>NW_006921656.1:2384001-2385187 GCF_000298275.1 Orycteropus afer afer | reverse complement strand
TCATAGTTATGTAACAGTGTAATCTGACAGTTATGTAATGATATAATTTGACAGTTGAGTAATATTTAATCTGGTACTTACGTAATAATGTAATTTGGAAATTACGTAATGATGAAAATTGGCAGTTATGCAATGATGTGCTCATCCTCCATTCTGTGATGTGATGTGGTCATCCTCCATTTTCACATAACACCCACTTGTGCATAACAGCCTGGTCTCTGGAACCCAGCCATGTCATGAGTCAGGCAGGGGTGCATATGCTCATGAACATGTGTCGTGTACATACATTTGTGTGCTTGTGTGTGAATGGCCAGGTCAGAAACCCTCATGTTTAAGAATCCTGAGCAGCCGCTGGGAGCCAGGAGCAGAGCACGGTCGGGAAGGCAGGACGCGTGGCGGTCTTACCTATCTTCTTGCCCCGCTCCTCCGCACGGTTGTGCGCGATGATTGGCGAGTAGATGAAGGGACTCTTGGTTGACACGTTCTGGCCCAGCAAGCTTTTCATCTTCTGGGGACGGAGGCTGGCAGGAAGGTTCAACAGTTTCACATGCCTGTTGTTTCCAATGGAGCAAAAATATTTCAACAGCCTTGTTAGCTTGGCATCAGAAGAGGCAGAACCAAAGATCTTATGTTAGAAAAAGAATCAGAGACTGTGGCCCTTAGACACCCTTCAGACCCAGAACTGAACTCACCCCGGGGCTGAACTTTGAGCCAAATGACAGATAGGCCAAAAAGGCAACAGTAACAACTGGGAGGAAGCATTCCTTAGAACCATCAGTCACTTGAGATCTAAAGGGCAGCATATGCCGAGGGATAAAGCTCAGACGGACAGAGGGGCCGGACAGAAGGACAATAGAAATGGTAACCACAGGGAGGAAGTGAGAACAGCGTCGTTACATTTTGGGGACTGTAATCAATGTCACAAAATAAAATGTGTATGGATTGTGGAACGGAAAACAACATGCTTTGTAAACTTCCACCCAAATCACAACAAAAAGCTTAAAAAAAAAAAAAGGTAATAAATATTTAAATTGGGGAAAATAAAGAAGAATCAGTCAAACTACAAGATAAACAGAGGGCGGGAAGGGTGCTCAGAGGCAGGGGTGTGCTGCCCGGGGATGCTCTAGGTGTCCTCGCACAGCGGAGCTAATTCCCGGGGTTCCAGGGCTGCCCCTCGCTGCTGGCT
>NW_006921656.1:2380960-2381586 GCF_000298275.1 Orycteropus afer afer | reverse complement strand
AGAGTCAACAAAACACAATAAACATCTTCTAGGTATTCTGTGCTTTCAGCCACTTTTCATCTGACATCAGCAATGACATCCCATCCCAGGCTGGATCTTCTGAAAGCAGCCTGCACATCCGGGATGCATTTCCAGAAATGCATGTTGTCATGGTTAACTGTTATCAAGTCAGCCCCCAGCTCATGGTGGGGTGGCCTCATACTCGACACAGCAAACACAGCCTGGCCTTGCGCCCTCCCGGGATCGGCTGTGGATCGGACTCCTGTGACCTCCAGGGTCTCCACTGCCAATGTCGGAAGCAGACCTCCAGGCCTTTCTTCCTCGTCTGTCTTAGCCTGGAACCACCACTGAAACCCGTCCATCGTCACAGCCACACGCATGCTTTCAATGACAGACACGGTGGCCGCACAGGAGGCACCCTGGCTGCAAACAGAGCCTAGATCTCCCACACGGAAGGTGACAATTCCACCACCGAACCACCCAACCAAAAGTGAGGGCCCACAAAGAGTTTCCAGTCACTTTCGAGGGGTGTAAGTAGGGAGCAAGTACTGATGACAGAGCCTGGGCCACCAGTTCTTGCTAAGTGGCTGACTCCCTGGAGGGACCGCAACTGTGTCACTTGTAAA
>NW_006921656.1:2378821-2380092 GCF_000298275.1 Orycteropus afer afer | reverse complement strand
AAGGCTGAGGGGCTTTCACCCAGCCCCTAGAGCCTGGCACTTTAAACTTGGACTTAAAGCCTCCACACTGTAAGAGAATAAACTCCTGTTTGTTAAGGCCATTCCATTTGTGGTATATTCCTGTCAGCAGCACTAGGGAACCAGAACACTGAGGCATACGCTTCTCGCTATGGATTCTAACTCCGGCAGAGAACGAGGGAAGGCAACCTGAACTGAGTGCCGTCAAACACTAGCAGGTGTTTTGAGGGCTAAGTCGGGTAAAATACGTAAAGCACTGTCTTTGTTCCCTAGTGCTGCTATAACAGAAACATCACAAGGGAATGGCTAACAAACAGCAATTTATTGTGCTACAGTTTAGGAGGCTAGAAATCCAAATTCAAAGTGCTAGCTCTAAGGGCTGAGTGAAGGCACCTTGACTTTGGGCTTTAGCTCTGCCTCTTGTTCCAGGCCCAGTAGAACTGGAGACTTCTGACTCACACAGCTACTGGCTGATGAATCCAAGATCAGCAGGTAAAATGGCATAATCCCAAAACCAGTAGGCAATACAGCAGGCCACTGGTTCAAGTCCAGGAACTGGACATGAGGACTAGGTCAAATGCAGGATCCAAAACATGCCAAAAAGCTAGAGCCCTTTCTCAAAGCTTCCTCATAACTTCTGGAAGCCAGGCACACCCCAAAGGCAACTAGTTAGCTTCTCTCGGCAGATTCCACCATGGAGGTGATTACCGTCTTATCATGGGGAATAACTACATCCAACTGCCCAGCCATTCAAACCAGGCCCAGCCCAGTTGACGCACCACCTTAACTACTACAAGCACCTGTAACAGCTCCTGACACAGCATGATGTTGTCACTGTTGCCAGCAGTTGTCCAGTCGACTCCACCTCACGTGGTTCAGAGCAGAACTGCCCCACAGGGTTTTCAAGACTGGAACCTTTCAAGGGCATATCCCTTGGCCTGTCTGTTTTCTTTTAATATAATAGGCTTTGCGTGGGTTGGTTCAAAACTCCAGGCTGTGGCAAGGCAGTCGGATGTTCAACCAGAGGGCTGCCTATAGTGGTGAAGTTTGCAGCACTGGGAGTGTGATGAATGCCAGGGGTTGCACACTTGGAAACGATGAAAACGGCAAACTTTGTGCTGTTTTACCATCATAAAATAAATGCCCAGTGAGACACCATTTCACAGGCACTGCTGTTGTTGTCGGTGCCGTTAAGTTGATTTGAGCTCATGGCGACACCATGTGATCACCAGGCCCTTCTAAGAAAGAGTGCA
>NW_006921656.1:2373763-2378001 GCF_000298275.1 Orycteropus afer afer | reverse complement strand
AATTTTTGAATAATCTAGAAAAATCCAAGAACATCCTGGATATCTCCTGGCCTCCTCTGCCCCACATCTGGGACAATGTGGAGGCCACCCACCCTCCCAACTCCTGGGAAGTCTGAGGTCCCTGAAGATCCAGAGACACGGCCAGGTTACTGCTGGGAGACCCAGGGCTCTTCATCTGCAGGTTGACTCCCTCCAGGCTCGAGGTTAAGAAGTTCCTAAGGAAGGTGTGGGCTTGGCCATTATACTAAGTACATGAGACAGGGGCGCAGCTGCCCCATCCAAACACCACACCCCCATCTTGTAGGTAACTGTACCATCACATCAGCCCCAGAGTGCAAGCCGAGCTCATCCGTCTGTTACTCCACACGTGACGGCACTCCATGATGATGACAACTGCACCTTCCCAGCTTTCACCATGACAGTCGGTCTCTCGGATGACAACTGCGCCTTCCCGGCTTTCACCATGACAGTCGGTCTCTCGGATGACAACTGCGCCATCCCGGCTTTCACCGTGACAGTCGGTCTCTCGGATGACAACTGCGCCTTCCCGGCTTTCACCGTGACAGTCGGTCTCTCAGATGACAACTGCGCCTTCCCGGCTTTCACCATGACAGTCAGTCTTGGACGTGCCCAGAGTGACGGTTTTCAGTGTCTTCTCTTTCCACACTCAGCAGAGCAAGGCTACTCAGTCAGCCAGGACCCAGGGACACTCTCAAGTCCCACAGTGTCTGTTTTCACCTGCTGAGTTCTCCCTCGCAGCTGGTGATGGAACTGCGACAGCTCACAGGAACTGCTCAGTGGCATCCGAGGCATGTGCCAGACCTTAGATACGTGCTGACGAGAGAAGGTTCTGGACAATGGCATGCACCTAGCGAGGTTATGGACATCACACAGGCCTGACTTTGCTCAGCTTTGTGAACAAAATCACCCTGTGACAGCCTCTAAGCCCCCTTCTTAATAAATCCCTGTAACTCTCTCTCCAAAAGTGCAACAGCCTTGAAAGTTTAGGTTTTCAAAGCCCCAAAAGCCACTCGGAGACCAAAGCCCCAAGGGGAAGGCTGCAATCCTCATCGACCTACAGACTGTCGTTCTGACTCTATGGTTTCTTTCCCGGATGAAAAACCGTAATGTTGGTGCATCAAGAACACCATCAACTAACCATCCTCCAGCCCCGCCCAGTGAAAGACTGGAAACAGCATCCCAACTACAGGCATTAACACCCAATGCCATCTCAGCTTCCTCTGTAACAATCTGCACACTGCAGTGTGATAATCTACACAGGTCCTCAGGGCCTGATTCCTACCAGCTATTGTAGACAGATGTTATCACCGTGCAGAGAACTCTGGAAAATATACAATATGGTTGTTGACAGTTGTAACTGACCCTCCCTCTGCCTTGCCTCTGAATGGCGGTCATGGGATGTGGGTCTGGCAGCCTTCTGGCCAATGGGACGATGCTGCATCATTCCTAAATCCCAAGAAGCCAGACCCATCTCAGGTACTCAGTGAAACTAGATTCATTGGATTTTGGAAAAGAATTAAAACAGGAACGTACTTTGGCCCATTTATTCATTAACTTGCATCATAATTACTTGAAACCATTTCTGGGTGAGCCCAGTTCATGCTGCCATGCTACAGAGAACAGACCAGTATTTTCCTGTAAATTAATGAAATGGTTCTAGTGTCAAAAATAGTCAAGATCTCACAGGAAAAAAAGGGACGGGGCTTTAATCACCTGTTCTAAAACCAAATCATAACTATAAGACATCTCCAATAATTAGCAAGGCAGTATCTCTACGGAAGTAGATTTCCCAATCCGCCTTCCGAGGAGTGGCTGGTGGGTTTGAACTGCCAGCCTTCTGGTTAGCAGTCAAATGCCTTAGGCACTACACCACCAGAGCTCCCAACAAATCGTTGTTGTTGTTAGGTACCATCAAGTCAATCCCTACTCACAGCACCCGCAGAGGACGGAATAGAACTGCTTCATGGGGTCGCCAAGGCTGTCAAACTTGACAGGAGCAAAACCTAAACCAGACCCACTGCTGGCGAGTCGAGTCCCACTCACCAGACCGAGTACAACGGCACCACAGGGTTTCCTCTGCTGGAAGTTTTTTGGGAGCAGATCCCTGGGTCTTTCTCCCACGGAGTGGCTACTGGGTTCAAACCCCCAGCCCCTGGGTTAGCAGCTGGATGCTTATCCCCTGCCCCACAGGGCAGTTCTGTACAGCAGGCCTGACAGTTTGCTCCTGTTGGGCAGGGCTGGTCTCACCTGACGATGGGCAGCTTCGTGAAGGGCACTGGGGGCAGGGTGAGGCCATCTGGAAGGGTGATGGGCTCCATGGTCCCCGGACACTTGGACGTGTAGTTCTCTAGGCTTTGAGTCACATCTTTCTTCTCTAAAGAGGAAATGAAAACAAAACAAAGGCCCTTCAACAAAGGCAAAGGTGTGCTTTTTATTTTCTTTTGAGAGAAAATAAAACTCTTAACCCAATCACCCAACCCACAACAGTCCAGAGCCCAGTCTTCTGACAGGAATGAAGGGGCAGTGGCCACGGGAGACCAGGACAAAGCAGGACTGCTACCGTCAGGGCCTAGGGATCAGAAAGTGACTGAGTTACTGCCTCTACCAGTTGCATTTCCCAAGGAACTAAATCCTTACCAGATTCCAAGACGGTCAAGAGGCAGGCCTAGAGAAACCATCTATTTTATCACTTAATAAATACTTTCAGGCAATTAGTAGGAATCAACCACAATGCCAGGCCCTGCCCTCAAGGAGCCTATAGTCCATCTGTATGACTGACTGAACTACTCATTACAAATTCACACTTCTCACACAAAATAAAGCTCAATAAGGCAAGGTGATTTTCTGCCTACCGCTTCCCCCGGGAGAGAAGCAAAGATAACACAGGTAACAAGTCATGGTGGCTTGTCATCTATGACGTGCCAGGACTTCACACACCCTAAATTACACTCACTCAGCAAGGCAGGCCTCGCTGCTCCCATTTACAGATGAAAAGGCCCAAGCCTGCAAGCTTCTCCCTGGACTGTTCTGAAGAGCGAAGAAAAGTGAAGCATTGGGAGCCCTGGTGGTAGCACAGTGCCTAAGGCATTTGACTGCTAACCAGAAGGCTGGTGGTTCAAAACCACCAGCCATTCCTCAGAAGGAAGGTTGGGCCATCCACTTCTGTAGTGATACCACCTCAGAAACCCAAGGAGGTGTCGCTATGAGTCGGGTCCAATTCAATAGCAGTGTGCTTGTTTGGTTTTGAGGATGGTAATGGAGACGGGTGTTCACTCCTTCTGGCATCTGCTTTCTCTATAAAATACCAAAGTCAGTGCTGAAATGGAAAGACAGGGAGCTTAGGAGAAAGGCAGCAAAGAGCACAACCAGGAGAGATGAGGCTGTCGGGTATCTCACTGTCTCGGGGGAAGTCCTTCAACCTTTCTTGGCCTTTTTTTCCTACAGAATTATCGCATACACAATTACCAGGGATAGATGGAGATGCTGCATTAAAAACCAGGGCCTGGTCACTATGAGTACTGAATAAATGAGGACAGTTGTAACTGCTGTCATCATTATTACACAAACGCAGTGAAGGGAACATGAAAAGGTTGACAGAGAGTGGGTAAGTGGCCAGCAAAGCAAAGTGAAGCCAAGCGTCCATGAACGCTGGTGAACACAGGCACTAACGTTAGGGTAAGGGCTCTGCAGGTCGGGCACATAGGTTACACGGTGATGTTCTGTCTCCAGGCATCACACTCTTGAGGACACACCAGACCAAACCACATCAAAACCGCTGCCATCGAGTTGATTCCGACTCATAGTGACCCCTAGAGGATTTTTCCAAGGTTCTAAATCTTTACGGAAGCAGACTGCCTCATCTTCCTCCTCCAGTATGGATAGTGGGTTTGAAACATCCACCTTTTGGTTAGCAGCCAAAGCTTTAACCACTGTGCCACCAGAGCTCCTTCTTCAGGACACAGGAAGGCAGAAAAGCAACCACGGTAATTTTGAACAGAGCACAGTGATGCCATTCTGCAACAAGTTAATGTTAATTTTTCAGAATGATGGTACTGTGCACTTAAACATTTACCTCAAGTAGACACACGCCCTGGAGAGAACAATCATGGGAGAAGGAAGGGCTGCTTATGCACAAGGAGATAGCTCAGGGTGCAGAAGAGTATGAAGGGATGGACACTGGGAGGAGGTAACTATGGCGAGGAAGTGGGAGGGGAGCT
>NW_006921656.1:2361515-2362662 GCF_000298275.1 Orycteropus afer afer | reverse complement strand
CAGGGCTGGGTAGCAATGCTTTCCCAAGTGTTTCTACTTCCACAAACAACAGCTAAATAACCAGTAGAGGTACTCCACCACTCACTATTACTTGTAACACCTTTTTTCCATTTACCAAGTCATAACTTTCCTTTCCTTTCCTTTATTGTCACCTCCCCCCAATTCCCTCACCACGCAACTTTTATCACCCATCCACTGTGCGCCAGTAGCTCAGAGCACCAGTCCAGAAAGTGGCTCTAAGGGGTCCACAGCTGAAAGACACATGACGTGAACACGTGACCACATACTGCCTGTAAGTACTTGACAGAGCATGACAGGGCGGGCCTCCCAGGAGTTTACATAAGAGGTGGGAAAGTGGTCATGGGACTCTGAAGACACAGACCCAGAAGCACACCGGGTTCTGCCAGGCTATGTTACAAAGGGGAAACGGCAAACGGGAGGTGGCTGACGGTGGCAACCTCTGTACACAGCAGAGGGGCTGGCTGGGGAGGGCAGTGCAGGGCATCTGAGTGGACAACAGCAGAGGCAAAGATAAGTCCTGGCTGCAGTGGGAAGGAGCCCACACTCACAGCAGAAGCCAACTGCCAGACCCTAGCTTTGCAGTCATCAAGTACTGTTCCCACTTGAATTTGACCTTCTGTGTAAACAGGGTACAACAGGGTATCTCAGGGACTCATGCCATTTGCTGCAGAAATTTCACTATTGCTGGTAAAGGGTGAATACAAATTTGCCAGACAGATGAAGAAGGCTTCCCACCTGGGGACAAGGGGAGCATGTGCTCAGAGATGCAGACGGACAGAGGCAGCTCAGGACCGATTTCAAGTACGGTCTGCTCCCGTCGTACCATCAGTGGAGACCAGTACCGACTGTGGCTCAGAGCAAACACTATCAGTAGGAGCAGTCACCACCCACACTGGCATTTACTGAGCACTTACTAGGTGACGAATACCATGCTAGGATCTTCAGACATGGAGATCTTTGAGGCAAGCGATACTGTACCGAACTTCCCATAATATTTTATTTAAAATAGGATTATAATACTCTTCCACAAACTCCCTACATAAAAAGGCAAAAGTATCCCCTTCTTGAAGGTGATCAAAATTAACTCAGGGATGATCTGGGAAATCTGATCATCGATCGGTATATT
>NW_006921656.1:2356860-2357321 GCF_000298275.1 Orycteropus afer afer | reverse complement strand
TCAAATGCCTTAGGGACTGCGCCACCAGCGCTCCTTTTTTAACCCGTAAGTTTTAAAAACTGGAAATTTAAAAATATTTCTAGCTGAAAAAATAATGATAATAAAAATACAATAGATCACAATTTGTGAGTTGTGCCTGCAGCCATGTTTAGAGGGAAATTCATATCCTGAAATGCTTCTACTAGAAAAGGAGAAAGGTCCAAAATTGATTATCTGAGTTTCCACTATAAAAGCTAACAAAAGATTAAGTAAGCAAATTAAGCCCAAAGTAAGCAGGAAAAAAAGGAAATACTCAATGAAATATAAAATAGAAACAATACAGAAAGTCATCAAAGTTCATTCCTTGAAAAGATTAATAAAATGGATAAACCCTTACCAAGGCTGATCAAGGAAAAAGGAGAAAAACGCTATCACCTGCACATCAAGAATGAAAAAAGGGCCAATGCCATGCTCATTAAACA
>NW_006921656.1:2331764-2335885 GCF_000298275.1 Orycteropus afer afer | reverse complement strand
GCCCAAGCTTCTTCTTCATGGTGGTGTGGGAATGAACCCATTCCCCTCCGTGCCAGAGTACTTAGCACTTCAAACAAAAACAGCTTCTCATCTTATGACATACTGATCAAGGTAAAGGGGGACAAAAGACTTTGTTCAATGGCCACTCCCTTGCTTCCAGATGCAGCAACAGCAGGGGAGGACTCCCAGGCCCAGCTGTCCCAGGGCCCCATCTGCTGCAGCAGGTGAGACTGATGCGGAACTGGGGGGCCAAGGGAGCAGGGTCAGCCCTGGGCTTGCATCCTCTCCCCGCCTTGCCCCAAGCTACACAGTAAAGTGAGAGGCTGAAGCCCCATCTCCTCGGGTTGTGGGCATGGCAGTGCCCTCCGCCCCCACCAGGCCCGAGCCTGCTCCGACACGCATGAATGGCAGCACCATGACGCACTTCCCCTGGGCTGAGCAGCAATAATAAGCTGGTGAAGCTACGAAGCAGCAGCTGAATAAGTTAAACCTGGCATTTTCTATCTCACCCCATCCTTGTCATTCGAACAAATGACAACCGCGTCTAAGCTGATAGATAACCCCCCAGGGCACAGCCAAGCTGGAGGTGTGGCGTCTGCTGCTGCTGCAGCCCCGGGGTTCAGCTCACCGTCCATATGGGGCCATGAGGTTCAACGTTCGGAAACGTTCCCAAACAGTGCAGGCCTGTGGATTAGGGCATGGACTCTGGCAGCCAGCCAGGGTTCAAATCCCATCTCCTCCTATATCCTTGGGTATGGCGGCTACTCTCTTCCTGCCCCAACCTCCATAGTCAGAGCAGCATAATCATAGCTGCCCTCACGGGAGAGGCCTCACTCACTGCCATGGAGGCATATCCGACCCACAGCGACCCCTCCTGGGGTTTCTGAGGCGGTGTCACTACGGAAGTAGATTGTCCAACCTTCCTTCTGAGGAGTGGCCTTCTCTTTAGTAGTCAAATGCCTTAGGCATTACACCACCAGAGCTCCCACCGGAGAGGCCTAGCGATCTGAAAATCAACTGGTAAAACCATGAGCCGTGGCGACTCAGTGACAGCTCACAACGCTGTAGCGTGCCAGGTCCTAGGCTGGGTGTCTAGTACGTCGCGGCTCACTGAATCACCAAATGCCAGAACACCGACGTGGTGATGAGGAACCTGTGCACAGACTGAGGCAGTCATGTGAACAAACAGATGCTGCATGGTTGAAAATCAGGAAAGGTTGTATCCTTTCACCATACTCATTCAATCTGTATGTTGAGCAAATAATCCAAGAAGATGGACTTAAAGAACATGGCAGCAGGATTGGAGGAAGACTCATTAACAACCTGCGATATGCAGATGACACAACCTTGCTGCTGAAAGTGAAGATGACTTGAAGCATTTACTGATGAAGACTGAAGATTACAGCCTTCAGGGTGGATTACACCTCAACATAAAGAAAACACAAATCCAGGAGAGTGAACACATCTATCCCGGAAGAAGTGCAGCCGCATGCTCCTCAGAAGTGAGAATGGTGAGATTTCGTATCACGTATTTTGGTCACGTTGTCAGAAGGGAACAGTCCCTGAAGGACATCACACTTGGTAACGGAGAGGGTCAGTGCACAAAAAGAAGACCCCCAATGAGATGGACTGACACAATGGATGGGCTTGAGCACAACGGAGCCTGTGAGGACGGCACAGGACTGAGCAGTGTTCCGTCCTGCTGTACGCAGGGTTGCCATGAGTCCCAGCCGACTCGACGGCCCCTATCAACACAACAACATTGAATCATTTCAGCATCACACCCTGGTGTGGTCACCACACCTCTGTTTTAGAGAGGCATGACACAACCTTGGAGAAGTTCAGTAACTGTCTATGCTGCTCTCTCCACTAGGGGCGGCCGGGCTGGGGTAGGGTGGGATAAGACAGGTGGGATGACGTGGAATAGTTCATAGCACATCATGTACAGTAAGAGCAGACTTTTGCGTGCAACTGTTGGTTCTACACATGCAACATATTCCGGGGTCATGATCAACCAAGTCTGAAAGCACCTGTTGTAGTGATTCCATGCTACCTGTCCTCCCCCGTGTTCAGTAAGTTTTTGCAGTACATCTTCAGTTCCTCTCATTGAAATGACAGAAAATTGTAGAAGATTCCACACTGTAAATCAAATCTCAGATCCAGTGTCTCATACTGGGGTATCTGATAATTGAACGAAGACACTGATTGGCCACTGAGTCTCCTGCCTTCATTGCTTGAGCAAAGAGGAAACAGAAGGTCAGAGAGAAGGTCCCAGGAGGAAACCTCACTCCCTTAACTCCTCACCCTGTTCCCTGGCCGAGGCCATGGCACCTGGCTCCCCCGCATCACAGGGCTCACCCAACCTTTGCCACTTGCTTCCGACTTTCAGACTCAATATGCACATGGGAAAACCCTGTGACGTCAACTTGGCTCAAATTCAACCATCACAAAGTCCAGCCTCTCATGCTGCTATCTCTCTGATAGGGAGACACTGACATTGGGGTCACATGAGTGACCCCAATCAACACATCAGTACCTGCAGCTCCACCTGGAGAAACACGCTTAAAGAACATTGTCAAAGATGAGAGCCAGATACACCCAAAATCAAGCTTCCTACAGCCATTCCCACTAGACCAGGAAATCCGGCTAAAATGTAGACCCTGAGCAGCTCACTGCCACTACAACTTCCCCTCATGCCCACCAAATGCCTCCAGACGCAGGCTCTTTAGAAGAACGGTCACACCCTCGGGGGAACGCCTATGCTTTGCTGAGTGTCTGTGACCGCAGGCATGGTGCCAAGCAGGGGCACACGTTCTTCCCACCCACCCTCTGCCACCCAGACTGTCCCCTTCATTCTATGCTTGAGAAACAGGTCCAGGAGAATAAGGAAATTGTCAGAGGCCACATTCCATGAGCAGAAGAGCCAGGATGCAGAGCCAGCTCTGCCTGAGTCCACAGCTCACGAGCATACATCAGACTACATCCCATACCTCTGTCAGAATGAGGCCCTGTTGCCCCCATCAGCACACGAGGCGAGCCAGGCCCAACAACACAGAGCATCTTCCTCAGGCCATGAGACCACCATCCTCAGGACCGCTATCCAGAGTCCTCCGAATCGGCAACCAGACAAGGGTTCTGTGTGCAGACAGCCCGTGAGGACCACGCTCTGGAAGCAGGAACACAGCGGGACACACAGCAACAGCCGCCCCTCACATCTGTCTCAGGTTCGTCCTCTACTGCAGCCTCTAAGGCACACGACAGCACAGCGGCGCAGGGGACCTCACTTCACGGATGAGGAAATGACGGCAGAGAAAAGCAGGGCCATTCCAGGGCCAAGGACTGACTGCGGCCTGTGCTCGGCTGAGATTGCGAAGCAGACCGAGAGGGAAAGGCGCGACTCCAGCTGTCCAGCCTTTGGTCTACAGACATGAAGACTAAGGGTTACCGAGCAACGTCCCAAGCACTGTTGTGTAAGGGGGGTCGGGTTGAGACAGAGAACACTGGCAAGAAAGGAAGCGGGAGAGGCTCCTGGAAGGGGTCAGGACGGGGGGTGGGGGGGCAAGCAAACTCAGCGGGCAGCCAGGAAAGGGCATCGCAGGGCAGGCTGAGGGCTGCAGCTCCAGCCCGCTGGCCAGCGGCAACTTTGACAGGAACAGAAGCTTGTTATGGAGGAACACTGCTTTGCGTGGGTCCCTGGGACCCAGTGGACGATGAGCAAGAGAGGGCACACGTGGAGGTAGGGAGGTCCCACAAAAGATGTACCAGCACCGAGCCACTCCACAAAGCGAAGACAGGCAAGCTCCAGAGAAGCCCGACTCCACGCCACTGCAGGGAACAGATGCCACTTAGACCCGCACAGTCCACTATAGACGGCACCTCCCCTCCACTACAGACGCCACTTAGACCCACACAGTCCAGTACAGACGGCACCTCCCCTCCGCTGTGGGAACAGACTCCACTTAGACACACACAGTCCCGCGTAGACGGCACCTCCCCTCCACTACGGGGAAGACTCCACTTAGACCTGCACAGTCCACTATAGACGGCACCTCCCCTCCACTGTGGGAACAGACTCCACTCAGACTCGCACAGTCCACTATAGACGGCACCTCCCCTCCACT
>NW_006921656.1:2329633-2331474 GCF_000298275.1 Orycteropus afer afer | reverse complement strand
CGGGGAACAGATGCCATTTAGACCCGCACAGTCCACTATAGACGGCACCTCCCCTCCGCTGTGGGAACAGACTCCACTTAGACCCGCACAGTCCAGTATAGACGGCACCTCCCCTCCACTACAGACGCCACTTAGACCCGCATAGTCCAGTACAGACGGCACCTCCCCTCCGCTGTGGGAACAGACTCCACTTAGACCCACACAGTCCAGTATAGACGGCACCTCCCCTCCACTACGGGGAAGACTCCACTTAGACCCGCACAGTCCGGTACAGATGGCACCACCCCTCCTCTGTGGGAACAGACTCCACTTAGACACACACAGTCCCGCGTAGACGGCACCTCCCCTCCACTACAGGGAAGACTCCACTTAGACCCACACAGTCCAGTACAGACGGCACCTCCCCTCCACTACGGGGAAAGACGCCACTTAGACCCGCACAGTCCAGTATAGACGGGACCTCCCCTCCACTACGGGGAAGACTCCACTTAGACCCGCACAGTCCGGTACAGATGGCACCACCCCTCCACTACGGGGAACAGACGCCACTTAGACCCGCACAGTCCAGTACGGATGGCACCTCCCCTCCGCTGCAGGGAGCAGACTCAGCTTAGACCCATGAGTCCTGCAGAGACAAACCAAGTAGATGCACATGGCCCTGGCGTGCAGCCTGAGAGAACCTCCCTTTGTTCACCTATGGCTCAGCAAATCAGTATTTTCTCATAACAGGTAAATCCAGTAATATGCTTGGGCTTTTGACAGACTGATCGTTTTCTTCACCTCATTATTCCATGGGTTTGGTTTCTTTAACAAGAATGCGTTCAATGAACAGGTACTTATTATGTTGGACCACGCAGTACTTATCTCTTCAACTGAGAATGAAAAGGAAGTGAAA
This sequence comes from Orycteropus afer afer, assembly GCF_000298275.1. NCBI lineage: Eukaryota > Metazoa > Chordata > Mammalia > Tubulidentata > Orycteropodidae > Orycteropus > Orycteropus afer. Next base: position 2,330,579 of record NW_006921656.1, on the reverse strand, counting down.
GGCTCGCCTTCATATCACTGGGCTTTGGTTCAGCCCCTTCTGTCTATTTCTGAACAAACAAAGGGGATCATATAAACCACAACGGAAACAAACGCCAGCGCTTCGTGGACAAGCTCCCGCCACAACACTTTATAACTCAATAATCACATTCATCTCATTGCCTCCTCCCCGCCCAGGTGAGACACAGACCTAGGGCATCAAAACTCACTAAGAAACCACACAGCCCATCTGAAGAAAAATGCAAGGGCCAAGAGCATGTGGTGAATGGAAAACAGGAAGCAAACACTAACATAAGGAAACACAAAAGTATGCCCTTCATTTCTGACCACAGACTACACTTCAACTCTGTCGGCTCTACCGAACAAAACCAAGGGGCAAAAGACTCCGACTAAGGACTGTGTGCTTGACGGCAGGAATCAGACAGAGCGTCCTGGACTTTCCACCCAAACTCTGCGTGCTTCAGTCTCTTGGCCCAGGTTATAAGAAACTTTAATTCCTATACACGTGGTCCCCAGCTTACAAGGGGTTCCATTCGAATGACTGTCAAAAGGTGGTTCTAAGTTGAATACCTTTGTGTTTCTTGCTCTATGGCAGTGCTTCAAACAGTAAATCAAAACACTGAACATCTCACCTCAATAACAAAAAGACAAACAATCCCATTAAAAAATGGGCAGAAGACATGAATAGACACTTCACCAAGGAGGATATTCAAGCAGCCAACAAACATACGAAGAAATGTTCATGATCATTAGCTATTAGAGAGATGTAAATCAAAACAACAATGAGACACCATTTTGCTCCAGCACTAGTAGCCAAGTTCGACAAGACAGAAAATAACAAATGCTGGCAAGGTTGTGGAGAGATTGGGACTCTCATACACTGCTGGTGGGACTGTAAAATGGTACAACTATTGTGGAAAGCAGTATGGCGATTCCTTCAAAAGTTG
>NW_006921656.1:2324677-2328255 GCF_000298275.1 Orycteropus afer afer | reverse complement strand
ATGGAGGGACACAGGGAAGAGGAACTATCAGGAGGAAGTGGGAGGGGAGCTGTTGCATTGTGGTAAATTATGGTCAATGTTATGAGACAAAGTGTATGTGAACTGCTGTATGGAAAGTGAATTTGTTCTGTAAATCTTCACCCAAATTACAATTTTAAAAAAAAGAAATAGTTTTGCAGTAGTCCATGAAAGACGTTGTTTTATTGTTGTTGCTGTTGTTGTTGTTATTGTTCTTAGGTGCCACTGAGTCAGTTCCAACTCATGGTTGTAAACAGAACAAACACCAATCATTCCTGCACCATCCTCACAATCCTTGCTGTGCTTGAGCCCGTCTGCATCCACTGGGTCAATGCACCTCCTTGAGGTCTTCCTTTTTTTCGCTGACCCTCTACTTAACCCAGCATGATGTCCTTCTCCAGGGATTGGTCCTCCCTGATAACATATCCAAAGTGTGCAAGATAAGACTCACCATCCTTGTTTCTAAGGAGCCTTCTGTCTGTACTTCTTCCAACACAAATTTGTTCGTTGTTCTGGCAGGCCATGATATATTTAATATTCTTCACCAACATCATAATTCAAATGCAGCAACTCCTCTTCAGTCTTCCTCATTCACTGCCAGCTTACACATGTATATGACACAAGTTAAAATAGCCATGGCTTGGGTCAGGAGCACCTCAGTCTTCAAAGTGACATCTTTGCTTTTTAACACTTTAAAGAGATCTTTTGCAGCTGATTTGCCCAATGCAATACATTGTTTGATTTCTGGACTGCTACATCATGGGTGTTAATCACGGATCCAAGCAAAACGAAATCTTTGAAAATTTTAATCTTTTCTCTGTTTATCAAAATGCTGTTGTTTACTGACCAGTTGTGAGGATTTTCATTTTATATTGAAGTATTATCCATACTGCAGAATGTAGTCTTTAATCTTCATCAGCAAGTGCTTCAAGTCTTTCTAACTTTCCGCAAGCAAGGTTGTGGCATCTGCATATTGCAGGTTGTTAATGAATCGTCCCCTAATCCTGATGCCACAGTCTTCTTCATAGTCTGGTTTCTTGGATTATTTGCTTACCATACAGACTGAATAAGTATGGTGAAAAGATACAACCCTGACGCACTCCCTTTCTGATTTTAAATCATGCAGTGTCCCCTTGTTCTGTTCGAAGGACAGCCTTCCTGGTCTATGTACAGGTTCCTCGTGAGCACAATTAAGTGTTCTGGAATTCCCGTTCTTCTCAATGTCATCCATAATTTGCTATGATCTAAGAATCTACCGTCAAACACAAGGTCAAGAAGCTTCACTCTCGTGCTGTCTGCTAAGAGTTTTTATCATTTGGCTTCATATTGAGAGCTTTGGTTTGAGTTCATTATTGTATATGGTATGAGGTAAGGTACAGACTTTGTAAAGACTTACTTTCCTGACCCAATCAGAGACGTGCAGGAGGAGCTTCTGCCCCATTCCCCTTCTGTTCTCAGGTGACGTGGTGTGAGGTCAGGATGCTTACAGCTGCGGCAGCCATACTGGACCCATGATGCCCCTCACTGCCCTTCACCACTGACAGAGAGAATGGCAAATGGAAATCCGTGAGCGCTGGGATCCTTGCTAACACTGCCAGCGTAGCTGGTGTGAGATGTATTTTTAAAACTCTACTGTTGTAAAACTGGGGAAATCAGAATAAATTCTGTAAATTAAAAAAAAAAAAAAAAAAGCTGTATTGTTTATTGCTGATGGGAATGTAAAATGGTGCAGCCACTTTGGAAAACAGTTTGGCAATTCCTCAGAATGTTAAACACGGAGTTAAAGTATGACCCAGTAATCCACTCCTGGGTATGTACCAGAGAGAAATAAAAAACCTAGTCCACACAGAAACTTGTACATGAATATTCACAGCATATTTATAATGGCCAAAAAGGAGAAACAACTCAAACTTCCATCAGCCAATGAGTGGGCTGTCAAACGTGCTGTGTATCCCTACGACGGACTACTACTCAGCACTTCAAAGAAATACTGAAACACATTACATGGACGAACCTTCAAGACATCACACTGAGTGAAAGAAGCCAGACACAAAGGGCTCCCAGCACAATTCAACTGATGGGAAATACCTCGGACAGGCGAACGGAGGGACAGGAAGCAGGTTCATGCTTGTCGGGACTAGGGGGAGGAAGGTGAGGGTGGGGGCGTTCCTCCCTGTGGGGCTCCATGCAGGACACAGGACCAGCTCTGCATTCACAAGCCACAGAGCTCAGGAGGAGGTAGCCTGGGAAGGCACCCCAGAAAGCTGGGCAGTCGGGAAATATCAGTGCTCATACACAGCCACACAATCGTGGTGCCAAAGAACATCCCACGGGTCTCAGTTCGTCCTTCCACCTCGTAGAAAACAACAGCAGTCTTGGGGAACTTGGGCCTTCCCGTGGACACCACCACACTCCAAACATAACAACCCTGTGCGTCCACTCACAGTTCCACATGCTAGGAATGGTCGGGCAGGATGGAAAATCTCCAAGGGTGTCGACTTCACCTCCAAGTACCCCGTCCGGGCCAGCCTGTAGTCAGAGGCTGGGCAGACACACACCTTGGGCCTGGTGGCTGTGGTTTTGTTCTGCTTTTCCCTATCCAGACAGCTCCACTATTCCGTGGTTAATTTCAACGCAGCAATGTGTTTCAATGTTAATCACCAGCCCTATGAATGGTATATCATGAACTCTGCAGAAGCAAGGTCATCCCAGAAATTTTTAAAAGACCATTAAAAAATTAGGACCTGCAGTATCTGAACTGCCCAAGCGAGAAAACAGAGACCCCGGGAGAGCGTAATCACTGATCTGAGGTTTCAGTAATTGCAGGGCAAGTGGGCCAGAAAGAACCGTTCAGACCTCCTGACCTGCGACCTTCTCTCAGAAGACTCCAATTAACCAAATACCATTAACACAGCTCGGTAAGGAGATGGCTGCTCGTCCAAATGTCCCAAGTTCTTCTCCTTTTAAACTTAGTGTCTTGACATCACTAATTAATATGACCTCAAATAACCAGCGAGACACTTAGAGCATCTCACAGGCAAACAGCTCTTTCTGTTATCTGAAAACATACAGACGGTCACCTGTCAGGCATTGTCATCACTCATCCCAAGAAATGGACTCACAAGTCAGAGTGAGGACTCGGGCTGCCTGTTCATCAAACATAAAACGCAACGTCTGTCTAACGAAAATGAAGGCAACAGAAGTGTCCGAATGTCATGCTCTGAGTTCTCACTAAGGCGCTCCAGTGGCACTGTGGTTAAGGTACTCAGCTGCTAACCAAAACGTCAGCAGATTGAACCCCCTAGCTGCTCTGCAGGACAAAGATGAGGCAGTCTGCTTCTGTAAAGATTGACAGCCTTGGCAACTCGCTGAGACAGTTAGTTCCCCTCTGTCCTCCAGGGGCGCTGAGTCGGAATCAACTCCATGGCTCTGGGTGATGCAACTGGAGTTCTCACTGGGAATTAACTGCCCCCAAAAACCCAGTGACCAACATTACCCTAGCTACTGCTTCCTCTTCCCATCACCTGCCTGACTTGAACCCTGATGGAGTCCAGTGTGAG
>NW_006921656.1:2321657-2323372 GCF_000298275.1 Orycteropus afer afer | reverse complement strand
TGAAGCTCCAGGAGACAGAAGGCACACACTGGCCTCCACTCACGACCCTGAGTCCCCCGTGAAGCTCCAGGAGACAGAAGGCACACACTGGCCTCAACTCACGACCCTGAGTCCCCCCATGAAGCTCAAAGAGATGGCGCACACGCACTGGCCTCCACTCACAGGCACTGGGGCGTTTTTGCAGATGGTCAGTGAATGGCATCCACAAAAAGGGAAGGAAAACTCTACACGACAACTGAGCATCCCCATGTGTCCTTTTATTTTGCTCTTCCAGTGGCAGCAAGGAGCTTTTGCCATCACGTGGACACCCATGCAGACATGAGGAGCTAGGTACTCTCCTGTGTCCGTGGAAACAGGACAAAGGCCCGGGTGTCTGACATGGGGAAGCCAGGCTCATCAGGGTGGACTGGATCATCCCAACTACACATCCCATACCTAAGTCCAATCATCTAACAAACACCCAATGCTTCCTACATTCTGTGTAAATTGAAGGGCACCCAAAAGGGAGATAGGACTCATACCCTTGAGAAATACAAACCCCAACAGCACAACAAAAATATAGGCAGACAGATAGACATATAAGCAGGCAGGCAGGTAAGCACTCTTTGGATTACAAGAAAAAGGTGCTTTTGAAAAATGCTAAAAACTCGAGTCAAAGCAATTGTCCTCAAAGCAATCACAATTAAATCAAGAGCTAGAAGGACACCAGTCACACGTGGTCACCTATGGGAGCCCTGACAACCTGTCACAGGCAGTCCCCAGGTTACACTGTCCATTCCTAACTGAGTCTTCCAGGATTCGTAGATCGGTCGGAACAGGCATGTACGGTTCTTCTTCAGCCTCACTCTAGTGCAAGGAGAGGCTCGAAGCCTCTTCAGTGATTCAAAGCTGACCAGGCAGCCAGTGGAGGTGATTGTGATGATGAATTGACTGCAAATAGGGACTGGTTCGGTCATTTCACAGTGATGGGAAATTTACATAAACATAAAATGGAGTCTGAGTCAAAACAGCGCTGCCCTGCTCAAAGATGGCGGCCAAGTACACTATCTGAAAGCACGTGGCTGTCCACAGTCCTGCCAATAATCCAGTCTCCCACATCCGGCTCCTGAAAGGGCTCGCCAAGCCTCTTCCAAGTCTCCCATGCCTGGACTTCCACCTGTAATTTTTCCCGTCTGGGAACCAGGACAAATTACCCAAATCGTGAAAAGTCAGGACTGCTCCTGCTTCACTTCGTTGGCCAGGACAGAACCGCTTCCAGTCGGTTCAAAGCCCCATTTAAAGGGCAAGTAGGAGCTGTCCGTAAGTCGGATGTTCATAACCCAGGGACGGCCTGTACGGCTCAGTGCCAACTCTGCAAAGTGCAGCCCCTGGCGCTGGAGGCGGGGCAGCAGAGCAGGTGCAGGGTGGAGGTCTCAAGGAGAGACAGGCCTTGACGATTCAGCAGGCGAGTGCCTGCCTGATCACACCCGTGAACACGGAGGGCGGGGACCAATCCTAGATGTGCCTGCTCTCAGGTGAGGACCCATGAGGCGCTCAAGGAGTGCAGACCGGCAGGAGTGGCCTGGTGACAGCGACGAGGGGAAGGGAAGAGCAAGGTCCAGCTGAGGGAGGAAGACGTGCGAGAGAGAGGCCCCAGGCGAGGCAGACGAGGCAGAGTGAGTGTAGGACCAGGAGTGGAGCACGGGCAGCAGGTGGGCGTGGACACCACACCTACA
>NW_006921656.1:2320293-2321182 GCF_000298275.1 Orycteropus afer afer | reverse complement strand
GAGGCCCGAGAAATTCCAGAGAAGAGTTGGGGGCTGCTGGAACAGCACCCTCAGGGGCTTGGGAAGCACTATCTACCAATCACAAAGCAAAAACACAATACTGTAGGCAACCATACCTGTGCTGGCGTGGAACACCAGCCCAGCCCCAGACGATGAATCTGCCCCAACACCAGAGATGGCTGCTCCGAGAATGGGGCTTTAGCCTGTTCCCCTCACTCAAACGAAATTGTGAAGCACAAACTCTCCATCCACCCGCACAGGTGCTCACCCTGCCGCTCAGCTGCTGAACTCAGCAGCAAACCTGAAGACAAAGGTGATTCAAACGCAATGAAGGCAATGTACACTGGGACACAGCCGTCACTCACCGGGGACACACCTGAGCCACCAAAGGTCCCAAACAGAACAGGCCAGGACTCCACACGGAGAAGGACACAGCACCCCAACCAAAGGGTGACAGGGGGCGATTCACTCACCCTGGTCTGACAGGAAGTCCAGCATCGTCTGCAGGAGGAAGGACAGGTGCCTGACGGACAGGGCAGGGTTCCCCATTCTCCGGGAGGCGTAGACAAGCTCGTGGAGCAGGCGCATCTGCACGGCGGCCCAGCCCCTGTGTGCGCCTGCAGGGAAATGGACAGACGGTGTAAGAGGGCTCACAGGCAACACAGCAGGAAACAAAGCGAGTCTTTTCTGGAAAGGAATTTCATGAAATGTGCAAAACCCAGTGACTTAAAAACAAATGCCTCATCAAACTCAAAGTGCAACAAAAAGCATGCTCCCTGACAGAACATGTGGCTAAATGCCTGCATGAACAAAGGGCTCTTTTGCCATGAAACCACAAGAACTGGATGGTGCCCGGCTACCATTACTGAACATTTTGATCAAAGATTCT
>NW_006921656.1:2297791-2305900 GCF_000298275.1 Orycteropus afer afer | reverse complement strand
GTTTCCGAGGCTGTGATCTTTACAGAAGCAAATGGCCTCATCTTTCTCCCACATAGCAGCTGGTGGGTTCAAACCACCAACCATTTGGTTAGGAGAGGAGCACTGAAGCCCTGCACCACTAGGGCTCCTCCATATAAACAAACCGCCAAGGAGTCGATTCTGACTCACAGCAACCATACTGGACGGATACAACTGCCCCACGGGGCTTCCAAGGCTGTAATCTATATGGACACAGACTGTCTCATCTTTCTCCCACAGAGCAACTGGTGGGTTTGAACGCTGACCTTTCAGTTAGCAGTCAAATGCTCTGACCACTACACCACCAGAGCTCCTTGCTATGAGTCAGTATTGAGTCAAGGACAAGGGGGTTTTCCTCAGTAGGTACAGAGAAAATCCAAACAAAACTCCTAGTGAGTCTAGCATAAAGTCCAGCAGGCCGGCACTCAGCCTGCAGCCAGCCTGGTGTTACAAAGGAAACAAAACCCAAAAGCAGTCAGCCCCTTCCTGAAGTCACTCGGAACGCAACACCTGGGCATTCTGCTCCCGTGCACCCAGAGACCTCGCGGAGCACTTGCTTCCCTCTGTCCATGACACCGCAGTAGAGGGCACTAAGCTCTCCCTTCCCTGGTCCCAAACCGCAACCCTCAGACCCACGTCTGGGACACACAACCCCCGTCAGGTTCCGGCCTCTCCTCCTCGCCCAGCACCTTTTAGTCGCTTACCTCTTAACCCCACACAGAGCCAGGGCTCGTCCAGTTAGGGTCGCCCTTGTTGTGTTAGTTACCGAGGCGTCCACTGACTCGCGGGGACGCTGTGTGTGCAGAGTCCACGCTGACCTGCGGTGACCCTGTGCGCGTGGGATGCTCCACGGGGTTTTCAAGGTGGGACATTTCAGCAGCAGAGCTCCAGGGCTGTTCTCCACGGTGCCTCAGATGGGTCTGAACCCCCCACCTCTCGGCTAATGGTCGAGCACAGTTTGTGTCACCTGGGGACTTGTATTTCGCCCTTCACTGCAATGAATGCCACCCAAGGCCCCGGGCTGGCCAGCTGGCCTAGCAGCATTCACCTCTCTCAGGCACAGACAAGCCTCTGAGGCGCTGGGTGCGTTAGACTTTAGCTCTGAATCGGCCTCAGGGAAAGCTACACAGAGAGCCAGACTGGTGGTAACAACAGCCGCCATCCCAAGCACCTCCCAGGGATGAACTCATTCAACTGCCACCACATTCCATGACAGCTGGGCACCATGACATCGATACTGACCCACAGTGACCCCATGTGCCCCAGAGGGTCTCCTGGTCTGTGATCTCCTCTCACGGAGCTGCTGGTGGGTTGGAACCTCTGACTTTTCAGTTAGCTGCTGAGTGCTTAATCACTGCACCACCAGGGCTCCTCTAGGTAAAAGCAGGATACCCAGTTTAGAGACACAAGCCCTTGAGTGTCCTGACCAAGGTCACACAGCGGGTTGGTAGTGGCACCCCACTCCTCCTCCCATCAGCTGCATGACCTTGGGGAGGACACTTGACCTCACTTAGCCTCTGCTGCCTCACCTGCCTATGGGCCTCCCAGTGCCCACTCACTAAGCTGTGAGGGAGGAGCCCGAGGCGGGTTAGAAAGAGACACACCCCCTGGGCGGGCGCAGCCACCCAGGCCCCAGGTCCACGAGGGCCATGTGGATACAGAGCAGAACGCCTCCTCGGCCTCGCTGGCTGAGCCCGGGCTGGGGCGGCCCACTCCCCTCACGACTAGCACCTCATCACAACACTGCCAGACACAGTAGCTGTCCTCTACTTGTCCCCGACATAATGGGGACTTTTAGAAGCTGGAGAAAAGGTGAACAATCACCACTGTGAACAACCTGTTTTCCTAACATCCAATATGGACAATTCTCAAATCAACAAAAATATCAAAACCACCCTGTGGTAGTTAAGGTGATGAGTCAACGTGGCTGGGCCTGGTTGAGTGGCTGGGCAGCTGGTGGTAGTTATTCCCCATGATGAGACTGGCAATCATCTCCATGGTGGGATCTACCACAAGCAGCTGAGTAGCTGCCTTTGGGATGTGGTCTGCTTCCTGTTTATAAGGAGAAGCCTTGGGAAGCCTACGGCACGCTTGAACCCTGCATGTAGCTGTGTGGTTGTTCAGCAGCCTGCCATGCTCTGCTGACCTTAGGACTTTCAATGGACTTGAATCAATGGTCTGCTGCGTGGTGTGGCAACAGCGGGACTGTGCCTTTTACTGTGCCTTTTACTTATTGACCTTGGGTTTGTCACCCACAGCAGCCAGCAGCTGAATGAAGAAAAGCCTCCAGCCTCAGTGGGCCGGGAGCAGGAGACAAAGCTGAACCCCCAGGTTGAGGGGCTTTCATACAGCCCATAGAGCCTGGCACTTTGAACTCAGATTTCTAGCCTCCAAATTGTAAGAATAAACTCCTGTTTGTTAAAGCCATCCCATTTGTGGTAAATTCTTGTCAGAGCAGCACTGTTGTTGTTGTTGTTGTTATGTGCCATCGAGTCGGACCCAACTTATAGCAACCCCTCCTTGGGTTTCCGAGGCCATATCACTACAGAAGTAGATTGCTCAACCTTCCTTCCAACGAGTGGCTGGTGGGTTTGAACCACCAGCCTTCTGGTTAGCACTCAAGTGCCTTAAGCACTATGCTACCAGAGCTCCCTAGGTAACTGAACACACCCCAACTAGGTACGAGCCTAAACAGTTAACAAAAATCACACAGGGGACAAGCTGGTGGTGGGACAGATGGCATCCAATTAACTCTTAGCACTAGGCAAACTGGAACCCAAAGTCTATGCAGGTCACCAGGGGGCAAGCAGGAGTAGGCAGGGGGACACGTGGCTTGGGGACCCTGAGGGTGTGCTAAGGGTGACAGGCGATCTGGAAACAGGTATTGATGACAGGTGCACAATTTGGAGAATGCAACTGATGTCACTCAACTGTACAAGGAAATGTGAAAATCATTGAAATGGCAACTTTCTGTGATATATACACTCACCATGACAGAGAAGAAATGAGAGAGACAGAGAAAAATAAGCACCTCAAACACCTCATAACTGACTAATAAGCAATGTCATGATAAACAACATTTGAAGTTGTCAGGGATTTCGTTTTACTTGGATACGCAATCAGTGCCCATGGAAGGAGCAGTCAAGAAATGAGAAGACGTACTGCAATGGGCAGATCTGCTGCAAAAGACCTCTTCAAAGTGTTAAAGAACAAAGGTGTCACTTTGAAGACTGGGGTGCCCCTTACCGAGCCGTGATATTTTCAATCGCCTCCTACATGTACATTAGCTGGATCAGTAAGGAAGACCCAAGAAGAACTGCTGCCTTTGAATCATGGTGTTGGCCAAGAATCCTGAACACTCCACGGCCTGCCAGAGCAATGAACTAAGCTGCATGGTGTTGGCCAAGAGTCCTGAACAGTCCACGGCCTGCCAGAGCAATGAACTAAGCTGTCTTGGAAGAAGCACAGTGGAACGCGCTTCAGAAGTGAGGACGGCAGGGCTTGGTCCCTCATCCTTTGGTCACGTCATCAGGAGGGGGCAATCCTGGAGAAGGGCATCACGCCGGGAAAGCAGCGGGTCAGGGAAAACGGGCAGGACCCTCAGCAAGACGGACGGACACAGCGGCCGCGATGACGGGCCCCAGCACAGCAGTGACTGTGGGGATGACGCAGGAGTGGACAGGGTCTCGCTCTGTGATGCACGGGTCACTGTGGGTCAGGGCCAGCACCTAACAGCCACCACCACCCGTGACACAGCTGGGGCACAGCAGCATGTCTATTTCCTTCCTCCAATCAGACTTTGCCTGATGTGGGGCATTCTACAGTGTGCACCTGTTTGATGGGTCACTTTGTCTTCGTTCTGAACAAGCACACAGTAGGGAGCCCTGGTGGTGCGATGGTGAAGCACTCAGCTGGTAACTGAGAGGCTGGCAGTGTGAGCCCACCCCTTGGCTCTAGGAGGAGAAGACGCGGTGTTCTGCTTCCATAAAGATTATAGCCTAGGGACCCCATGGGGAAGTTCTACTGTCACACGGGCCACATGAGTCAGGACTGACTGACACACAGTCGGCCAGACAGCACCCAACAACAATATGCACCACTGCAGCAAAGAAGAATTTATCAGCAAATACACACCTACGTGTATACAAATAACGAGTATATGTATTTTTACATAACCTTTTGTTGTGTTTTTGGAGCAGGTTTACAGAGCATTTCGGTCCCCAGTCAACAGTTTTCCACCCAAGCTGCTCAATGACCTTGGGTACAGTCTTCACAGCGTGTGGGATCCTCGTTAGTTCTGCTCTGCTGGTCCTGCTTCCAAGTATATTTACTCTTGTTTATTCTTGGTAGATTCCTTACTCGGAAGGAAGGTTGGGCAATCCTACTTCCGTAGTGATACTGCCTCGGAAACCCGAGGAGGGGTCGCTATGAGTCAGGGCTGACTCAACGGCACATAACAACAACAACAACAACAGATCCCTTACTTAGGTGAATTTCATAAAACATCTCAAAAGTGTCTTGTGGGTGATTCCCAAAAAAATCAAACTCACTGCCATTGCGTCAATTCCAACTGATAGTGACCCCCGCTGGGTTTCCAAGGTTGTAAATTCTTATGGAAGCAGATTGCCTCATCTTTCTTCTACGGAGCAGCTGGTGGGTTCGAACCACCAACTTTTAGTTAGCAGCCCAATGCTTTACCCACTCCACCACGAGAGCTACTTTTTGTGGGTGACAAACCCTGTCAATGAGCTCAGGGGGTCTCTCACTAATGAAGACTCAGGAGGCAGGTGCCACTGTGTCTTGTTACTGAAAGTGCTCAAGTGCTGGGCAGGATTTCATTTCTGACACCTCAACACCAGTCACGGTGCCTGCAGGACTGACTGAATTAAAACACATTTTAGCTTTGGCACCAACCAAACCAAACCCGCCACCATCAAGTCGGGCCCAACTCATGGCAACCCCACGTACGTGCAGAGCTGAACTGCCCCCAGGGTTTCCTTGGCCGCAGTCCTCAGAGAAGCAGACTGCCAGGCTTTGCTTCCACGGTGCTGCTGGGTGGACATGCACCACCAAGCTCACCACCAAGCTCTAGGTTAGTGGTCAAGTACAAACCGGTGACGCCGCCCCGAGACTGCTTGGGCAGCGGACCCCCACCTACCTTTGTGGAAGTCTCTGGGATCCAGCGACAGGCTGTAGCCAGGCAGTGTCTCCAGGAGGAGTTGGTAGCAGGCCCGCCAGCCCGGTTCGGCGATGCTGGGGGCCACGCACTGCATGGCGGCCACGCGTTTGAAGAAGGCCGACTTGCGGTGGAAGCCGATCAGCTCGTAGAGCTCGGAGAGGATGCTGTATCGCTGGATCTTCTCTTCCTCAGAGAGCTGGGGAACAGAGACAGTCAGGAGCCTCAAAGGATACTCACAGGAAAAAGGAGAGACAGTTGTGTAAAGTTTTCCTTTTCCTTGAAACAAAAGCAAAGTGAAGACATGATGAGGAAACCTCATGGGGGGAAGCCCAGCCCCCAGGCTGCGGTCCCTGCCCCAGTGCCGGGCAGCATTGGGCTGCACACCTGTGACGAGCCCGTCGCCCAGGCCCATGCTGGCCTTTTGCTAATAAGGCCAGGTTTCCTGGAATGAAAGTATCCACTACCCAGCATAAAAAAGATCTATTTTAAGTTCCTTTACCAAAGAAAATAAAAGGAACCTTGGTTCATCTGGGCACTATCTAGGACCATGGCCGAGCCTCCCATCAAATGCACAGTAACATAAGAACAGGACAGTAGCTAATGAATTGTTCATCATCACCACACCTAGCTTGGACTCGAGACGTCACAGTTTACAGAGTTTTCCTCATTCACGTTCTACGTCCTCCCGGCCACAGAGTGATGCAGAGATAACAACTCCTGTTTCCGCAGTGCCAACCAGATGCCACAAATGGACATACCTTATTTGGTCATCATATCAGTCGCACGAGCTTTTATGCCCCCAGCTGGTGGAGCAGGGAATCTGAAGGTCAAAGAACCATTAACCACGAGCAGAGACGTGTCCCGCCCAGAGCCACCAGGGACGAGGCCCCACTCTGCACCCCAGGCTGTGTCTGTGGCTCTCGGTACACAGGAGGAGCAGAATCCTGCCATGGTGCAAGGGGACTCTGCCACCCCGAACAGTAAAGTTGTCAGCTGAGAGTTCCGTGAGCACAGAACCACAGCAGGGATGCCCTGGGGACTGTGCTCCTCCCCCCTCCCCCCCAGCCCCTCATCTACACGCCCACCACCACCGCCATCACCTGGCCCCACTGGAGAAAACTCACCTGGGTGGTCTTCCCACCACCTCTCCCAGGCTCCCCTACTCTGTCCACACACAGCTGCCCGCCGGCACCCCTGCAGCACGGCACAGAACCTATCACCCCCGCTGAGAGCCCTAGGTCTCCAATCCCCACACTGAGGCCAGCTCCTTCCACAGCACACAGGGCCCCCCTGGGCAGCCAGCCCCAGCCTGCCCTCCTAACCTGGGTCCCACTGACCACCAATGCTCTTGACACACTACACAACGTGGATTCACTCCCTCCTTTCCTCATCTCATCAACACACATGTACCCAACACCTGCTCCGTGCTGGCCACCACTCCAGTTACGAGGGACACAGCCCCAGCAAGACGGCAGAGCCAGCCCTCGGGGAGTACACATGCCAGTGGCAGGCTAGTTCCTGCCCTCTAAGCCCTCAATTAGAATCAGCCAATAAGTGATCAAAGAAGTAAAATAATAAATACGAATGCAATTAAATGCACTAAGAAGGCTCTCATGCTTGGTAAAGTGGAGGGTCAGAACAAAGGGGAAGACCCCCAGCAAGACGGACTGACACAGGGCCGCAACGATGGGCCCAAGCTCAGCCAGGACTGTGAGGGTGGTGCCGCTCAGGGCAGTGTTCCGTTCTGTTTCCCAGAGTCGCTGAGAGCAGGGGTCAACTCGACAGCAGCTCACAACAACAAAACAGAAGAAGAAGGGAAGGACTCCTGAGAGGGACTAAAAAGATGAGTGCTCTGGGGACAAGTGTTCTGGACGGAGGAAACGAAAACGAGCCCAGGCCCCGTGGCCTCCTGCCAGCAATCTGTGCACTGTGCCCTCTGCCTGAAGGCGCCGCCCTTCTCCCAGTTCCACGCCCACCTCCTCCTCCCAGGAGCCCGCTCCAGCGCCACCTTCTCCCCGAGGCTCCTCTGACGCCCTCCCGCTGCGTGCTGCCTCTTCTTGCTCTGAACCCTCCCAGCGGTTCTGGACACTGAATGTCATCTTTCTCCTCCGTCATCCATGTGGACGCTCCATGCCCCTCACCAGGGCCGCAGGCTCCCCAAGAGCAGGACCGACAGAAAGACTGTTCCACGGCCGACCGTGCACTCAGCCCTGTTCTTATGGCTTACCGATATTAACGCAGTCAGTTCTCACAAAACCCTATGAGGGGTCTCACTATCCCCATTTTATAGATGAAGTGGAGGAAGGTTCAGAACCTCTCCCTGGTCACACACCAAAAAGAGGCAAAGCAGCTTCAAGCTTTGAGTGTCTCTCACAGACAGACAGACACGTTTAACATCTAACATGGAGCTAAGGGCTCTGCTAAGTTGAAAAGAATGCACCATGAACACTCAATGCGCACCACCTAGCCTGATGCCCACCACCTAGACTGACGCCCACCACCTAGATTGATGCCCACCACCTAGATTGATGCCCTCCACCTAGACTGACACCCATGACCAAGCCTGATGCCCACCACCTGGACTGACACCCACCATCTGAATTGACACCTACCACCTGGGCTGACGCCCACCACCTAGCCTGATGCCCATGACCTAACCTGATGCCCATGACCTAGACTGATGTCCACCACCTGGACTGACACCCACCACTGGGCTGACGCCCACCCCCTAGCCTGATGCCCTCCACCTAGACTGATGCCCACCACCTGGACTGATGCCCACCACCTAGACTGACGCCCACCCCTTGGACTGACGCCCACCACCTGGACTGACGCCCACACCTGGACTGACACCCTCCACCTGGACTGACGCCCACCACCTGGACTGACGCCCTCCACCTGGACTGACGCCC
>NW_006921656.1:2291474-2297690 GCF_000298275.1 Orycteropus afer afer | reverse complement strand
CCTGGACTGACGCCCTCCACCTGGACTGACGCCCACCACCTGGACTGACGCCCACCACCTGAACTGATGACCATGACCTAGACTGATGACCATGACCTAGACTGATGCCCAACACCTGGACTGACACCTCCCACCTAGCCTGATGCCCACCACCTAGATTGATGCCCACCACCTAGACTGACGCCCTCCACCTGGACTGACGCCCTCCACCTGGACTGACGCCCACCACCTGGACTGACGCCCTCCACCTGGACTGACACCCTCCACCTGGACTGACGTCCTCCATCTGGACTGACGCCCAGCATGCACACTATTAACCAGACATCAAGAGCTGTTTCTGTGTTAGGCAAAGGTACACACTGTGAAGTCTATGGATTTTAAGTGACTATGAGCTCTAACAAAGGCACACACCTGAGTAAGCCATACTCCTCTCCAGCCACACAGCTTCTCCATCACCCACTCAATCTCTGTCCCACTGCCCTCAAGGGGAAGCCCTGTTGGCATTTATTCCCACCACTGATGATGCCTTCTTGTTCCAAAAGGTAATAAGAATAGAAAGAGCATGCATTCCTTTGCAGCCAGCACTATGTCTACGAGAGACTCGGCCGTGTCATCCTGATGTCTTTGCTGCTGATAATATTTCACTGTGTGGATACGCCCCAGCATGTGCGTCCGTGCACAATGGGCACCTGGGCCATTGCCAGCGTCGGGTCACCATGCAGAAAGCTGCTCCGAGCGTTCTTTAACAAGACTTTTTCTGAACATAAGATTCCAAGTCTCTTGGGCAAAGACCTAAAAGGGAACTGCTGAGCCAAAGGGTAGGTGTGTGTCTCCTTCTGCCAGAAACCACCAGCCTTCTCCACAACAGCCTCATCACTTTCCATGCAAACAACATCATTGGAGAATCACAGCTGTTCGTCATGTGCGTGTCCACCCCACGGTGTGGCTGGTCTTTTCCACTTCAGCCATTGTGGTGGGCTAACTTGCATGTTTCTGCTGACAAATGATGCTAAACACTTTTTCATGTGATTATTGGCTATGGGTATATCTTCCTTAGAGAAGCATTTGTCCACATCATTCAGCTGTTCTTTATACTGTGTGTCTTATTAGTGAGTTATAGGAGTTCTTTATAAGGAGCACTGGTGGCGTAGTGCCTAAAGCATTTAACTGCCATCCAGAAGGCTGACGATTCAAACCCAGCAGGCACTCTGTGGAACGAACACTTGTCAATCTATTTCCATAAAGATCCCACCTCGGAAACCCAAAGAGGGTTGCTATGAGTCGGAATCAACTCGATGGCAGTGAGTTTGGTTTTGGCTTTTTTGAGGAGTTCTTCATAAATTCTTTTTTAATTTTTTTATTTAGCTTTAGGTGAAAGTCTAAAGAGCACATTAATTCCTTGTTTGACAGTTTGTACGTAAAGTGTCCATGGTGTCGACGGCACCCCTCCCCCGTGTGTCAACACTCTTCCCATTCTCGCCCTGGGTCCCCATTTCCCTTCCTCTGGATTTTCTGCACCTTCCTGCCTTCTCACCTTTGCTTTTGGACAAATGTTGTCCTTTTGATCTTGTATAATTGGTTGCTCTACGGAACACATTCCTCTCAGGTGTTATTGTTTATTTTATGGGCCTGTCTGTTGTGTGGCTGAAAGGTGGTCTGCAGGAATGGCTGTAGTTCCACACGTCAGAAAGGTGTCTTAGGGCCAGAGTCTTGGGGCTTCCTGCAGTCTCTGTCAGACCATCAGGTTTGGTCTTTACTGTTAATTTGACGTTTTATTCCACCTTCTTCTCCTGCTCTGGCTGGGAGCCTCTGCTGTCATCCCAGTCGGAGCAGTTGGTCGTGGTGACCAGGCACCATCTCTTTATAAATTCTGCATGTGAGCCCCCAGCTGGGGAGTTCAGCAAATAGTTTCTTCCCAAAGTGTTGTCCATATATTTTACTAAGGGAGTCTTTCAATAGGCAGAAATATTTAATCTTGATGTATCTCAATTTATCAATTTTTTTTCTTCTAGAAGCTTTATGTAAGATCCACGGAAATTCAACTTTGATTAGGACACAGAAGCAGCCAGGACAGCTGCAGAGAGAAGTTCCAGTGGGATACTGGCCGTGACAGAGGCCCAGAGGGGACACCTGAAGGAGAGGCAGGGCCCAGAAGAGACACGTGAAGGAGAGGCAGGGACCAGAGAAGACACCTGAAGGAGAGGCAGGGCCCAGAGGAGACACGTGAAGGAGAGGCAGGGCCCAGAGGAGAGGAGGTGCATGAAGGAGAGGCAGGGACCAGAGAAGACACCTGAAGGAGAGGCAGGGCCCAGAGGAGACACATGAAGAAGAGGCAGGGCCCAGAGAAGAGGAGGTGCATGAAGGAGAGGCAGGGCCCAGAGAAGACACCTGAAGGAGAGGCAGGGCCCAGAGGAGACACGTAAAGGAGAGGCAGGGCCCAGAGGAGACACATGAAGGAGAGGCAGGGTCCAGAGAAGAGGAGGTGCATGAAGGAGAGGCAGGGCCCAGAGAAGACACCTGAAGGAGAGGCAGGGCCCAGAGAAGACACGTGAAGGAGAGGCAGGGCCCAGAGGAGAGGAGACACATGAAGGAGAGGCAGGGCCCAGAGGAGAGGAGGTGCATGAAGGAGAGGCAGGGCCCAGAGGAGAGGAGGTGCATGAAGGAGAGGCAGGGCCCAGAGGAGACACGTGAAGGAGAGGCAGGGCCCAGAGGAGAGGAGACACGTGAAGGAGAGGCAGGGCCCAGAGGAGAGGAGATGCATGAAGGAGAGGCAGGGGCTCGGGGCCTTCATCACAGACCTGGAACCCTGAACCCACAACTGCACCTCCTGTGTGTGGAACAGAATAAACGCTGTGGAGGGAGATAAAACAAATAGCCATCTTTAAACCTTAAAACAAGATCTCCCCTGAAGTCCTCTTTAAACCAAACAACAGTTTAGGTTAATTTGTAAAGAATGTCTGCCTTGACGGCCAGTGAACACATGAAGAAATGTTCTCCATCATTAGCCGTAAAACCCAAAACCACACTCACTGCCGTTGAGTCGGATCTGACTCATAGCAACTCCTCCTTGGGTTTCTGAGGCAGTATCACTAAGGAAGTAGACTGCCCAACCTTCCTTCCAAGGAGTGACTGGTGGGTTTGAACTACCAGCCTTCTGGTTAGCAGTCAAATGCCTTAGGCACTACACTACCAGAGTTCCTTCATTAGCCGTTGTTGTTGTTGTTGTTGTTATTTGCCGTCGAGTCGGCCCCGACTCATAGCGACCCCTCCTTGGGTTTCCAAGGCAGTATCTCTATGGAAGTAGATTACCCAACCTTCCTTCTGAGGAGTGGCTGGTGGGTTTGAACCGCCAGCCTTCTGATTAGCAGTTAAATAAATGCCTTAGGCACTATGCCACCAGAGCTCCCACTTATAAGGCTAGACAATGTTTATTCAAAATTTCCATATATGTGTATGTCAAAAAACATGAGGAAGGATGTAACTAAAGGTTTGTCAGATGGTATTTCTACATGTGTGTTTGTATCTGCTGTTGACATCTCCATGCATATAGTAGAGCAAACGGGGCCATCATGAAAACGTCTTAGCCGTAACCAAACACCTTGAGGGAACGAGTCACCGGCCAGGGGCTCAGGACCACGGTCTCAGGGGAGATCAAGGTCAGCTGTTCACAAAGACTACGTTCTACATCCTGCTTGGTGAGTAGCAACTGGGGTCTAAAAATTTGCTAGCAGCCATCTAAGGTGCAACTATTGGCCTCTCCCCACCTGGAGCAAAGAAATTCAAAGATGTTGGTACAAAGGACTAACAGATGACACGAACCTCAGTCTCCCTGACCCGGAGACCGGGAGAACTAGCTGTTGCCTGGCTGCCACTGCTAACTGCTCTGAAAAGGACCACAACAGAAGATCGTAGGTAGAGTGGGAGGAAAATGTGGAGTAAAACTCAAAGTCACAAACAAGACCATACTGGTCTGATAGAGACCAGTGGGACCCGAGACTATGGCCGTTAGACACCTGTCAAGCCTGGAACCGAAGCCACCCCCAGGATCAACTTTCAGCAAACAGGCAGGCCTGTAAAGTGAACAGTACTCAGGAGGCAGGCGTCCTGAGAGCAATCAGCCAGGTGAGATTCAAGGGCAGCGCCTGCCCAGGGGACAGCTCCAAGGCAGGAAGGGGAGGAAAGAAGGACCCCAGGGACGGGAAACAGGGAGGAAGCAGGAAAAGAGCCGCTACACTGTGGGGACTGCGCGCAGGGTCCCAAAACAAAATAGGTATGAACTGCTGCACGGAAAACCAATTCGCTCTGCAAACTTTCACTCAAATCACAATTTAAAAAAAAAAAAAAAACAGTTGAAAAAAATCTTAGCAGAGACCCTGACCCATGGCAGGTATTAAAAACTAAAAAACAAATGAACATAACTCTCTTCCCTACACCCCAAAGCAAGGGCTGCAAGGTTTGTAGGAAAGTCCTTTCTTTGTAAAGCATCTACCTAAACTAATTGATCCACGTTCAGTTCCTATCACTGAAGAAGAAGGACGAAGACAAAAGCCGTGCTCCTGGTCCCTCGATGGTGCACAGGGTTATGGAAGAGATAGACAAGCTAATGGGCGACGGCGCTGTGTGCTCATGGTGCCCCAGGAGGAGAAGGGCACGAGGGATGGGCGCAGGGACAGCCCTAGGCACATACCTGAGAGGGTCCTGGTGTCCCGCGTATACCTACTGCGTGCTGAACACCTTGACACAAGTTACAGAGAAATGAAATCTTACAAACCTTCTCTACCCTGGGTGAGCATATCATTCAAATTGGTAGTCAAAGTCAAAACGCTGACCCCGGATCATCACGTTTCCAATCGATTTGTCCTCAGAAAACCGTACAAACCAACTCTTCTGGTCCCAGCGTCACCCTGAACAATTGCCTCAGACCCAGAAAGGAGAGGTCACCATGGAGACATAATGAAGCCAAGTCCCAGCCTGCCAGCCAGTCCTGTGTCCCGGGAACCTTCCTCGGGATTGCGGTCCCACTGAGCAGCCCAGTCAAACCCAAAGTCCAGCCGCTGAGCAGGGCCACTTCCCACAGCTCATGCTGTTCTCTCACCAGCTGATGAGCAAGGGATCAGGAGCAAACTCAGAGCTGCCTGCTCTCCCCCACAAACAGACAAAACCACCACCACAACCACAACAACAAAAAACACCCAATCCCTCTGGCCTCAACAAGTGCCAGTGACTGTTACGTTTTTGGTGTTGAGACCAGAAAGTCTCCAGGTACTGAGGCTCGTTCACACTTTGACCACAGCCTTTGTCGGCAATGTTAGCATGTCACAGAGTCCTGAGCGTCTTCAAGTCTGTCCCTCATACAACTATTACCTCCAGTGACAACTCGGGCTCCAGGAAAGGACGTCTGCCTTGAGCAGTGTGCTCTCTGAAGACCTATCTACCAGGGATCAAACTGACAACGGCAACTGAAAGATAAGACAGGAACCTTAGGGCCAGTGAGTGCATGTTAATGGAGGAGAGACAGGTCAGAAGAAGGGGGTGACAGCAGCCGCACAACTCCATGTCGTCATATCACTGAATGGTACGTGGAGAACCTGCTGAACCAGGGAATGTTCTGCTCTGTAGGTCCTCAACAAGAACAATAAATTATGTAAAATAATAATAATAATAATAACATACTACACAAAACATTGTTCCACCTCCTATTTTGGCGAGTAGCGACTGGGATCCTAAAAGCTTGCAAGCTGCCATCTAGATGCAATGATGGGACTCTCCTCGTCCAGAGTAAAGAAGAATGAAGAAAACAAAGATTCATGACACAATGAGTCCTAGTGACTGGTACACCATCCAATCTGCAGCCTATACGACTATGAGACCAGAAGAACTAGATGGTGCCCGGCTACCACTGTCAACCACTTGGAAGGAGATCTACATAGGAGATCCTGGATAGAGAGTGAGAACAATGTGGAACAAAACTCAAAATCATTTGGAGAAAAAAAAAAGGGGGGGACTAGGTTTGCTGGTTTGATAGAGCCTGGTGAAACCACTGAGACTATGGCCCCTAGCTGCGCTTCAGGTCTGGAATTGAACCCACACCTGTGGCTTCCAGCCAAACAATAGATAGGCATATGAGTTGAACATTTACCTGAGGTAGATACACTCCTTGGAGAGAACAATCATGGGAGAAAGAAGGGCTGCTTATGCACAGGGAGATAGCTCAGG
>NW_006921656.1:2289247-2291312 GCF_000298275.1 Orycteropus afer afer | reverse complement strand
AAAAAAAAAAAAAAAAAAGATGAGTACAGTCCTTATCTCCCCTCTATAAGCTCACAGACATGGCTCCAAAAGGAGATGACTTCTGACCAGCTCTGAATTCCTAGCACAGGAAGTGTCGGTAGGTATGATCATGACAGCTTCATGCCTTTAAAAATCTGAGACCCTGGGAGAGACACAAGGTTCTTGTGCTTTGGATCCAATCCCTGATCCAGAAGCTTCCATGGCCTTTTCCATGGGGACTACTCATTCATTGAGAAGACAACTGCTCCCTCAAGGAGGCTGACATTCTCCCCCAGGAACTGGTGATCACGCTCCTCCTGGGACAACTTTAAACGAAATCCTCAGTTTGGATTTTGTTTTTCTTTCCCTCATTTTCTCCCTGTGAGCCATGGATATTGTTATGGGAGCAATGGAGGAAACCTGATATGGGCTGTGTAACAGGTAAGAGCATTACCCTGAGCAGCATCTAAGAGCCAAGAAGAGGGAAGAAAACCAAAGGTACAAGCGAACAATTACGCCAGAGGAGTAATGGACCACGTGAACCCAACCTCTACAACCTGAGACCAGAAGAACAAGACACTGCCTGGCTACCACTGCGGACCACTCTGAAAAGGATCCAACAGGAGTTCCTGGATAGAGTGGGAGAAACACGCAGAACAAAATTCAAAACCATAAAGAAGCCCTGGCTTACTGGTCTGATAGAGACTGGTGGAACCCCTGAGACTATGGCCCTTAGACACCCTGCAGGCCTGGAACTGAACTCACCCCCGTGGCTCAGCTTTGAGTCCAACGACAGACAGGTCTGTAAGAGGAACAGCAGCACCAGAGAGGCAAGCTCTCCTTAGAACTAGCAACAGAGATGCAACGGCAGCTTTTGCCCAGGGAGAGAGCACAGAAGACAGGAAGAAGGCAAAGGGAAACAGGAAACACAGAGAGGAAACGGGAAGTGTTGCTACACTGTGGGGGTCACAGTCAATGTCAAGAAGTAAATGCACATGAATTGCTGAATGAAATACCAATTTGTTCTGTAAACTTTCTCCCAAATCATCAGTTTTTAAAACAAACAGTATCGCACCTATGCTAGATTTCCCCAATCTGGCCACGCACTGTGAACATAGTCACAGCCTTTGTCTGAGAAGACATGCAAGTGAGTCTTCAGGGGCAACATGAAAAGAGCTCTGAAATTAACCGCAGAGGCTCCCCAGACAGCAGCAGAATGTCAACCTAGCTGTTGTTGTTGTCATGTGCCCGCGAGCAGCCCCGACTCATAGCGACCCCCTCCTTGGGTTTCCGAGGCAGTGTCACTACGGAAGTAGACTGCCCCACCTTCCTTCCGAGGAGTGGCTGGGTCAACCTAGTAATGGGGCAGAAAGGGCGGGTGAGTGCTCCTTGTACATTCTTGCCACTTTTCTAAAGGTGTGAAATCTTTCAAAACAAAAATGCACCAAAGGTATAATGCAAACAGTTCTTCAGAGCAGTCTGAAGGATGATGTGCAGAAGAAACAGCTGTGAAGCGTCTAGTGCTCACGCATCACAACTGTCTAACGATTGCAGGAGCTGAGAAACGGGCCCTAGTCATAGCTGATCCTCGACCAACATGCACTGAAGTGCCTGCCATGGCACGTATTGCACTAGGCCCAGTGACCACCGCAGTGAGTAACAGACAGGCCTGGCCCGCGAGTCTGCACGCACGCCCAGCTTTCAGAGTCACAGATACCAGCAGAATGTTCAGTTCAGCTTCTCAGTCACAACTGAGGCAAAGGGCTGGGACCTCCTGCAGGTCGAGCGTCTGTGATGCGTCTGTGGTGCTGTCATCTCTTTTCTGCCCCATTCTAGAAAGGCTCTGAGCCAGGTTTTCTAAACACATACAACTAAACACACCAAGACAGTAATCCCGGGGGAAGGGAAAATGGGGATTGAACAGTTAAACGAAACCATTACCCACCCACTGCCGTGGAATCAATCCTGACCCACAGCGCCCCTAGAGGACAGAGTGGAACTGCCCACAGGGTCTCCAAGGCTGTCAATCTTCACAGAAGCAAAGCCCAAACCACACCCACTGCCG
>NW_006921656.1:2268035-2289147 GCF_000298275.1 Orycteropus afer afer | reverse complement strand
CACAGAAGCAAAGCCCAAACCACACCCACTGCCGTGGAGTCCATTCCGACCCACAGCGCCCCTAGAGGACAGAGTGGAACTGCCCCACAGGGTCTCCAAGGCTGTCAGTCTTCACAGAAGCAGACTGCCTCACCTTTCTCCCATGGAGCAGCTGGTGGATTCGAAGCTACCTTTCAGTTAGCAGCTGAGTGTTTAACCACTGTGCCACCAGGACTCCTTTACATGAAACCAGAAGTTAACTCACAAACACATGCCACAAAGTAGGTGTGACTGTGAAAGGCGACTGCAGACTGCGCCCAAGGGCTGACAGCTGGAGCCCAGAGGAAAAGCTTGAGCAGCTGAAGAGCTCGACGCGTGAGGCAAATACCAGCACCCATTGCCAACACGTCCTCGTATGTGGCTGGAAACACCACCGAGCGTCACTCTCAGTAACTTCCCAGTGTTGGATACAACAACGACCCCACGCCCATGGGCGGCTCGCTCTCCTGATGCGACGACGACCCCACGCCCACAGGCGGCTCGCTCTCCCGCTCTGGGTTTTCCTCGAGTCCCCATGTGTAACAGAACGCAGCACTGCCTGCTCCACACCATTCTGACAACTGTTGGCATGTTTGAGTCCACCTGGGTGACGTTCTATTCTGACCCACAGGCGCTCTGATGGCATAGTGGTTAAAGCATTCAGCTGCTAACCAAAAGGCTGGCGGTTTGAACTCACCAGCCACCCCATGGGAGAAACATGAGGTGGTCTGCTTCCATAAAGACTGACAGCCTTGGAGACCCTGTGGTGCAGTTCCACTCTGTCCTCTAGGGGCGCTGTGGGTCAGAACAGACTCGACGGCAGGGCGTTTAGGTTTCTGGTTTACTTTTCAGAAGTACATTGCCAGGTCTTTCTTCCTAGCCTTACTGTGGAAGCTCTGCTGACACCTGCCCACCAAAGGTGACCTGCTGGCACTTGGAACAGCAGTGGCACAGTTTCGGGCACCGCAGCCACACACGAACCAGCCGGTACTGGTGGCTCATCACTACGAGGCCTCAAATAGCTGCCCAAACTCCCACTTAAGGATTGTGTCAAAGGTGCCCAGAGCATTGTGGGCAGCTGCCCAAGCAGTCCAGCTGGGCGTCCTAGTCCCAATCCTAGTCCTGCCTGTGACGTGATGCTTTGTGCATCCTGATCCTCACTCCGTCTGAATATCCGAGCACTGACCATATCCCGGCCTCTTGTCCGTCAGCCAGTCCTCTGCTCCCAGCTCTCTCTCCTTCTGCAATATGACACATCACTCGCCTGCCTCCCCACTGACAGTCCCTTCTTCATGAGAACCATGGATTCCACCCAAACCATCTCTGAAGGCTGGACCCCCTCTGGCTGGGGCTGAGACTCCCCACCCCACTGCTCCTGAACCCCCTCAGCCCTCAAGCTGAGCAGAACTCGGCACACAGTTCCGAGGCTAGGCTGTTACATGCATTTCCACCAGCAGGCTTGGGCTGGGTTTCCTTGGCAACAACTTCATTAAGGAAAAAGTTTAAAGAGATTCTTCTTTCATCTGAAAAGAGTATCCTGCCTAAAATCTGCGTGGCTACAAAGAGAAAATTAACCAAAGACAAAAGAGGCCGTGGGGCCAAGTCAACAGCATCAGAAGCACTGCTGGGGGCTCTGCGATGGCCCCGAACCGTTCCTGAGCCCTGGGCCTCTAGGAGGCATGGGGTGTGGGCTCAGCATTCTGGATACCGAGTGCCTGGTGAGGCCAGGGTTGTACTGGCTGGTCAAGCATCTCCTTACTGTTTCCTTCTTTTATTGTCATGTGCCATTTCCTACTCCTTAAAGACCAAGGGAGTCCACTTCACTCGCTTGGCTGTCTGGAGGAAGCAACAGGGTGTAGTATGTCAATCCCAGCATTTAGACTCACAAGGAACAGGTTAAATCCAGGGGTGCCACTTACAAGGTGACCAGATGACCCTGGATAAGCACAAACTCTCCCGGCCTCAGTTTCCCTGTCTCTAAACTGGTACAAGGAGGAACGTAGTGATGGCGTCCTGATGATGGCACTCACATCTGTAAACACTTGGTGAGGTGCCCGCAACAAGCAGACTGCCTCGTGAACAGCAGAGATCAGTGAGTCTCTGGGTGTCTGATAAGGAGGTGTTCTATCTTCCTCATGATGACAGAGCTTACCGTGCTGGGGTGAAGACCCCCCCATATCTGCAGGACACAGGCTGCCTTTATCCAGGTGATGGTGGTTCATTTATTTCGGATGAGGGCCTGTTTCCCTTCTGAACTTGAGCTTGCTGAGTGCAGGCCTGTACTGTGCTGTTCCCACCGACCATTTGAGGGCTCGCAGCACTGCGCCAATGCCCTATCTCTGCTGTGGAGCACCAAGTCAAGGAAACAGTGAGCTGGTGAGCTTTCTGGAGGCTTCTCCACCCTGACCTCAGGGCTTGACCTCAGACAAGTCACATCCCCTTCGTTCAGGCTAAGGGTCCTCCTGGGTAAATGGGAAACACTGTACCGGGCACCAGGCTTGCAAGGGTGAAAGGAGATGACCACCTTCACAGGCTGGTGAAGGGTGAGGTGACGCCCCACACAAACGCGAGCAGCCTTCATTCTCTGGCGGCCATAGCCAGCGCAGCCAGCACGTCTCAAAGGCTTTCCATGTGCCCAACGGTGTGCGTCACTGACACCCACAGCTTGAGGGACAAGCAAATGTCACCACTCCCACATCACACACATGGAATAGGCTGGAGGATGGTGCATCACTCGTCCGAGGGCACAGAGGGAAGTGGTGTGTAAACCCAAACCGAGGGTTCCGAAGTTGGCCCCTTCTCCCTCGCTTCCACCTCCCCGTGTGCCTGTGAAATGTACACGCCCAGCAGACAAGCCTCTGCTGCTGCTCCTGCTGCCGCTGCTCTCGGGCTCACCCCGGCCGTGGTGCCCCACGCACAACGGAGCGAGCATGGCCCAGTCCCACACAGGACCGGCTGCAGAGCAGACAGTGTGGTCCAGGGGGCAGTTTGTTCATCATTCTGTAGGACACAGGGTCTCAAAGCGTATTTTTCCTCAGACTATTCATTTCCTTCTTCTTGTTGTTGAAAACATACACAGCAACACACACACTTCGACAGCTTCTACGTGTAACTCAGTGACACTGAAAGCCCACAAGTCGGGCATCGTTCTCACCTCCTTTGCTGAGCTGTCCCTCCTTCACGGACACACATAAACTCACTGTCCCCTAAGCTTCCCGTGGCAGTTAAGGCTGTGTCAACTTGGCTGGGCCGTGGTTTCACGGCTGGGCAGCTGGGTGTGGTTATTCCCCATGATGAGACTGTAATCACCTCTATGGTGGAATCTGCCGTGAGCGCCTAGTCAGTTGAAGGGAAGTTGCCTTTGGGGTGTGGCCTGCTTCCAGTATATATGGAGAAGCTTTGAGCAAGGTCTCCAGCTTTTTGGCACATCTGGATACTGCATTTGGCCAAATCTTCATCTCCAATTCCTGGACATGAACCAGTAGCCTTGCTGCTTGCCAGTCCTGGGACTGTGCCATTTAACCTGCCAACCTTGGGTTCCTCAGCCTCAGCAGCCAGCAGCTGCCTAAGTTAGGAGAGGCCTCCAGCTCTAGTGGGCCTGGAATAAGAGGCAGAGCTGAAACCCAACGTCAAGGGGCCTTCACCCAGCCCCTAGAGCTGGCATCTGAATTTGGACTTCTAGCCTCCTGAACTGTGACATAAATTCCTGTTTGTTAAAGCCACCAACTTGTGGTTTGTCTGTTACAGCAGCACTAGAGACCCAAGACAGCTCCCATCTAATCTTTCAAGCTGCTGCTGTCAGTTTGATCCCATGTAACTGGAGCTCTAGTGGCCTAGTGCTTAAGGCATCTGACTGCTAACCAGAAGGCTAGCAGTTCAAACCCACCTGCCACTTCTCAGAAGGAAGATCGGGCCATCTACTTCCATAAAGATACTGCCTCAGAACCCCAAGGAGGGGTGATCCCATATAGATCGTCCTTAAAAGAGAACAATGATCAAGGAAGACCTTCTTTGCCAGTTACGCAAAACCACTGCTTGGTTTAAAGAAGACTTCAGGGAATACTCTTGGTTTAAGGTTCAAAAATTATCTCAGGGCAATAGTTTCAGGGTTCGTCCAACCTCCATAGCTCCAGAAAGTCTGGATTCTGTGAGAATTTGAAGTTCTGTTCTGCATTTCCCCACTTTTGATCAGGATCTGTGGATGCCGTCCGAGCCCACAGAGTTCTCACTGGCTGATTTGAACTTCTGTTCCACATTTCCCCACTTTTGATCAGGATCCCTCTGGGTGCCATCCGAGCCCACAGGGTTCTCATTGGCTCATCTTAGAAATACTCGCTGGGTCCTTCTTCTTCCTTCTTTTTGTCTAAAAGCTCCTGAAACCTGCTCAGCATCAGAGCAACACGCAAACCCGCGCTGACGGCTGGGTGGCAGCTGGACTTGAGGCACAGTGGCCAGAAAGCAAACCCAGCTCTTCCTACATGGAAGGCGAGAATCCTGCCACGGAACCACCTGCCGCACACACACAATTTACAGACAGCCTATCACTCAAGGAACTGTTTGCCGGTATTTGTTATTCTCGATGATGATCGTCAACTGCTCCCCCAAACAACCATCCTCCTTTCCAGCACCACTAAGTCCCAGCATGTCTACCAACAGTTGTTATGGTCCACAGGGCTTCTGGAAGCAGAAGAGACCTGTAATCATCACGTCCCAGTGTCTTCAAAACTCTCCTGTTAGCAAAATCACACCCAGAAATCGACACAACTCATTGATTCCGCACAAAAATACACCTGCTCAGAACCCACCAGCTCGTTCTATTTCAGACAAACCCAGATCTCTTTTATCGTCAGTATAAAAGTCCCACCAGAACTCATACCTTCCTACCTGCTCATCCGGCAAGGAAGGAGCCTGGTGGTGCAATGGTTAAACACTCAGCTGCTAACCCAAAGGTCTGCGGTTCAGAGACACCCATGGCTCTGGAGGAGGAAGAGGTGGCGGTCTGCTTCCACAAAGACTTACAGTCTTGGAAACCCTACGTGGCAGTTCTACTCTGTCATGTGGGGTCACCATGAATCAGAATCCACTCGACAACACACAACAGCAGCAGCCAGCAAGCAACCGTGGAGGTGAGGCAAGTAAAGCAAAGACTTGTGTAGGGGAAACACAAAAGGCCAAATCACAAAATTCCTCCTGCGTGGCCGGGCAACTGGGCAGCGGGTGGTTTACCCTGAACAGCTTGTCACTACTGACCTCTGGTGTCCACGGACAACCAAGTCTTCAGCAGCAGAAGGAAGGGCACAGAGAAACAGCAGTAAATCCCACCCGTTCTACGTGAAAACAGCTGGTTTTGTAAGGGTCCTTAGACGCCCACCACGAAAGCGGCTGCAGGCAAGCCCGTGTCTCAACGTAACTGGCAAAGGCCCCTCTGGCAGCTGAGGGCAAGCCAGGCCTGAGAGGTGTGCCTCAGGAGGGTCTGCGGGCGTTCTCTCGGCCCAGCTCTGCCTGCGTGGCCCCAGCCATCCGTCTCAAGTTCTGAAGCTCAAGGCCTCCTTGAGAAGCACATCCACCCTCCACTATCACTGCAGACGTCCTGCCAAGCCCTCCAGGCTGAGCCGAGTGACAGCTGTCCACTGCTGAGGCCTCTCGGAGGGCAGGCGCTGTATCTGCACCAGACAGAGGGCACTAACGTGCGGGTACTAACGTGCACAGCTCTGCTATTATCCTCTTCCTGACAAACATGGTAACAGCGAGATTAGGTGACAGTGCTCGTGGTTACACAGCTGGTGCCTGGCCCAGGTGGGACTGGAACCCAAATCCATTAGATCCTGAAGTTGCCCTTCCATTACAGCGCCCCACTCCTCAAGCCCAGCATGAGTACCCAGCTAGGACTCCGACATGGATTCTCCCACCCACTGGACCAGGCCCAGCTCTTCACTTTCACGCGTGTGGCCAGCACAGTCCCTCTGGACAGTCCCAAACCTGCCTCCCGGCACCTTTTTGCTCCATGCCCTCACAGACACATCACTCCAGCCACCAAATCACATGCCACTGTCATCAGTCACCATCAAGTCAATTCCGTCTCCTGGCCCCCATGTGTGCACAGAACTGTCATGGCTGACACCCTGCAGAAGCAGGTCACCAAGCCTGTCTCACAAGGCACCACCAGGTGCGTTCAAACTACCAACCTTTGGCTGGTCAGCTGGCCGAGTGCTTAGCCACTGGCCCTGCCCAGAGACTCCTATCAGATTACTTACAGGTCCCCAAATCCTCCATGGTGGGGCCCGCTGCGCACTGGCCTCAAGTCCCCTCCTTGCCCCCTTGTAGTCGATCATCTTAACTCCCCTAGGGTGGCACTTCCTCTTGGAAGCCTCACCTCACGCTTCCATCAAATGAAAAGGTAACTGCCCGGTGTTACCGTCCACCTGCCCAGCACGGCTAAGGACTCTGCCCTGTGTTCCCATCCCCTACCCAGCACGGCTGAGGACTCTGCCCGGTGTTACCGTCCACCTGCCCAGCACGGCTGAAGATTTGCTTCCACCAGAGCACGTCTGTCTCCCAGGTAGCTGGAGCTCCTGCCCCTTCACCAGAAACTTAAACTGAGAGTCTGACCTTACTGTGGCCCTGTTTTTATTACACACTGCACAGGTGGCACTAGTCCACTAGGCAGCTTTGAGTCCGTGTGGTGCTGTTTCCTGGACACTAAGTAACAGCCTAAAACATTGTGGGATGTTTTCGGTTTCTTTGTTTTCGTGTGGTTTCATGGCTTTAAGCCGTTTTTGTCTCTCCCTTTGGCCTTGGTTGCCACATCTTACTCCTAAAGCCCCTAGTCCCAACGCTGAATCCAGGAAATTAGTGGTGAGGAGTCTGGGCCAGGAGATATGCTTTTCAGAGGAGTGGCCAGGGCCCAGAGAGCTGAAGGCTGGCCCAGGGGGCTGATGCGCCCCCCGTGTGCTCCCAGGGTCCGTGTGCTTCACCACGTGCTGACACAGCTCTCTTCTTACAGACGATGGCGCCAGAATACGGACCGGAAGGACACACGGCAGCTCTGAGAGAGTGGTGAACTGAAGCGTCCCACCTCTCTTTAAAATGAAGCACATCTGCAACACTAAGCCTCAGCGGTGCAACGTTAACCTGGTACATCCAACAGCAGAGGGTCTGATGGTAGCGCATCCGGGCGGCGGAAGGTCCGGGTGACAGAGTCCAAACAGCAGAGACCTGTGTGTCTGTCTCACATCTGAAATGTGACATGAGTCCGAAGCCTCTCCCTACTCCCCAACCCGCTGCCCTCTCTCTCCCCAAAGCTCCTGACCCACACATCTAACGGGTTTCCTTATGTCCACAACTGAAGTTTCCATCATCCCCTCCAAATCTTCACCCTCTGCCGGCTTTGCTTCCTAACTGACCAAGCCAGCAACCCAAGCTGTTCCCTGTGACCCTCACATCTGGTCTGTCCTTGGTCCTTTCCAGTTTACCACCTGTTAAGTTGGGTCCCAAAAAAGATACGCAAAGTCCTAACCCCTGGACCCTGTGAATGTGACCTTTTTGGAAAGAGGGTCTTTGCAAATGTAATTAGTGAAGATATAATTAAGTAACTACCCGTTGCTGTAGAGTCAATCCTAACTCATAGTGATATCTAGGGAGCCCTGGTGGTGCAGCACTTAAGCACTCAGTTGCTATCCAAAAGTTGGTGGTTCAAATCCACCAGCCACTCCATGGCAGAGAAAGGTAACAGTTTGCTTCCAGAAAGATTCCGGCCTTGGGAAGTCTAAGGGCAGTTCTACTCTGTCCTGGAGGATCACTACAAGTGAAGTAATTAGTGAGCCTCGACATTTTCACTTCACTTGGATCCACAATCAACACTCAGGGAAACAGCAGTCTGGAAATCAAGCAACGTACTGCACTGGGCAAATCTGCTGCTAAAAACCCTTGAAAATGTTAAAAAGCAGAGCTGTCCCTTTGAAGAAAGTGTAACCTGACCCAAGCCATGGTGTTTCATTCATCTCATATGAATGCAAAAGCCGGACAATGAGTAAGGAAGACTGAAGACCTGATGCCTTTGAATCACAGTGTTGATGGATACTGAATATACCATGCGCCGCCAGACGAACAAATCTGCCTTAGAAGGGACACAGCTGGAATGCTCCCTGCGAGCGAGGATGGCAGGGCTTCACCTCACGTACTCATATTATCAGAAGGGACCAGTCCCTGGAGAAGGACATCATGCTCAGTAAAGCAGAGGGTCAGGGAAAAAGGACAGGGCCCTCGACAAGGTGGACTGACAGTGGCTGCAACTACGGGCTCACACAGCAACAGCCGTGAGGCTGGCACAGGACGTGGCAGCGTTTCGTTCTGTTGCACGTGGGGTCGCTGTGAATCAGAAGCGACTCGACGGCACCTGACAACGGCAGCGATCTCTTTGCAGTGGGCGTTCTCCTAAGAGGTGGAGAAACACAGAAGGCAGATGGCCACGTGGCGACAGGGGCAGGACTGAATGCTGCTGCTGCCACAGCTGGGGGGCCTCCCCTGGAGCCTCTGAGAGAGGCGGCCCCGCTGGCACCTGCAATTCAGGCCTCTGACCCCCTAGGCTGTGAGGAGGCACACTTCTGCTGCTTGAAGCCTCCAGTCTGTGGTCCTTTGTCACAGTAGCTCTAGGACACAAGACACCACCAAACGTGCTTTCCATCCGTGCACTTTCTCCACCGACAGTCCCACCCCTGGGGCTTTCTCACTTGGACTCTTGGCCAGCCTCTCTTGTTGGGTCTCCCTGTCCCCCTCTCCCCCAACCCAGGACACATCTGATCACATCACTTCTGGGCCTGGAAACTTTCTTAAAATCCACAGTTCTTAGAACAGACCCCAACATACCTCACCGGGCCACCACGGTCCCCCTGCTCTGACTCTGGGTCTCTCTGTGTGTCTCATTCTCTCTTTCTCTCTCTCTGTGGCTCTGTCTCTCTCTCTCTCTCTCTCTCTCTCTCTCTCTCCAGCCCGATCTCTTACTCCTCTCCTGCATGCACCAGACATGTTCCAGTTCCTTCCACGTGATGTGTCTCTCCCCGTCTGTCTGTCTGTCTCTCTCTCTCTCTCTGTCTGCAGCCCAATCTCTTACTCTTACTCCCTTCCCGCACACACCAGACGTTTTCCAGTTCCTTCCACATGATGCCTCTGTTTCTCTGTCTCTCTCTCTCTCTGTCTCTCTCTCTCTCTCTCATCCTCTCTCTGTGTCTCTCTCTTTTTCACACCAGAAGTTTTCTGGTTCCTTCCACGTGATGCCTCTCTGTGTATGTGCATCTTTCCCTGTCTCTCTCTCTCTCTCTCTCTCTCTCTCTCTCTCAGGTTCTACGTCTCTCTCTTTTTCTGTCTCTCTCAATCTCTGTCTGCACCCAATCTCTTTCTCCTCTACACACACACCAGATGTTTTCCAGTTCCTTCACTGTGATGCCTCTCTGCGTATGTGCATCCTTCCCTGTCTCTGTCTCTCTCTCTCTCTGTCTCTCTCTCTCTCTCTCTCTCTCTCTCTCTCTCTCTCTCTCTCTCTCTCTCTCTCTCTCTCTCAGGTTCTACATCTCTCTCTTTTGCTATCTCTCTCAATCTCTGTCTGCACCCAATCTCTTTCTCCTCCACACACACACACCAGACGTTTTCCAGTTCCTCCCATGTGATGCCTCTCTCATCGCCATGCTCTCTCTCTCAAGCTGACCTGTCAGGCTCTTTTCCTACCTCCTCTTTGCCTAACCAAGGAGCTGTGGTGGCACAGTGGGTTAGGCATTCGGCTGCTAACCACAAGATTGGCAGTTCAAATCCACCATCTGCTCCTCGAGAGGAAGATGAGACAATCTACTTCCATAAAGATGTATAGGCTTGGAAACCCAACGGGGGTCGCTATGAGTTGGAGTTGACTTCTTTTCCTGGTCATCTCCTATCATCCTTCAAGTCCCAGCTTAAACCTCCCTGCCTGAGAGACTTCCCTGACACCTCTTCAAACAGGTTAAGTCCTTTTGTTACTTGCTCACTTTGTACACTGAACCTCCACTGATTTTCAGGAATCTCCCCCTTATTCAGAATCTGTTCAAAACCTGCCCTTGTCAGCTCTCTCTCCCCTCCCGACATGTGAGGGGCTCAGTAAATACCTGTGGAACTAAAGCAATCTGTGTTTGAGTCCTAGTCATGCATCCTAACGTGAATTCCCTAACTTTGGGTCTTGTTTTCCCAGTAGGTAAAGATCCAAGTTACAGCAGGTACACTTCCAACAGCTTTCTGAATGATAAGTTTTGGGATTTTGCATTATCAACACACAACTAAATGTTTTAATAATTTTAGGGGTTTCTGTTAGCTTGTTTTGTTCCAATACTTTTTAAATTTTATTCATTTGTTGTTGAGAATTTACACACCAGCACACACACCGGCTCAACAGTTTCTCCACACGCTATTCAGTGATGCTGACAATGCAACCATCCTCACCCCCTTTTCTGAGCTGCTCCTCCCTCATTCACATGAACTCACCACCCTTCAGGCTCCTATGGAACCTTCCGAGTTGGTGCTGTCAGTGTGACTCCACACCGATCTGAAAAGAGCTCGGTTCTCAGGGGAGACCTTCTTCACGAGTGAAGTTGAACTACTGCTTGGTTTCAAGAAGACTTTAGGGTGCTTTTTTGGTTTAAGGTTTTGTTTTTATTAAAAGCCATATCCAAATTCAGATTGAAGTAATATTTGCTGAGTATCTACCGTGTGAAAGATGCTATACGAAGATTTTTCACCAGCTTCATGTTTTATGAGACTAACCAGCCAGCCAGCCGGGCAGATCTGCTCATTTCCGATGGGAATGACTTCACAGATGGCAGAGTTAAGACAGAAAAGACGAAGCTTGTTTGAGGTTGCAAAGCTAGCGGGAGGCAAAGCTATGTCTGCCTCCTGAAAACATAGAAAAGTCTGAAAGGAGAGCAAATTCTGAATTCTGAAAGTAAGATACCACAAAATAAAGACGTGAAACATACGAATAAGCACCTTCCTCGGAGAGCCCACTTAGCACACCACAGAGTCTACCATGGCAGACTGAGTCCCAGCAAAACCAGCCGCGTCAGCAGAGAACAAATCCCACGAGAACGGCATTGCGTCCTTCGCGCGCAGCCGACACGCACTCACCTGTCGAAGGTTAATGTAAACCGCGTTCTGAAGAAATTCCGAAGCTTCCATGCTCCGCTTCTGAATGGCGAGCACACGCACCGCTTTGACGCAAGCTTCCAGCTCAATCACACCCGCGTTCTTATACTGCAGGAGAAAGCAGGTGCCTCGGTCAACAAGAAGAGGGGACCTTTCTGCCACAGCGTCTTCAGAGCCGTGGAGGGGCAGAGACTTCAGGGCACTTCCCCGGCTGCAGGGACCCTGTCTCACACACACACCCCCAGGAGGAGAGCATGGGTTTGGGGGAGAAGGAAGCTGGGGGGACTGCATGAGCCTATGAATGCCCACAGTGCTTCACACCAGTTCAAACCAGCTCAGTCATGGCCAACAAGCGGAAACTGAAGAGAGAGGATTTTTTTAAATCTGGGTAATATAACACTAACCAGAACGGGAAGCACTGCGGGTCACAGTCCTGGAACAGCAGACTTGGAAGAGGCGCAGGGAGCCCTCTAGCAGCCTGATGCGGGAGGCTGGATTATTGCCAAGACTTTGGAGGGGGACACCCATTCAAAGCCGTGAGGTCAGCCGTCATTTCTGAGCCGGCCACCACAGTTTACAACTCTGCTGGTCAGAGATTTGGTTGGTGTGCAATGCACACGCTGACCTTGCTTTCCAAGAGGGAGACTGAGGTCCTAGGAGGGCGCCAACCTCTCATTCTCCCCATTCTTGGTTTACAATTCTAGTCCGCTGCGGTGTTGCCTCATTGGTCATGACTGAACCAGGCTGAACTGGTTTGAAGACCTAATTTGCATTCATTAAAATAAAACAATCACAAAAACTTGACATTTTACAAAATATCAGGGTAGTAACGATGGACACTTTGCCACCCATTTCAGCTGATCATACCCATTGTCTCAACAGTTTTAGACTTTCTCACACCTGTAGTTAGTGCAATCCTTGTAAACTCATTTTACTTTGTTGCAAAAATATGGTTCCCTGTATTGGTCTTCTGTTTAAATATCCAAGGTCTTTCTGATTTTCCATCCCAGAGTTGCCTGTTCCTACTTCTCCAATCCCACTATGGTTGCTGAGAAGAAGGACAATCTATGGAACAGGAAAGGCTCTGTGCACATCCGTTTACCAGCGTCAATTCTCACCTCACACCAGGAGCGCTGCCCTGGCCACTGCGAAACACGGTGGGCCCAGACAGAGGGACGGGCAGATTCCAATGCAAGGCTCCTCACCCACCCCCTCGCCCAAGGCGACACTGGAAAATGCCCCAGGTTAAATGTCTTACTTCTTACTTCTTTTCTTTTCTACTCCAAACACTTTTTATTTTTATATATTCCCTTAATTATCCCAAACTAGGGTGTTTTCAGTTGATATACTAACTGAAAAAATATTCCAGCTGTTGAAGAAAGGGTTGATAGAGGTCGATGCCGGTGCACTCAGACTCACAAGCACCCAAGGCCAGGCAGGGACGACACACTGAAACTGCTTCACTGAGGCCCAGCACATACTGTGAGAATCAACCACCTAACTCACAAGGCCCTTACAAGGAGCTCTGCTGACACAGTGGTTAATGCATTCAACTGCTAACCAAAAGGTCAGCAGTTCAAACCCAACTACTTCACTGGAGAAATTTACAGCCTTGGAAAGTCTATAGGGTACTTCTACTCTATCCTAAAGAGTCACTGTGAGTCAGAATTGACTCTGTGGCAGTAGGTTTGGCTTTTTGGTTACAGGTCCAACACAGTATAACTTCCCCTATAAATGCATCTACCTATTTATCAGTTATCCAGATGTAATGCTATTACTGGGGATCTTTCTTAGTAAAATTATTTATAAGGCAGAAAAATAAACATTATCATCACTGTGCCAGGAAGGAGCAAGTCTATATTCCTTCCTCTTTTCTGCTCACATAACATGCACTTAATTTGTGTTACATTAATACAATTTATAAAAGGCCACCACAAAAAATAACACGTATGTACCTAAACTCCAACAGAGAAGTCAGAAACCTATGAATTTTTACATACCATTTAACAACACAATGAAAAAACCTAATGTAATGAAGTGATTCTATTGAAATAAAATGACTTCCTTCAAAACTCTTAAAAGTTTCTATCACAGTAAGACTACAGGCTCAATGTTTTTTTCTTCACACAGTTTGGTTAAATGTATCTATTTTAAATTATATCACACAAGGATTTAAAGTGCAGTCCTGAACCACTGCCATCCACTTGGAAGGGATGTAGGAGATCCTGCATAAAGAGGGAGAACAATGTGGTACAAAACTCAAAATCATTTGGAGGCAAAAAAAAAAAAAGAAGGTGGGGACCAGGTTTGCTGGTCCAATAGAGCCTGGTGAAACCACTGAGACTATGGCCCCTAGCTGCCTTCAGGTTTGGAATTGAACCCACAACTGTGGTTTCCAGCCAAACAAAGTACAGGCATGTGAGTTAAACATTTACCTCAAGTAGACACACGCCCTGGAGAGAACAATCATGGGAGAAGGAAGGGCTGCTTATGCACAGGGAGATAGCTCAGGGTGCAGAAGAGTATGAAGGGATGGACACTGGGAGGAGGTAACTATGGGGAGGAAGTGGGAGGGGAGCTGCTGCATTGTAAATTTTGGTCAATGACATGAGACAAAGTATATGTGAACTGCTGTATGAAAAGTGAATTTACTCTGTAAATCTTCACCCAAGTCCTAATAAAAAAATAAATAAATAAAGTGCAGTCCTGAGAAATGGTTCATATATTGTAGAATCAGCAGGCTGGAGTACACAACCATGGGGAGCAGGCAAGGAGTAGACACTGAGTGCAAACCCACTGGACACTGGCCTCCTACAAACCTTAGCCTTCAGCCAAGCTCTGCAATGTCAGGGCCCCTGCTCGGTCTCCATGCAGGTCCCTGTCAGCTGCCCGCCAAGGCCCCAGGATACTGCAGGAGGAATGAATAAAGGAATGACCTCATTCAAGTCTTAAAAAAAAAAAAACTAAAAGGAGTATTTTCCTTACTTACAGATTGTTATGCATTGAATTGCATCCCCAAAAACTAAAAGTTGTAAATGCTAATCTCTATGCCTGTGGTTATAATCCCACTTGGGAACAGAATGTCTTTGTTATGTTCATGAGGCAGAATTAGTGTAAGGTGTGTGCTGAGTCAAACTCTTCTGAGATATGAAAGAGATGAAACAAATGAGCAGAGCAGAGATGGGGGGAGATGGACGCCAAACCACAAGGACGTCTCCAGGGAACCAGGAAGCAGAAGCAAAAGCTGAAGAGACAAGGACACCCCCCAGAGCCGAGCTCGGAACCTGGACTGCTAGCCTCCTAAACTGTGACAAAATCAGTTCCTCTTTGTGGAGCCATTCACTCGGTGTTTCCGTCATAGCAGCACCAGAGAACCAAGACACAGATCAAGAAAGTGAGACCCCAAAAGTAAAGTTTCCTGCCCAAGGTCCCAAAGCTAGAACTGGTTTCACTGGAGTCTGTCCAACTCCAAACCCAAGGCCATTCTGTGCCTCTCCATTAGGGAGGCATTTCAGCACCACAGACTGGCACCTTAATTCTGTTCAAACAATCCACACACCAGCCTCAGATAGTCCCCCACGCACACAGGACGTGGGGCTGACTATCACCCTGTTATGGCTGGTGGTTTCGTACATCTTGTTCACAAAGTGCCCGTGGAGGCGATCTGGAAAGCCCGTGCGGGTGCAGCGTGTCAGAAGTTCTTGCTGACAGAAACTCAATCAATCAGGAGAGAGTGACCTTCGCTGGGGGGCCACCACAGACATAAACTAAAGCAGGGGACCACTGAGGACTCTCTCAGGACACTGCACTCAACCAAGGAGGGGCTTCTACCCCCCAACCCCGCTCTCATGTTATCTGCGCAGAAGACAACCCACGTTCTAGTTCAAATGATGCCACTGCATGACTTTGGCCATCTCACTGAGCCACTCTGACCCCTAAAATGGTCTGGCAGCAGTGTCTCAAAAGAATGACCACTGCTCCATTTCACCTCTTCTGCTGAATTCAGAAACCCAACAGAAAATCACTGCTGAAGCCAGGCATGAACCTGCCTGGAAGACCTCACTACCATTCTCTGTGAATGAAGCAACAGCTGTGCTTCTCACTCACCAAGCGGGAGGCAGCCTGACACATGTACACACACGTATGTGTGTATGCAAATCCATACAGCAAACCTAGGAAGGGCACCAATGAGTGTTTCTCACTGTATTTCACAGTGATGGACCAATAAAATCATTTCAATCTAGTGTCTGGGGACATGGGACACTGTCTCAGGCTCTGCTGGTAGAGAGGGTGGAGAGAAGAGTAAGGGAGAAACAAGAGAGAGGACGAGAAGCAGAGCTCGAGAAAGATAACGACAAAACGCCCAGGAATAAAGTTAAAAGTAAGGTTCCCGTTTGATAAGAAGAAAACTACAACACTACGCTGCAGAAACTAAAATAGGACATATAAACACAGAGACGGTGACACACTCCACAGCAGTACTATAAGGACACAATTCTCACAAAAATAATTTCAAACTCATTGCAAACCCCCAACAAAATCCCAGTGGGGTTTCTTCTTTTAATTTGAAGAAATCATTTAAAAATTCTTGGAAACAATAAATTCACCAGATTAGCCAAAACAGTGTGGGATGGGAGGAAGTAACAACAGAAGACACACCATTCGGTATTGAATAAGCTGCAATATGGGAAACGCCGTGGTGCTAGAGCAAGACAGGACAGACCAGGAGACACGAAGGGAGCTCGGGGTACACGGGAGACGGGACAGACCAGGAGACACGAAGGGAGCTCGGGGTGCACGGGAGACGGGACAGACCAGGAGACACGAAGGGAGCTCGGGGTTGCTGTTGTTAGGTGCCGTCATCTCTGACTCATAGCAACCCCATGCACAGCAGAACGAAACACTGCCCGATCCCGTGGCAGCCCCACAATCCCTGCTATACTTGAGCCCATCATCGCAGCCACCGTATCAATCCATCTCGTTGAAGGTCTTCCCCTCTTTTGTCAACCCTCCACCCTACCAAGCATGACATCCTTCTCCAGGGAATGGTCCCTTCTGACAACATGACCAAAGTAGGTGAGACAAAGTCTGGCCATTCTCGCTTCCAAGGAGCATTTCAGTGCACTTCTTCCGGGACAGATCTGTTAGTTCTTTTAGCAGTCCATGGTACTTTCAGCATTCTTCGCCAGCACCACAACTCAAAAGCATCAACTCTTCTTCAGTCTTCCTTATTCATTGTCCAGCTCTCACATGCATACGAGGCAACTGGAAATATTTACTGCAGGTGGGATTTCAAATTAAAGAGGAAGAGTACGAATTCACTGCATTGTGGGGGATAATAAGACAATCATCTGGAAACACCAAAGTCTATTCCTATGCCATAATGTAAGGAACTCTGGTGGCATAGTGCCTAAGGCATTTGACTGCTAACCAGAAGGTTAGCTGTTCAAACCCACCAGCCACTTGATTGAAGGCAGACTGGGCAGTCTACTTCTGTACAGATTGACCACCTCGGCAACCAGAGAGGGTCGCTAGGAGGAATCGACTCGATGCCAGTGAGCTTGGTTTCTCTGTTGTTGTTGTGTCGTAACATAACAGCATGTAAGTTATAGAAGATGATATAAATATTTTTAAACAACAATGGAAAACGCATAGTACTGTGCGTACATGAACTCAGCTACTCTTCCCTACGAGACAGTGCTATAACCAACCCCAGGTGAAGACTAAAAACGGAAGAACAGAGAGGGTCTAACTTCCTCAAACTAGTCAGTCCTTTTCCAAGCTTAATATCACAGAGAAAACCCATAATGTAAATATTGCTTGCTGTTGTTAGGTGCAGTCGAGTTGTCTCCGACTCACAGCAACCCTGTGCACAGCAGAACGAGACACTGCCCAGTCCTGTGCCAGCCTCATGATCCTTGCTACGCCTGAGCCCATCGTTGCAGCCACTGTGTCCATCCGGCACGTTAAGGGCCTTTCCCTTCTTTGTTGATCCTCCACCCTACCAAGCATGATATCCTTCTCCAAGGAATGGTCCCTTCTGACATGACCAAAGTAGGTGAGACAAAGTCTGGCCATTTTCGCTTTCAAGGAACATTTCAGGTGCACTCATTCCAGGAAAGATGTGTTAGTCCTTTTAGCAATCCATGGTACTCAGCATTTTTCTCCAACATCACAACTCAAAAGCATCAAGTCTTCTTTGGTCTTCCTTATTCATTGTCCAGCTCTCACATGCATAAGAGGTGATTGAAAATACCATGGCTTGTATCAGGAACACCTTAATCTTCAAGGAGACATCTTTGCTCTTCAGCACTTGAAAGAGGTCCTTTGCAGCAGATTTGCCCAACGCTATACGTCACCTGATGTCTTGATTGCTCCTTTCATTGGTGTTGATTGTAGAACCAAGTAATATGAAGTCCTTGGCAACTTCAATCTTTTCTCCATTTATTGTGATGCTGCTTATTGGTCCAGTTGTGAGGATTTTTATTTATATTGAGATGTAAGCCATACTGCAGACTGTATTCTTCAATCTTCATCATTAAGTGCTTCAAGTCATCCTCCCTTTCAACAAGCAAAGTTGTGTCATCAGTGTATCGCAGGTTGTAAACGAGTCTTCCTCCAATCCTGATGCCATGTTCTTTTTCATATAGTCCAGCTTCTCGGATTAGTTGCTCAGCATACAGATTGAGGAAGTATGGTGAAAGGATACAACCCTGACACACTCCCTTCCTGATTTTGAACTATGCAATATCCCCTTGTTCTATTCGAATGACAGCCTCCTGGTTTATGTATAGGTTCCTCATGAGTACAATCAAGTGTTCTGGAATTCCCATTCTTCTCAATGTTATCC
Organism: Orycteropus afer afer; assembly: GCF_000298275.1. NCBI lineage: Eukaryota > Metazoa > Chordata > Mammalia > Tubulidentata > Orycteropodidae > Orycteropus > Orycteropus afer. Next base: position 2,271,119 of record NW_006921656.1, on the reverse strand, counting down.
ATAATTTGTCATGATCCACACAATTGAATGCTTTTGCATAGTCAATAAAACACAAGTAAACATCCTTCTGGTATTCTTTGCCTGCAGCAAGATGCATCTGACATCAGCAATGATATCCCTCATTCCACATCCTCTTCTGAATCCAGCTTGCATTTCTGGAAGCTCTCTGTCAATATACTGCTGCAATCGTTTTTTAATTACCTTCAGTAAGATTTTACTTGCATGTGATATTAGTGATATTGTTCGATAATTTCCACATTCTGTGGGATCACCTTTCTTTGGAATGGGTACAAATATGGATCTCTTCCAGTCAGTTGGCCAGGTAGCTGTCTTCCAAATCTCTTGGCACAACCAAGTGAGTATCTCCAGCAGGGCATCCGTTAGTTGAAACATCTCAATGGATATTCCATCAATTCCTGGAGCCTTGTTCTTTGCCAAATACTTCAGTGCAGCTTTGACTTTTTTCCTTCAGTACCATTGGTTCTTGATCATATGCCAACTTCTGAAATGGATGAACATCGACCAATTCTTTCTGGTATAGTGACTCTGTGTATTCCTTCCATCTTCTTTTGACGTTTCCTGCATCATTCAATATTTTGCCCATAGAGTCTTTCAATATTGCAACTCAAGGCTTAAATTTTTTCCTCAGTTCTTTCAGCTTGAGAAATGCCAAGCGTGTTCTTCCCTTTTGGTTCTCTAATTCCAGGTCTTTGTACATTTCATTATAATAATTGACTTTGTCTTCTCAAACTGCTCTTTGAAATCTTCTGTTCAGCTCTTTTATCTTGTCATTTCTTCCACTTGCTTTAGCTACTCTCTGCTCAAGGGCAAGTTTCAGAGTCTCTTCTGACATCCACTTTGGCCTTTTCTTCCTTTCCTATCTTTTTATTGACCTCTTGCTTTCTTCATGGATGATGTTCTTGATGTCATCTCACAATTCCTCTGGTTTTCAGTCACTGGTATTCAATGCATCAAATCTATTCTTTAAATGGTCTCTACATTCAGGAAGGATATTGTTGTTGTTGTTGTTGTTGTTGTTATGTACCATCAAGTCAGACTCGATTCATAGTGACCCCTCCTTGGGTTCCAGATGCAGTATCACTATGGAAGTAGACTGCCCAACCTTCCTTCCAAGGAGTGGCTGGTGGGTTTGAACCGTCAGCCTTCTGGTTAAAAGTCAAGTGTCTTAGGCACTATGCTACCAGAGCTCCCCAGGAGGAATATTATCAAGGTCATATTTTGGCTCTCATGAACTTGTCTTAAATGTCTTCAACTTCAATTTTAATGTGCATATGAGCAGTTGATGGTCTCTTCACAATCAGCTCCTGGCCTTGTTTTGGCCAAAGATATTGAACTTCTCCATCACCTCTTGCCACAGATGTAGTTAATGTGATTCCTGTGTATTCCATCTGGTGAAGTCCACGTGTATAATCGTCACTTATGTCATTGAAAAAAGGTATTGCAAGAAATAAGTCATTGGTCTTACAAAATTCTATCATGTGATCTCCAGCATTATTTCTACCACTAAAGCCATATTTTCCAACTACCAGTAATTCGTCTTTGATTCCAACTTTTGCATTCCAGTCACCAATGATAATCAACACATCTCGATCACCTGTGCAGTCAATTTCAGACTGCAGAAGTTGGTAGAAATCTTCCATTTCCTCATCTTTGGCTTTGGTGGTTGGTGCATAGATTTGAATAATAGTAGTATTAACTTCTCCCTTAGAGGCATATGGATATTATCCTGTCACTGACAGCATTGTACTTCAGGACAGATCTTGAAGCATTCTTTGTGATGATGAATGCCACAACATTCCTATTCAATTTGTCATTCCTGGAATAGCAGCTCAAACAGCTGTCTGATTCAAAACGGCCAAAACCAGTCCATTTCAGCTCACTAATGCCTAGGATATCGATCTTTATGCATTCCATTATTTTTGACAACTTCCAATTTTCCTAGATTCATACTTCATACATTCCATGTTCCAATTATTAATGGATGTTTGCATCCGTTTCTGCTCATTTTGAGTCGTGCCACATCAGCCAACGGAGGTCTCAAAAGCTTTACTCCATCCATGTCGTTACGGTCCTCTCTACTCTGAGGAGTCAGCTCTTCCCCAGTCACATTCTGAGTGCCTTCCAACCTGATGGGCTCATCTTCTGACACTACATCGGACAATGTTTCAGGGCTATCCATAAAGTTTTCCAGTAATATATCAGACAGTGTTTCACTGCTATTCATAAGGTTTTCACTGGCAATTCCTTTGAGAAGTGGAACCCGAGTCTGTCTAAGCCCAGAAGCTCCACTGAAGCCTCTCCACCATGGGTAACCCTGCTGGCATTCTGCAACACTGGGGCACAGCCTCCAGCCTCACAGCAACACGTAAGCCACCACAGGACGACAAACTGACAGACAAGTTGGTCTCCCTTAGTGGTTCCTGACCCCTCTGTATCCACCTTCCTCAGGCCCTGGCCATAAAATAGAGCTGCCACCAAGCAAAAGCAGACCCCAAGCCACAAGTCCACCTACCTCAGGCCCAAGACGAAAAACAGAGCCGACTCCAAGCGAAAAGCAGCCTCCAGCCCCAGGCCCACCTACCTGAGGCCCTGGCCTTAAAACAGAGCCACCCCCATGGCAAAAGCAGACCCCAAGCCCCGTGCCCACCTACCTCAGGCCCCGGCCTTAAAATAAGACTGCCCCCAAGCAGTGGGCCTACCGTGGGCCCCAGCCTTACAAAAGACCCACCCCTAAGTGAAAAGCAGCCACAAGCCCTGCGATGCAAGGCAGTAAATGAAACTATTTACTGCCCTAAAACTGTATCTTTAACCACAACTAAAAATAAAAACTTCATAAAAAAATTAATTTCATAAAGAAAAAGATTTTCAAGACATATCCGTAATAGGATCGATGTGGAAAAGCTGAACAGGCCCATACAAAAGAAGGTCATCAAAAAATTACCAACAAAAAAAAGTCCTGGCCCAGACGGTTTCACTGGAGAATTCTACAAAACATTCAGAGAAGAACTGATACCAATCCTACTCAAAGTATTCCAAAACATAGAAAAGGATGGAATTCTCCCT
>NW_006921656.1:2253154-2265949 GCF_000298275.1 Orycteropus afer afer | reverse complement strand
CAAGTCCATGCCTATGAATTTTCCCCTTAAAAAATCAGTGCACAAAGATTTATCTATAAGGACAATTATCCCAGCACTGTTCACAGTATTAGGAAGAAAAATGGAAACTAAATAATATTCAGGAACGGAGCACTGGTTAAATTAGTAATTCTACATCCTCCCGTTTCCTACTGGAGAAGGATCTGGAGAGTAGCTGGAAGCAGCCGTTCACATACCCAGCAAATGAACGTCTACAAACGTAACCTAAAGGAAAAATCATACAAGAAGACACGAGTGTATGTCCCACAACAGTCATCAAAGCATTGTTTCAGTGCTTGAACTGAATCAGTGGGAAAATGAAACATCCAGCAGCGGGAACAAAAAATTATGGCAAGCTGGGAGCTCCCAAGAAGAGGTTTTCATCTTCTCGTAGGTGCCACATACTCCCCGAGAATGGCCTGGGATTGTCTCTCACAAAATTGCTGAGTGAATAAATAACCATATCACCAAGCACTCTGATCAAAGATTCTATAGAAGAATTCTGATCAAAAGGAGAAAAACACAGAATTTCAAATTCTCACAGACTCCAGACTTTCTGGAGCTGTGGAAGCTGAATGAACACCCAACATTACTGCCCTGAGACAATCTTTAAACCTTAAACAAAAAATCTTAAAACCAATAAAGAGTTCAGCTTAACTAGGAAAGAAAGTCTGCCCTGAGCCTCGTGCTCTTTTAAAATCTACCTGCATGGGATCAAATCGACAACGGCAACTCGAAAGGTTAGACAGGAGCCTTAGGGAACAGGGAGTTTGTGGTAATGAGGCAGGAACAATTAGGAAAAGGAGGGTGAAAATGGCTGTATGACTTGGAGAAGGTCCTCAATGACAGTGAATTCTACGTGTAGAAACCAGTGAATTGGGGTACATTCTGCTGTATGTATCCTCAACAGCAAAAATAAAATGAATTAGAAAAAAGTAAAATAAAACCATAATTTTCCTTCTTAGAAAACCCTTAAAGAAATACGGACTACATGCACATTGTAGAAGACATTTCACACTCTCTGGGAGAAGAAAGCAGGTCTGGGCTGGCAGGCGGCTGGGACACATTGCTGAGTGGATAAAGCAAGCTGCAGCATAAGGTCAGGAGAATGACGCCACTGTTTAAATAAAATTTTTACATATGTTTTTGTATGCATAGATGAGGTCACGGAAGATATAAATCCAACCGGGAACAGTCATTACTCTCCGTCTGAAATGAGGGTAAAGTAGGCAGGCGGCTTTTCACTCAGTACCTCTCTCCTCTCCCCTGTACTGAGTTCTTCCCCCTCCCCTCCCCCAGTATTTAGGAAAGTACACTTGAAACTTCTTGAAGTTTTGAGTCCAAAGTACAAACAAGAGTGTCCATGAGATGCAATGCCCTGGGAGTCGTTAGCGACATTAACAGCACAGAAAGCAGCCCTAGGTGGGCACCGGAGAATGGAGGTCTCCACACAGCAAACACACACAGAATGCTCCCCATTTTGTATGACACAGGTAATGCATGTTGATTGAAAAAAGACCAGAAAAAAGAGATACAAGACTGTTAGCAATGGGTAGTGGGTAGGGCCAGTGAAGACCCTAGGTGTGAGGCTATGATGGCATTTTTTTTTTTCTTTTTCCAAATGTATTACGTGAAATATGCATTATTCCGAGTCAGAAATAAATCTTTTTAGTCAGCTGATAGTACACAGATGTTAGGGAACACGCACACATGCAAACAGGACAAACAATTCCTGCAAGCCGCAACATTCCACACAGCGCAACAGGGACATGCGACCCACACAGCACCGTCACGCCACGAAGGCACGGAGCAATGGAGTCACCTTGCTGTAATAGGAAATGGCCTCCTTGTACTTGTCGATGATGTCCTCGGGGCTCAGACAGTTCTTGGCCCGGCCGATCTCGGTGCTGGTATCGGGATTGATGCCATTGGTGGTGAGGGCACCTGCAGGCCAAGAGGAAGACAATAAACATGCTGCTTTCACAGCCTTAGTGCCTTTGTTATTTTTAAAAGGGAGGTACAAACCAGGTAACACTGAAATATGTCCTACTGGAATTGAAACAATCAAACAGGTTTAAAAGTCTCCATGGCTTGGACACTCTCTGCAACAGCTCTTCCCATCAAAGCCCTGGATGAAATGTTAATGAACCCAGGAGAAGGGCTCCTCCCTGTTGAAATGTTTTGACTACAGAACATGAAATGCATTCTAGGACATTCCTGTGATAACTAGCTTATACAATAACTAGCTTAGTGATCTTGAAGACAACGGTTCTATGGTTTTAAGCACCTGGTGCCAGCCAAGGACCACACTGCTTCCCCAAGGAGAGGAGCCACAGGAAACAGTTGGGGATGCACAGCACTAACCGCGTAACCTATCAGACGAGGCTCCTCCCCGTGGCTGGCATTCCTGCTTCTGGCCGGTGCTGTCAGTAAGCAGGACCCCGAGTTCCCTAACATCAAGGTCAGACGGGGAAGAGCTGCAGAAAATTCTCCATTCAAAGAACGTAAACAAGGGCACATGGGTGCTGACCAAAAAAAAAGGAGAAGAAGAAACTCTTTGGTTTCATGGAACACTCAAAGAAATGCTGTCCTGAACAGCAGAAGCAGGAAAAGCGGGGCTTCCCCTAAGCCACTGTTTGTGGACCTTCCACACAGCAAGCCTCTGCCACAGGCCCCACACCCCGTGGCCCAGCGGGAAGTCAGAGCCCCGGCGGCGGCCCACCTGTCCAGCTGCACGGGACAGGGCAGCCCTCCGGCCAGCCACAGCCCTCCTTGAGGCTGCTCCTCAGCCGAGGACAGGGGCAGTTCATCAGCTCTGTCTCCCATGGAGCCCTGGCTGGGCTCCAACCACTGACCTTTTCTATTAGCAGCGGAACAAGGACACTTACGGACAGACAGATGGATGACAGGTAGACAAATGGACAAAGAGACTCAGAGAAAAGGGGAACGAGGAAAATTCCATGTGCAGAATCTTCTTCCGCAGGGAAGAAAGAACTCTAGCAGACAAGTGTGAAGAGGCAGGTGGTGTGGGATTCTGTTTCCTTCCCACTTCGTGAAAATCACATGAGTGATGAGAGGGCAGAACTATAAATCATAGAAAACGATGTGCTTGAAAAAAAGATCTGAAATGTGCACTTTCTTAAGAATAGACCCAAACTGGCAGGGCCCAACAACCTAACTCCTTGGGACCCTGGCGGGCTGAGAATTCCATTTCCAGACCCCAAGGCGTCCCTTTGGAGGAGTGAGCCCTTACACGGGAGAGCTGCCACCAGAGCAGCGGCACCATTTCACACTTGCAGTGAATCTGCACCTGCTAGGGGCTTCCACACGTGTTTCCATCCATAACCTAGCAACCCTGGGACGCAGGCTCTCACAGTGTTCACAGTTCTGAAGTGAAGCAACAAGAGCCTACAGAGTTTCAGATTCTTCCCGTTGTTGTCCAGTGCCGTCAAGTCAGGTCCGCTGCACAGGACCCATGCACAACAGAACTAAGCACGGCCCGGTCCTGCGTCATCCTCACAACCGTTATATGCTTGACCTCATCAGTGCAGCCACTGAGTCAATCCATCTCGTGGAAGGTCTTCTCGCTGTAATCTCACCAGCTGCCCAGATTATGGCAGAGCTAGCCAAAACAAGGGGTTCGAACACAGCAGAGCTCACGAAGGTGCCACAGGGCTGGGCAACACTTCATTCTGTTTTCCACAGGTCGTGGTGAGTTAAAGCTGACTCTACGTCCCCTCACAAGTCACTCCAGAGTATGTTTAATCTGGGGCCTATGTTCTCCACATGGTTCTCTTTCTCTTGTGGTCTGCGTGTTTCATATGTATAATGCATGTTTCATGCATAAATTACTAATAAATAACAGGCAGCCCTGACTTAGCTCTTCATTCTGACAAGCTAGCTCACATCGCTGCGTTTTACTCTCTCTCTCTTTCCAGTCAAAGAAATGAAGGGAAAAAGAATTGGGATCAGAATGGGGGCTTCTTCACTCATCAGATCGCACCTCACCTGTCCAAGCAGGACATGATCAAATGTTAGAGAAGCCTCCAGCCACAAACAAGGAGCAAACGTTCCATCCACTTTTGAAGAAAGGGCACCACTGGTAACAGGGCTCGTTTACTGACCAACTCGGCGCCAATGTGGAGGCTGGGTGAGGAGATCCATGTGCAGCGGCCAGAACAATACGTTCAATCAGATGGTAACAAGCATATAGCTCAAAAGAGAGCTCAGAGCAGATGGATTTAATCTGTCACTAACAGAACTACAAGCTCTAAAAATATCCACACGCACTAGATCTGATCTTTGTTCCCACCTATAAAGTTTGACAGCACACGTGGTCCAGTGTTGGGAACTAGAGAAGCCAAGAGCCATCAAGACCCATAGCACTTGGTCTACAGACAGGAAGATCAATGCCACGGGGAAGCTAACATCCAGACTGGAAGGAAGAGGAAGGAAGGGCCCAGTTAAGAAGAAGTACGAAAAAAGATTGAAAAACCATCAGAAAGGTTCTCAGGTATCAATCCAGTAATCACTTAATCCTTCATTCAAGAAAGAGCTACTAAGCTCTCATTATGTGCACAGTTCTATACAAGAAAGCCACAAGCATGACGGGGACAAGGAGATAAGAATCTGACATGGGCAACAATGCACACATATATATATGTGCATATGTGTGTGTGTATAAAAAACAAACCCACTGCTGTCAAGTCAGATCCGACTCATAGTGACCCCTCCTTGGACTTCTGAGGCAGTATCACTATGGAAGTACATTGCCCAACCAAAACCACCAGCCTTCTGGTTAGCAGTCAAATGCCTTAGGCAGTACACCACCAGAGCTCCACACATATACATATGTGTGTGTGTGTGTATACATATATGTATACACATATACGTGTGGATATATAGATATCTTCCTTAAACATTTGAAAATATGTTCAACTTCACTAATGATGAGATATTATACCCAAAAGACTTGAAAGCAGAGACTCAAAAAGAGACTTTACACCAATGCAGCACCATTACAACAGCCAAAAGGTGGAAACAACCTAAAGGCCCATCAGCAGATGAACAGATAAACAAAATGTGACCCATACATACAATGGAATACTACTCAGCCAGCAGAACTGATACACGCTACAGCACGGATGGAGCTTGAAGACCTTATGTTGAGTGAAGTCAGTCGATCACAGAAGGACAAATACTGTAGGTTCTCACTTACATAAAAAGACAAGAAATGGAAAATATATCGAAACTAAAGTCTACGGGTGGTTACCAGAGGTGGGAGGGAGCAGGAAAGAGGGAGTGAACAGGCACAGAAAAATACCATTGATCTGGGTACAGTTGTACAGGGTATTGTTATAACTGCTATCAATATGCTGTACAATTGTAAAAAGTTGAACCGGCAAAAATCATGTGATATATTTACAACAATGACAAAAAAAAGAGTAGCTGATGAGGCCCGTTTATGTATAACCAAAAACTGCATGGGATTCAGTTTCTTGGTTTGGAAGTTTAAGGTCATGGTTTAATTGGCCCAATAACGTTTTTAGTGCTCTCGTTCTACTTCCTAGTACACCGTGTGGTGCCTGAGATCATAAAAAGCTTGCAAGTGGCCATCCAAGTCACAACAACTGGTCTCTCATCACCTGAAGCAACAGACGAAGAAGAAGAGTGAGGAAGAGGAGGCAAATACAGAATGTGTGGCTAATGACCTCCATCAACAACTGCCTCCTTCGCCAAGAAGAGACCACCATTACTGAACATTTTGACCAAAGATTCCATAGAAGAATCCTGATCAAAAGAAGGGAAATACAGAACAGATTTTCAATTCTCATGGACTCCAGACTATCTAGAGCCATGGAGGGTAGAAGAACCCCTGAAACTATTGCCCTGAGATAATCTTTGAATCTTAAACCAAAAATATTCCCGTGAGTCTTCTTAAAACCAAACAATATGTCACCTCAAGCATTATAGTCTTTTAAGACTATCTATGTGGGGTCAAACTGACACCAACAATTCCAGAGATTAGACAGGAACCCTACGGGGCAGCGAATTTATGTTCATGTGGAAGGAACAACTCAAACAAGGAGAGTAAAGATGGCTGCAAAACTCAAAGAATGCTATCAATTTCACTGAATTGTACATGTAAAAACTGTTCAAAAACTAGAATGTGTGTTAGAAGTGAAAAGAGCATTAAAACATACACATTTGGGAGACAAAATGAAGATGGAGAAGACAAATTACAAAATGAAATTATAGGCCATGAGCAGAATGACTCATTCGTCCTGTCACGGCACCTCCTGTGTGCCAGCGCTGGGCTGGGTCCTGGAACCACAACACCCCGGTAGTATGTGTTGCCATTGAAAAGTCACAATCAGGGCACCATAATAAGAGGAACTGACGGCTGCCAGACCCTTATTAAAGACCCAATCTAATTTAATAGCACGATTTTCCTCCCCAGGAAGTGAAAATCCTGGAATGAGAGTGGAGATGTATCATTAAAACAATCAAAGAGAAACAGAACCAGGAAGATACATTGAAGGAGCTGTCAGTTTTAAGTCAGCTGAAAAAAGACAGAAGAATCATGATAAAAATTCTACAGCAGAAATCAAAGAAGAGAAGACTTCAACAACACTGCAACCCAAGCACACACGAACACTCTCCAGCACAGGCCGTGTGCTGGGTCACAAAATAAGTCACAACAAATTGAAACTAACTGAAAGCATATGAAGCATGTTCTCTGACCATGAATTATACTAAAAACCAACAACAAAAGGAAACTTGGGGAATATTTGGAAATTAGACAACACACATCTAAATAACTAATGGATGAAAGAAAAAAATCACAAGGGAAATAAGGAAATACTTTGTGGTGAATGAAAATGAAAACACAGCACACCAAAACCTATGGGATGCAGCTAAAGCAGTACTTAGAAGGACATTTACAGCTGTAAATACCTACAAGAAAAGCAAGATCTCAAGTTAGTAACCTAACCTTAGACCATAAGAAACTATAAAAGGAAGAGCAAACTAAACTCAAAGCAAGCAATAAATAATGAAGATTAGAGCAGAAACAAATGAAACAGAGAAGAGAAAAGCCATAAATAAGATCAACAAAACCAAAAGTGGCTATCTGACAAAACTGACAAAACTTTAGGTAGACTAGCGAAGAAGACTCCAATTACTAAAATTGGGACTGAAAGAGTGGACATTACTACTGATCTTACAGAAATAAAAAAGATTATACTGGAATACTGTGCAATAAATTAGATGACCCAGATGTAATAGAAAAATTCCTAGAAACACACAAATTACTGAACCTGACTTAAAAAGAAATAGAAAATTTGAATAGACTCATGGCAAAGAAAGAAACTGAATCAATAATCAAAATATTCCCCACAAAGAAAAGCCCAGGACCACAGAGCTTCCAAGGTGAGTTCCACCAAATGCTTAAACAAGAATTCGCATCATTCTTCACATGTTCCTCCAAAAGACAAAACAGGAAGGAACATTTCTCATGAAGCCAATATTGCCTTGATACTAAAGCCAGATGAAGACATCACAACAAAACAAAACTACAGACCCATTTATCTTGTGAATACAGACCCAAGAACATTCAACCAAACATTAGGAAACCAAATCCAGCAAAACACGAAAAGAATGATATACCATACAACCATTGTGGAAAGCAGTATGGCAATTCCTTCAAAAGTTGGAAATACAAATACCATTTGACCCAGCCATCCCATTACTAGGTATATACCCTAAAGAAGTGAGAGCCATAACAAGAACAGATATATGCATGCCGATGTTCATCGCAGCACTATTTACAATAGCCAAAACTTGGAAACAACCTAGATGTCCAACAACTGAGGAATGGATAACCAAACTTTGGTACATTCACACAATGGAATACTATGCAACGCTAAAGAATAATGTAGAATCTGCAAAACACCGCATAACGTGGATGAACTTGGAGGACATTATGCTGAGCGAAATAAGTCAGTCACAAAAGGACAAATATTGTATTAGTCCGTTATTGTGAAAGTTAAGGAAAGGTTTATATATTGGAGGACATTTTCTTTGTTGGTTACCAGGGGTGGGAGGGGAGGGGAGGGAATGCTGTTAGATAGATAGAGATAAATATTGATTTGGGTGAAGAGAAGGGCAATGTACCAAATGTGAGTGACCAATATGGCAGCATTGAGGATGAGAAAGACATAGAGAGTTACATGGGCAGTACAGACAACAAATATGAACCCTTTTGCATATACAGTACTGAGTTGTCAGTGAAAGCAAACATGGGTATAGGGACGGATAGATGGGTGAACAAGCTAAACAATTAGGTATGTCTAAATGGAGAGTGTATCCAAGATCATATATAGGGTTGGCAGACAAAGGGCCGATAAGTTCATGTGAATGATCAGAATTCCCAGGTGTATAGTAGAGCTGACAAGGGGCAAGGTTGTGGTCATTACTTGGTCACAGCCAGCTACCCAGAGGGACCGAGTAGTTGATCCTGAGGGCTTGGGACCATAGTCGCAGGGGACATCAAGCTCAATTGGCATAACATACTATACAAAACATTGTTCCACCTACTACTTTGGCGAGTAGCGACTGGGACCTTAAAAGTTAGGAAGCTGCCATCTAGATGCAACAACAGGTCTCTCCTTGTCAAGAAGAAAGAAGAATACCAAAATTAATGGAAACAATCAGTCCTAGCGACTGGTACACCATCCGATCTGCAACCTATACAACTATGAGACCAGAAGAACTAGATGGTGCCCAGCTACCACTGCCATCCACTTGGAAGGGATGTAGGAGATCCTACATAAAGAGGGAGAACAATGTGGTACAAAACTCAAAATCGTTTGGAGGCAAAAAAAAAAGAAAAGAAGGTGGGGACCAGGTTTGCTGGTCCAATGGAGCCTGGTGTAACCACTGAGACTATGGCCCCTAGCTGCCCTTCAGGTCTGGAATTGAACCCACAACTGTGGTTTCCAGCCAAACAAAGTACAGGCATGTGAGTTAAACATTTACCTCAAGTAGACACACGCCCTGGAGAGAACAATCATGGGAGAAGGAAGGGCTGCTTATCCACAGGGAGATAGCTCAGGGTGCAGAAGAGTATGAAGGGATGGACACTGGGAGGAGGTAACTATGGGGAGGAAGTGGGAGGGGAGCTGCTGCATTGTAAATTTTGGTCAATGACATGAGACAAAGTATATGTGAACTGCTGTATGAAAAGTGAATTTACTCTGTAAATCTTCACCCAAATCCTAATATTAATATATATATATAGATAGATAGATAGATAGATAGATAGATAGATAGTTAGATAGATAGATAGAATGATATACCATAACCAAAGGCAATTTAACCCAGGAGCGCAAGGGGTCAACATCTGAAAATCAATTAACGTCATACATTGTATCAACAGAATGCAAACAAGAACCACAGGACTAACTGTTGTTGTTGTTATGTGCCGTCAGTCAGACCGACTCACAGTGACCCTCCCTGGGTTTCCGAGGCAGTATCACTACGGAAGTGGATTGCCCCACTGAGGAGTGGCTGGTGGGTTTGAACCACCAACCTTCTGAGAAGCAGTCAAGTGCCTTAGGCGCTACGCTACCAGAGCTCCCCAGGACTAACTAGAGATACAGAAAAAGTGTTTGACAAAAGCCAACAGCCCTGCATGATAAAAACACTCAACAAACTAGGAATAAACTGCACTTCCTCAATCTGATCAGGAGCACCTCTGAGAGCCTACACACTTTATACTTCATGGGGAAGGACTACATTCGTTCCCAAAAATTGGGAAAAAGCAAGGATGTCTGTTCACATCACCTCTATTCAGCACTGTCCTGGAGGTCCCATCCACAGCAACCAGGCAAGAATACTGAACACAAGACGCTCTGATGGGAATGGAAGAAGTCAAAGCATCTCTATTCCCAAGCCTCTGGGCCTTAGTCACCCTTAAGCCTGGAACCTAACTCACCCCAGTGGCTCAACTTGCAGCCCAAGGATAGAGAGCCCTATGAGGTGAGCAGCTACAGCAGGGAAGCCTGCACTCTTAGTAAGAACACTCAACCAGACAAGAGAGAGCTTTCGTGCAGGGACAGAGCCCAGAAGGCAGGAAGGGACAGGAAAGGAGGGAAATGGTAACCGCAGGGAGTTAGGGGCCGCAGTGCTGACACAGAGCAGGGCTGCACCCAACGGGAACAAAAGGGTGTGCGCTGTTGAATGAAAAACCAATTTGCTCTGCACACGTTCACTCAAATCACAAGAAAAGTTTTAAAAAAATAACTCTCTCTAGTCAGATGGTGTGATCTTGTATAGATAATCCTAATGAAACCCAAAAGAAGCCATTCTAACAACCCTTTCATTCTAAGAAACTATTCTAATAATATTCTAATAAACAAGTTCAACAAAGTAGCTGAGTACAAGATCAGTGTAAACGTCTGCTATGTTTCTCTGCACTTACAATGAACAATCTGAAAACGAAATTAAGAAGATGATTCCATTCACAACAGCATCAAAAGAATAAAATACTCAGGAATCAACTTAACAAAAGAAGTCCAAAAAGATACTCTGAAAACTATAAAACACTGTTGAAAGAAATTAAAGAAAACCTAAATAAATGGAAAGACACCCCATATTCACAGTCAGAAAACTTACTACAAGCATTCTTTGCGTAGCGACATGGTTAAGTTTCAAAGACCGAGTCATTATACAAACTGGCCTTACACAGGTCAGGGGCTGCACCCCATCCTCGGCACCAGTGTTACCCCCGATCACTCACTGCCCCTTCCCCACCACCACAGAGCCCACGGGGTTTGGGGGTAGTGGTGGTCAGGTATTGCCTGTCACCCACTGCCTCCCACTGCCTGCCCTGGGTGGGACCCATCTAGTCTTCCATCCACCCCAGTCCCGCAGCCCCACATGGCCCTCTTCCCTATTCTCCCCTTCCCCCACTGACTTCCCCGGCACCTTTGGGCCCTCACTCAGCCTCTCTTTCCCTGCCTGCAATCTTGTGTCGTCCCACCATCACCCTGAACCTTCCGTGGCCAGACCAAAATGCTGCAGACAAAAGGCAGAAGGTGGCTCAAAGCCAGTGGGACACTGTCCCTCATGTGGCCCAGCCATCCAGACCTCTGGTATCCCATTGGGTGTCCCACAGAGGGTGCGCCAGGCCCAGATGCAGCCATGCATGGGGCCTGGACCATTGGAGCCACCACCTGAGAATTTTTTCAAAGTTGTCTTAAGTGCAGGATGTGAGGTAATAAGACAGTAAGCGAGGAGTAAGAGTACTCTCAGAACGGCAACACTCCCCAAACTGATGTGTAGATTCAGTGCAGTCCTTACCAAAATCCAAAATGGATTCTCTGCAGATATTGACAAGCTGATCCCAAAACGCTTATGGAAATCCAAGGGACCCAGAACAGCCAAAACAATCTTGAAAATGAACAAAGTTGGAATCACACTTCCTCCTAATTTCAAAACTTACTACAAGTTATCTCTGGATGTGGGGGATTAAGGGCAGTTTTAAATTGATTTATTATGTTTATCTTATTTTCTAAATTCTCTATAATGAACGTGACTTTTATATATAATAAGTGGAAAAGATATTTTTAAAAACATGCATGTCTTGATAGAGAGGGAGAACAATGTGGAACAAAACTCAAAATCATTTGGAGGAAAAAAAAGGGGGGTGACCAGGTTTGCTGGTCCAACAGAGCCTGGTGGAACCACTGAGACTATGGCCCCTAGCTGCCCTTCAGGTCTGGAATTGAACTCACACCTGTGGCTTCCAGCCAAACAAAAGACAGGCATAGGAGTTCAACACTTACCTGAGGTGGATACACTCCTTGAAGAGAACAATCATGGGAGAAAGAAGGGCTGCTTATGCACAAGGAGACAGTTCAGGGGCAGGAGTGTATGGAGGGATGGACACTGGGAAGAGATAACTATCGGGAGAAAGTGGGAGGGGAGCTGTTACATTGTGGTAAATTGTGGTCAATGTCATGAGACAAAGTGTATGTGAACTGCTGTATGGAAAATGAATTTGCTCTGTAAATTTTCACCCAAATCACAATTAAATAAATAAATAAAAATAAAAACATGCATGTGTACTCAGTCCCTGAAAAAAATTAAAAGAATTACAGGTAAACAATAGAGTGAAAAATAATTACTTACAAACAAAAGTGTATTTAAGCTTTTCACAAACTGAAAACTTAAAGGCATGAATATACCAGGTTTCTAGAGAAATGCATACAACATTTAAGAAGACTAACGCTTAGCAAACATTCTAACTGAATAACGAAACCCAAGAAATAAGAGGGAATTCACATTTGATAGGCAACTTCAAATCACAGTTTCTACAACTCTGACCCCAATGCAATATAGGGGGAGGGAGACCTGAACCGTGGAGACACTGGGATTCCAGGCATGGAATGGGGTGAGTGCAGTTCAAACTGCACCCAAGACAGTGATGATTGTTTAAGATAGAATGCTAACTTCATTAAAACATGGTGGGAACGCTAAAAATACTCTGAAAGGCAGACAGAAATAAACACAGGACGCCTGTCCACTCGTGGGCGCTAGTTATACAGCCAGGGCAGAATATTTTAATGAAGACAAATAATCAGTACTACACTTTAGCCCCAGGGTTACAGGTGAGGAGAGACAACTCAGGGAAGCCCAGAGTAGCAGGCCGGAAGAACAGGAGAAAACGGATAAAAGCCTTGAACCCGGACAGAAGAGCAGTCAGCCCCAGGG
>NW_006921656.1:2235391-2246162 GCF_000298275.1 Orycteropus afer afer | reverse complement strand
GACGAAAGAGGGGGAGGCCTTCAACGAGATGAATTGATACGGTGGCTGCGATGATGGGCTTGAGGATAGCAGGGATTATGGGGCTGGCGCAGGATCAGGCAGTGTTTCGTTCTGCTGTGCATGGGGTCGCTATGAGTTGGAAACGACTCGACGGCACTTAACAACACTTCTCTTTTCAAACCGAGCTAATGGATTACCTAGCTAATGGATTTCCTCTACGACGCAACCATAATGTGTCCAGGATCTAAAATCACTGGCAATGGTTTTGCACGGTCTGTGACCTCTTCTCCAAATTCTAGGCTTTCTTTAATCACTGTGAGAGGCAACTCTGTACTCTCTTTTCTCGTGTGAGACCAGCAACAGCTGCTGTGCTGACAGACTGCATCGATGCAGGTGGCCACTCATGACCATCTCGACCTCGGCACCAGTCATGACCAGACTGCTGGACACGGTGCTATCCCAGCCACCACGACGAAACAAAATGAAATAAAATGAAGACAATGGCCCGATTCTGCAGGGGATTACAATCGACTGCAATACTGAGATTCTTATTTCATTGCTTAACAAAATGAACTCAATCCGATCCTGCCTTTGAACACTGTGCTCATGAACTTCACAGAAAAGGCTGCAGTACGACTAGATGAGGCCCTTAGCAACATCCATCACCAGAGGGGAGGGAATCTTAAATTAACTGGCTGCAATGCTTCTGGCCACACTAAACCAAAAGAAAACTCACTGCCTTCAAGTCGATTCGACTCATAGTGACCCCACCTTGGGTTTCTGAGGCAGTACCTCTACAGAGGAGATTGTCCAGCCTTCCTTCTGAGGAGTGGCTGGTGGGTTTGAACTGCCAGCCTTCTGGTTAGCAGTCAAGTGCCTTAGGCACTATGCCATCAAGGCTCCCTCTGGCTACACTAGACCTAAAATAAACCTACTCCAAACTCTGCAAGGTGAGTATATAGACAAGGTACCCAATGAGGAAGAAAAAAAAAAAAATGGCAAGAAATCAAACAAGCAATTTTGACTTTTGAATAAATGGTTCCCCTGCCAAATGGTCAGGTGACACAGATACTTTTTTTCTCTCTCTTTATTGTGATTTGGGTGAAAGTTTTCATAGCAAAGTGGTTTTCATTCAACAATCCATACTCATTGTTTTGCGACACTTACTGCAATCCCCACTCTAACAGCACTCCTTCCACTCCCTCCCTGCACCCACTCATCCCCTCTGCTTCCTTCCCATCCCCTCTTGTCTTCCTAGTGCCATCCCTGGGCCAATGCCATCCTCTGGATCTCATCGGCTTGATTGTTGTAATGAGTGCACAGCCTCCTGGATTTACTGTTCACCTTACAGGCCTATCGTTCAGCTGACAGTTGACTGGGGTTAAGTTCAGTTCCTAGCCTGAAGGGCGTCTAAGAGCCATAGACTCAGGACTCCACCAGTCTTCATCAGACCAGTAAGCCTGGTCTTTTTTATGATTTCAAGTTTTGTTCCACATTTCCCCCTTCTATCTGGGACCCTTTCAGATATCTTGTGATCACTTTTGAGGGATCAGCAGTGGTAGCCAGGCACCATCTAGTTCTTCTGGTCTCAGGGTTGAGGAGGGTGGGGTTTATGTGCTCCATTAGTCCTTTGGGCTAAGTGTTTCCTGAATCTCCAATTTCTTCACTCATCTTTGCTCCAGACAGGAAAAGACCAATAGTTGCACCTTAGAGGGCCGCTCAAAAGCTTTTAAGACCCCAGTCACGACTCACCAAAGTAGGATATAGAACACTGTCTTTGTGGACTTGTTATGCCAGTTGGCCTTAGTGTCTGTCCCGAGACTATAGTCTGGAGCCTCCACACCCAGTGACTCAATCCCTCAAGATGTTTGGTTACAACTGAGATGAGCTCATAACTTTGTCCCGTGTGCTCTACTACCTTCATGGGTATATGTGCAGCACGTATGAGCGCACAGGTAGAGCGGGCCTCTGTCAAGCCTCTATGTATTTGTGGGTGTGGTCCCATTTGCCTTCCCACTCCTGTTCAGCTTGAGCGTCCATATGCACCCCCTCCTAAATGATTGTTATTACTATTACTGCAGGATTGTGTATAGAACAGTAATCACCTTTGCTGCCTTTAACCCATGCTCATCCCTATCTCTTCCAATACACTCAATCATTTTGTGCTGTTGTTGTTGTTGCTGTTATTGTGTGACGTCGAGTCAGACCCGACTCATAGTGACCCCTCCTTGGGTTTCCAAGGCAGTATCACTACGGAAGTAGATTGCCTCATCTTCCTTCCGAGGAGTGGCTGGTGGGTTTGAACCGCCAGCCTTCTGGTTAGC
Organism: Orycteropus afer afer; assembly: GCF_000298275.1. Taxonomy (NCBI): domain Eukaryota; kingdom Metazoa; phylum Chordata; class Mammalia; order Tubulidentata; family Orycteropodidae; genus Orycteropus; species Orycteropus afer. Next base: position 2,243,838 of record NW_006921656.1, on the reverse strand, counting down.
AGTCAAGTGCTTTATACACTACGCTACCAGAGCTCCTTGTGCTACCTCCCCCTTATCGTACGTCGGCTTTCCCTTCACTCAAGTTAACACGTGCCTACCCTCTAGCTGGTGACCTTCCCTCCCTTCCCCTCCCACCCCTGGGTAACTGTCAAAGAGCAATTCTTTCTGTGTATAATCCTTTTCTTAATGTTTTACAGTGGCCTTGTATAATAACTCTCCTTTAGTGATTGACTCACCTCACTCAACACAGCATCCTCCAGGCTCATCCACGTTACGAGGTGTTGTGCAGATTCACTGTTATTTGTAAACACTGCGTAGTACTCCACTCATCTGTTGATGGGCACTTAGACTGTTCCCATCTTTGTGCTACTGTGAACAATGCTGCCATGAACATGAATGTGCCTCTCTTTGTTTGTGTCATGGATCTACACCTACTAGTGGGATTGCCAGATCATATGGTATTTCTATTTCCAACTTCTGAAGGAAAAGCACTTTGGGTTTCCACAGTGGTTGTACCATCTTACAGCACCAGTGTATGAGTGTCCCATTGAGTTTTGGTAACTTGACATGACAGTTCAACAAGAGAAAGGCCAGACTTGTCAACCAGTGGTGCTGGGAAAACTGGGTGTCCAGGTGTAAAAATAAACTAGGACTGCTGTTACCTCACACCATACACAAAAGTTAACTCAGAATGGATCACTGTCCTAAATCTAAGAGCCAAAGCTATAAAACTTCTAGGAGAAACTACTTATGACCTTGGGTTAGACAGAGAATACTTAAATATGGCACCGAAAGCATGATCTAGAAAAGAAAAAAAGTAGATAAAGATTTCATCAAAATTCAAAATTTTTGCCCATGAAAGACATTCACTATAAAAACGAAACAAGAAGCCACAATGAAAAAAACAAGAATGGGAAAATATATTTGCAAATCATTTCTCTGATCAGGGACTCTTATCCAAAATACATAAGGAACTCTTACAACTCAAAAATGAAAAAACAAGTAATTCAGTTTAAAAATGAGCAACATAGTAGAATAGACATTCCTCCAACAAAAACATACAAATGGCTGATAAGCATATGAAAAGACGCTCAACACCATCAGCCATCAGGGAGTGAAAACCAAAGCTACAGTGCAGTAAGTACCACTTCACACCCACTAGACGGGCTACAACCGAAAACACAACAGCAAGTGCTGTCGAGGGAGTGGAGAAACTGGAACCCTTATCACTGCCAGCGGGCATGAAAAGTGGTGCAGCCACTGTGGACAACAGTTCAGCAGTTCCCCAAAAATATAAATACACAGTTCCCATATGACCCAGAAATCCCATTCCTAAACATACACCAAAGAGAATGAAAACACGTGTACACACAAAACCTTGTGCACAAATGTTTACAGCACCATCACTTTTAACAGCCAGAAAGTAGCTGCCACCAAAATGTCCACCACCAGCTGGATGGACAAACTGAATGTGGTCTGTCCATGCAATTACTTGCCATTCAGTCACGACAGGGAGTGAAGCACTGAGACTTGCTACAACATGGACCCCCCTGCGCACATGACGTCAAGCAGGTGACAGTCACAAAGACCACCTACCATGACTCTGCTGCACGGAACATCCAGAGCAGCTAGTCTATCGGGACAGGAAGCGGCGCGGGGGCTGCCGGGGCTGGGGAAACGCGCAGTGGCTGCTGCGGGGTACGGGGCTCTTGTCGAGTGATAAAAACCTCCTACAATGGACTGCTGTTGCTCAAGTCTGTGACGAGACTTAAACTGTGCACTTTAACCAGGTGAATTATATAAAAGTCGTGCCAAAAAAAAAAAAAACCACCTTGGAACAATGCCCATCACTTGAAAAGAGCTAGCTCCTCATTTCCACCACAGGAAGACGACACTCCTCTCGGCGTGCCAACGGTACAAGAAGGGTGAGCCGCCGAAGTCGGCCCAACGACCACTCTACTTGCAGCAGTTCTGAATGCAGACAAAATGTCCAGGAATAACAGAAAAAGGACTCACCACCAAGGAGCGCTCATTTAAAATGCAGAACAGGGACTCCCAGAAGCGCCCGGAGGAGCTTTCTTCTTAAAGTAACCTCCACGCACGGAGACCACCCGAGTCTTTTCCTCCGAGTTTTGAAACAAGGGTGGGGAAATCGGGCAGGAAAAAAGTTCTGAAAGAGTTTGCTTCGAATGTTATGTCTATCTAAAACTTGAAAACCAAGTGAAAGCAAGGCAATTGAGATGGCTTTGCGTGAACAGGTTTCCTCCGGGGCTGAGCCCATTCGGGACCCGTGAGAGGATGTTAGCTACTCAGATGCAGATACGAAGGGGAATCAGAACTCACGGGAGCTGTGACATGGTTCTCTGCCAACAACTCCACCACCAATCTCCTCTGCAAGGGCTTGTGGAGCAGAGAAGGGACCAGCCCCAGGACTTCCGAAGGTGTCCATCCAGGTACAGAGGCCCACAGGCAGGAATGGGTGGGAGTGGGAGCACAGCTGAAGGTCGGTTCTCCTGGTCTCCCCTGGTTAAGTAGAGGTCAAGTCCAGTTAGTTCGAGTTTGGGGCCATTACAGAAGGTGCCATCGAAGCCAAATGATGGGTGCTTGGGGCCATCGTGCTGATGGAAACTACTGTGGCAGGATCTTGACCCATCCTGAAGCACAAAGCCCACTATTATCACAGTGTGGTCCTTACTCTGACTCTAACCACAGTGAACTTCCCTTTCAGAAGGCAGCTGTGTACTTGTCATGTGCCACTGAGTTGATTCCGACTCATAGCGACCCTCCAGTTTTAACAAAAAAACAGTGAATTTCATTATTACCACAGTGTGGTCCTTACCCTGACTCTAACACCCAGGTCTGGATTTCATCTCTATCCAGCATTACATGGGGAAGTGTCAGGGGTGAAAACATACAGACTCCTTTTTTCATCTTAACAAATGACTGATTTTCTCAAAGCTGCACCTAATTGGTATCAGCATCTAATTCTACCAAGTAAAGTGATCAGCACACTGAAATTCAATACTACCCATCAGACATAACTGGCCAGATGTGGGCTCCAAAAGTTTTGTTAGTCCAACACCAGTAAATTCCACCTCCATTTAATTCTTCCTCAGTGGCAGCCATGGGGTCACTCCATCCCACGGCGCCATAGAGTCCAGGGACCTGGACTGACCTGCAGTTGGTTCCCAGTCAGCCACTCGGGCTTCCTAAAAACACAACTGAGCATGGGTCTTCCTGCCTCTACTTTCCACACACCAGACCCCGAAATGCCACCATCAGCCTGGAGAAAGGATTCAACATGTACATGGAAACAAGACTCTGCAGCCCTGAAGCAGTGGTACTGCAGGGTCGGGCCACGCAGAGCGGCCCAGGGGAAACCGTGTGGTTAGAAAGCCGTGGAGGCTGGACCGGGCAGGTTTCTAGTCTTCAGGTGAAGGGCGCATTCACTTGGTAAGTACAGTGTCCCCTTTGTCCCTGCTGTGAGTAAGCCAGAGGGTAAGTGCTCAGCAGGAGGTCGGCAGCACCTTGACAAAGGAGACCTTTGCTTTATCGATGAAGCAGGTGTTAGAGGAGAAAGGACACCCACCTCTGTAAGAAGACGCCCTCCCCGGTTAAGAACACACAGACACACGATGCAAACAGAGTGCAGCTTCACGTGGAGAGGAGCAAAGCCACCACGAGGATGGAGTCACAGTCGACAGGACGAGCATGCTCAGCCACAGGCCCCAGGCACTCACGGCCCCATGCTGGAAGAGGAGTGTCCCATCAGCACACAGCGTCAAGCACCCCATCGCACAAGGGCCACACCGTAATCAGGGCTGCATCGTTCCGATTTATAGTGTCTTAAATCAGAATGCCCCCAAGATCACAGCCCAGCAGCGCCCATCAACCATTCATTCCCACACCAGGGAACAAGCACTTACAAAACAACCAGCCCAAGGGAACGTGCGGGCCTGAGTGTGGAGATCATGTACCTGGATCAATGAGGACCTCCTGCGCCCCTGGAAGAAAGAACAGACGGCGGTCTTTTACTGGGAAAACAAACCTGCTTTTCAAGACACCACAGATCACATTTGCCACTCACACAGCCTTGAACAAGCTCACGCGCTGCTCTCGGATCAGAAAAGCGGGCCCGAATAAGCGTGTCCCACGCAAAGGGTCCTGTTCGCTTTAGAAGAACCCTGGACAGCCCCTGTCATTCACGCCCTAAATGAGCTGTAAAGGGCCTCCTGACCTCTGTCCCTGTCCGCCCTCTAAGCATGGGCTCCCTGCCTCTTCTTCAGCAAGTATGGGAGCCTTATTTCCCTCAAACTAGCTGAAGGCCAAAGGGATATGAATTTACTCGTGCAGGTATCTGTCAACACTCTGGAACGGGGGAAAGTGGCCCGAAGGCTCTGATGGAACACAGCCCTCAACTCAATCAATCTATCAATCGCACGCGCACACGCACACACGCGTGCACACACACACACACACACACACTGAACTGCGTGCGTTCCCTCGAGCTAAGAACTTCTCTTTCAGAAGGCAGCTTTGTACTTGTTGTCATGTGCCACTAAGTTGATTCTGACTCATAGCGACCCTCCAGTTGTAACAAAAAACAGTAAATTTCATTATCATCAGGAACTTTGAAAAGACTTGACAGTTCCCTAAGCCATCCAAATATCAATGAGACCCAACCAGCCTTCTCCAAAGGCTATCATTTCCCATTATAGCAAAACACAACCCAAGAGGTACTGGGGTCAAGAGTCATGCTCGTCATTTTTTTAACACATTAACCAGGTCCAAAATGGATATTCTTATTACACTAGCACTGTGTCCATGATCTCTACAGAGCGACAGCCCGGGGTGCCAGTCCTGTGTAAGCCCTCTCAGGCATCACGATCTTGATTTTTAAACACCGACTAAGAGATCACTTCAGTCAAGAAGTCACCATTTAAAAGAACAAAGAGGTACTTCCTGCGGAGTACCGACCCTATGCCAAGCACGGTGCAGGCAGGAACGGTGTGCTGTCCTCAGCGCGGCCCCACACGGGCAGACTGCCAACCCTGCCCTGCCAGGAAGGAAAGCGAGGCCCAGTCACCCTGGCCCCGACCCCAGCCCTGTGGCCACAACCACCCAGGAAGGCACGCAGCCAAGCGGAGCCCCAGGGAATCCTGTACACCCTAAACCCTCGTGTTGGAGGAGTGGGCCTTGAACATATTAGCCTGTGCCACACCTTTTAAGAAGGAGCACTGGTGGTACAGTGCCTAAGGCACCTGACTGCTAACAGAAGGCTGTGAGTTCAAACCACCAGCCACTCCACAGAAGGAAGACTGGGTAATCTACTTTTAAGCAGGAAGTATGCCTGAGGCACTTGGATGCTTCGGTCACTGGCACAGTGTCTCCCTCTAGTGGTGAGCTGGGCCCCACATTAAGTGCACTCAGACTTCAGAGGTTTAAGGTCACTGCATTTACAGTGAAACCGTCAGAGCTGGAACTCCACAGGACTGCCTGTTTTTCCAGGTCTTGCAAGCTTCCTGCCTTCGACAGGAGCAGTCTGACCACTCTCCTATCACTCTCTCTTAGTAGGAAATAGTTGTGTTTTCCTTCTCTGACAGGTTTCTACCTTACGTCGGTTCCGGCTTTCGCAGCCTACTGTCCTTGGTGAGGCCTTTTCGGCCTCGTGCCTCACACCCAGGCACCTCCTGCAGTACCCAGCCCTTCACACACTCGTCCCCTGGCCCCACGAGGGGTCTGCAATCCACACGGTTTTCAAAAAGAGAAGGGAAGGCTCAACCCTGAGCACGTAGCATCTTTATCTGTCACCGAAAGCCCACTTGGGCTTGAGCATCTCTAACCAGGTGGGCTTCAGCATCTCCTCGCTTCCTTCCAGGAAGCCCTCTTAGTAACCTCATTTCTGGGGACCAGTCATTTCCTGGTGGCTGAGAGAAACCACGGGCTTTGCTATTTGTGTGGCTGTCTGACCTGCTCAGAGGGCTTCCTGCAGGCGAGGGCAGAGGCAGACAGGTTCTGTCTGGGCTGTTTTTTGATGGACAGTCGGTGAGTGCATGAGGCCTGAGTTTACAGGAGATGCTTGGATGCAGCCATAAAACCGAAACCAAGCTTCCGTGGAAAACTTGGTGTAAATCAAACAGGAGCAGAGTAGGCTGACAGGAGGGACCTCTGGGAAAGAAGGTGGAGAGCTAGGACCTCACCAGGGGCACAGCCATGTCAAGTGTCTGCAGACAGAGGACTCTAACACCAGGAGCTGGTGGCACAGGGAGACACCCAGAGGGTCCCAAAGCAGGAAGCCACTGCCACCCTAGGGCCACAAGGGGAAGGAAGTGGCGTCCTCCTAAGTCCACCTAGTTCTCCTGCCAGGGGCTGACCCCAGGGACATGTGACAGCGAGTGGACCAGGAACAGGCCAAGGGTGAAGGCCAGAGGGATGGAACATGCGGCCTCGTGGGCTGCATCCTCACCTGCAGCCTGCTTCTGAGACCCTTGGCCGACAGCTGAGGGGACAACTGGGACTCACTTCTGGCCTTGAACTGGAAAGGGCCAAGTGGAAAGTACAAATGTGCAAACACCTGAAGTCGTGCAAAGGCACTACCTGCTGCAGCAGTGGTCACATCATCAAGGAGGCCGGTTACCTCCTGGGCCCTGGTACCACTAGGTGCACGCCACTGCACGGCAACCCCACGTGTGGCAGGGTAGGGCTGAGCCCCACAAGGCAGTCACTCTGCCACCGGGGTCGCTGTGGGTCAGAACCGACTCAAAGGCACCCTACAACAGCAGCAGCAGCAAAGTTCAGCTCATAGTCAAACCCACCTCACTGGCTGTTGGGAGGGCTGAGTTCGTTACTGTGCGCCTGGAAGTGCCCCGCAAATGTTACCTATGGAGGTGACTCCACAAATCTCCATTCAATCACCCTCCCTTTCCCTTCTGGTCCTCTCCCAGTTTCCCTATTCACAAACTCCTGGGAGCCCCTCTGCCCTCCCCATGAGCGGTTTAAACTGTCCCTCCCACTTCTCTGGTTTCCATTAGGAAGGCACTTTCCCAGATGTCCTGACCTCCCCCTGTCCCCCACAGAGTGGGTCATGGGACCAAGAGTGTGGGCATCGAGCTCTCCACTCAGGCAGCACGCCCTGAGGGTGACCGAGCAGGGCCATTCAGGGGAAGGCCTGCTGCGGCCCAGAGCAGCCACCGCTGAGTCTGTCTAGTTCTGAGAAGGGCATGAAGACAGCCACTGTTCCTGCACCCCTGAGGGGGATGGGGCGTGGGCCTCACGGTAAGAAGGGTGACGCTTTGATTCTGCATCTCTCAACTGGATGTGGAGAAAACAGACGTGTTCTACGGGGGCCTCCGGGCCCCAACATTGCTAATTAACAGATACAGGTCTGTGGCTGCAGACAGGCTGACGATGACCCTGCTGACCCCACACTGCCCAACACGGGAACCGCAAGCCCTCCTCGTGTGTCACTCTTCTCTTAACCACATCTTACAAAACCACTTGTTCTTCATTCCTTATGGTTGTTGTTATGTACAGTCAAGTCAGACCTGACTCATAGCAACCCCTCCTTGGGTTTCCAAGGCGATATCTCTACAGAAGTAGATTGCCCAGCCTTCCTTCCGAGGAGCAGCTGGTGGGTTTGAACCGCCAGCCTTCTGGTTAGCAGTCAAGTGCCTTACATACTACGCTACCTCTTAATTCCTTAGTAATCACCAAAGACCAAAAAAGAACGGTGTCTTACAAAATAGCAGCTAATATTAGGAGACATGTTGGGAGGAAGAGCTGGCGGTCTGCTCCCGTAAAGGCTGCAGCCTAGGAAACCCCATGGGTGGTCTACTCTGTCCTATAGAGTCACTATGAGTCCGAATCAACTCGGCGGTACCTAACCACCACCACAAGAGAGGGTGATATGGTGACCACTGGGGTAAATACTCCTGGTGCATTCCCCCTCACCTCACAGTTCTACAAAGCAGGTATTTTTATCCCTGTTCTACAGATGAGGTGGGGAAAAGAACCCAGAGAAAGAATATACCCAAGTTTGCCTGGCCAGGTGATATCATCTTCACGCAAACCCAAGTGAGCTGAACTGATAAAACTAGGCTCCGCCCATAATATTAAATTAAGCATTCACCTGCCAACCAAAAGATCGGCAGTTCAAACCCACCAGAAGCACTCTCCTGCAAAGATTTACAGCCTTTAAAACCCTGTGGGGAAGCTCTACTCTGTCCTCTAGGGGCACTGTGAGTCGGAGTCAATTGGCAGTGGGTGTGGTTTAGGCTTTGCATGGATAAAAACTGACAGCCTTTGGAATGTCTATGGGGGCAGTTCCACTCTGTCCTCTAGGGGCGCAGTGAGTGGAAATTGACTCCACGGCAGTGGGTGTGGTTTGGGCTTTGCTTCTGTAAAGATTGACAGCCTTGGAGACCCTGTGGGCAGTTCCACTCTGTCCT
>NW_006921656.1:2222324-2235138 GCF_000298275.1 Orycteropus afer afer | reverse complement strand
GTCAGAATGGACTCCACGGCAGTGGGTTGGGCTGGGTTTCAATAAACACTGAGCCCCAGTCAAAACTCAGCGACGCCAGTGTGCCTTTCAGCTTTAAGGTGCTCCAGAGGCAATTTCTGTCTGTTTTATGAAACCATGCCTGACTGGTCTCTAATATTGGAAAAAAAGTCCAATCTCGCAGCTGTCCACACAGCACGTGAAATTTTCATGCTGAGAGAATGGCCGCATGAAAACAAGATACTAGAAAGCCTTTCTCGGGTCTCCAGCTATCATGGGCACTGTAGTGCTCTGAAGCATTACATAAAGAATCAAATCAAAGAAGTCTTTCTTCTCCTACGCACAGAAAAATTAAGATCTGGGGGGGTAGTGCAACAGCGCCACCTATGGCCAAAGAGGACTTTCCAAATTGCTGAAAAAATGCAACAAAATTAACTACCTGCATAGTGAGAAATGATTAAAAAAAAAAAAAAAAAAAACTCACTGCCATCAAGTCAGATCCGACTCAAAGTGACCCCTCCTTGGGTTTCCGAGGTGGCATCTCTACGGAAGTAGATTGCCCAGTCTTCCTTCCAAGAAGCAGCTGGGTTTGAATCGCCAGCCTTTTGGCTAGCAGTCAAATGCCTTAGGCACTATTCTACCAGAGCTCCCAAGAAATGATTCATAGAGCTTTTTAAATGGTAGTTCAGAGACCAGAACTAAGCACTTACTGAACTCTGCTTCAGTAGAAGGGGTGGCATTCAGTACTTAAATCTCAAGTGTCACTCCCCGGGACAGAAAAGACAGACGGAGACACTGAAACTACTCTCGGACCTGGAAGGGCTCTCAGGGCCCGGCTCAGCCCGTTCAGCTCACAGAGAGACAAGCTGACACGCAGGCACGGCGCTCGTCACCACGGGCCCAGAGCTCCCAACCCCAATCTCGTGCTCCGCATTATGCCAAGACCAGCCCACCTGCACCAACGACCAACCCCACGCTCAAAGAAGGTGCTTCCGTGTTTCTCAAACAGCAGGTGAGCTACATGTCATGAAAAACACCCAAAGGGCTGGTAACTACAAATCCTTCGACTGTACTGAAGCACAAAAAGAACAGTAGCCACATATAAAAACATCATGATGTGTTCAATAGCATTTCTTGTTCCATCCATTAAAAAAGTGATAAATATCAAATCTACATCCGTTCGGTTGACAGGCTTTGCTGCTGTTCGTTGTCGCAGAACTGATTCCAACGCCTGACGACCACGTGTGCAGAGCAGGACTGCCCCACACGGCTCCCAAGGCTGGGGCGTTTCAGGAGCAGATGCCCTGCCTGGCTTCCCAGCACTGCGGGTAAGTGCTTCAAGTCCTCTTCCCTTTCAGCGAGCAAGGCTATGGCATCTGCCTATCACATGTCGTCAGTGAGTCTTCCTCTAATCCTGATGCTGCATTCTTCTTCATATAGTCCAGCTTCCCAGGCTGTTTGCTCAGCATACAGATTGAGTGAGTATGGCGAAAGGATACAACCCTAATGCACTCCCTTCCTGGTTTTAAATCATGCAGTATCCCCTTGTTCTGTTCAAACAAAAGCCTCTTGGTCTATGCACAGGTTCCTCATGAGCACAATCAAGTGTTTTGGAATTCCCACTCTTCTCCATGTCATCCATAATTTGTTATGATCCACACAGTAGAATGCTTTTGCCTAGTCAATAAACCACAAGTAAACATGTTTCTGGTATTCTTTGCTTTCAGCCAAGATCCATCTAACATCAGCAATAATGACAGATCGTTAGCTGAGAATAAAATATTTGTGAACCTGCATAATTAACTCAACCTTGAAAGAGCAGAAAACGCCCTTTCCTCGGGGGCAGTCTGCTGGAAGCTCCGCAAACTGGACCTGCCGTGTCCAGAGCCCCTTGACCGGCAGCTCACGCTGCTCAGCTATTTCCCACTCGCTAGGACGGTAGCAGCGTCATTCATCGAGCACATCCTGCTTCCTGAGGCCTGCAAGCGGTCCAGGCCCTCTCCAAGGTGCGCGTCAGTCTGCGTCCACCACAACCCCATGAGGCAGGTACTGTTAGGACCATCCCCATTTTACAGCTAAGGAAACTGAGGCACAGGGAGGTCAAACAACTTGCTCTGGGTCATACTAATAGGAAATTACCTGTTTTTCTGATGTTTTGCTGTTGGCAGAGGGACCTGAGGTTTGCAGAAATCTAAGGGAGGGTGTGAAATACTTAGTGTGTCCGTCTTGGTCTCAGATAGTAGACGCTGTGACTTCCTGACACAGACTGAGGCTATCTTTATAAACTCATCTTGAAATTAGCATCCAAGAGAAGACAATACGCCTGCTCATGGTCTCGAGCCCGCCGGTGTACACTGCTACGCTACACGGCACATACACAGCATGTGTACACACACACGCACTGCCGCCCTCCACCGTCTCCAGGGCAGTCGAGTCATCAGCAGCCTGTGACAAGATCACAGTCGTCCCCCAGCTCTGCGCGGCTCCCCGGCGTCCCTCCCCACAGGCCGCCTTCAGCAGGCAAACGCTCTCAGAGTTCCGCACCGCGCAAAGCTGAACTAGACACTGCTGCAGACAGCGCTTTTCCAACTTCACACTTTGCTCACCAACATTCGGCAAGGGGTGGGGGGTTGAACCACGCCCTCCATGCCTGTCTAGTCTCGTAATCCCGACAGGAGATGAACGTCTCAATGGTCTTGAGTCTTCAAATCACAGCAGGAAGGCCCTGCAGAGCACACAGGGGACTGTCTCTGAAAGAGGAGACAGAAGCGCTCAGCCCCCGTGGACGTGGGGAGGTGTCAGCACCGGGCAGCCGACGATGAAACGGAAGACGCCGTGGCCTCATCCCAGAGTCAGTGTCCGTCACACGGAGCAGACGCTGAGTTCCGACAGAGCCGCCTCAAGTCAGAAACAAAGCAGGAAAGGAGGGTCAGGGACACGCCTACTTCCAACCTGCAGACTTGCTTGTCATTTCCCAGCGGGCTTCACTCTCTTCTCCAATAACTGAAGTCATTCTGCAGGGAGGCTGAGGAAGGCCAACGTACCTTCGAGAACTGTTCCAGTGGTTCAGAAAATGCATCTCGGCACTGCTAACGAGCCCAGCCTCAGGCTGTGTGGCTACTCACCTGGTTAGAAAGGCAGGCTCGGCAGTCTTTGCTGATGGTGGGAGATGCTGTCATCCAGGGAGAAAGTAGCTTAAAGCATCCCCCCGATCCAACACACAGTCACTACACTGGGCATTCTTGGGGGCTGAGGGGATGCCTAAAAACCGCATGGAGCAAAGAACGTCCAGCAGTTTTGTGTGTGGCCTTGAGCTCTGCCTTCTGTTATTAATGAACCATGAAAGGAAGTTCATTCACTGAGGGCCCAGAGATTCCAGTGCAACTCCAAATGCATCTGTAGGTCTGCCCCTCCAGAGGAGTTGGTCCATTTTTCACGGCTAGCAAATATAAGACAATCAGACTTCACCATTAAGAGAACATCATCAACCAGTCAAATAATAAACAGCCCCTGGGGCTGGCTTCATCCAATACACAGAAAAGACCCAGGCCTAGAGCCTCCACGTGGGTCCACCACGAATGTGCACGTGCACCAGAGATCCACAGCCGGTAATCCACTCACAGCATCTACAGCATCTAATGACAATGCATTAACAGTATGCACTGAAAACAGAAAAAACATCTGTCATAGTGGACTCAGCAGACTTTAACTACATTTAAAATCAGCCAGGCCTGACTCAGAAAGGGACAGTCATATATTACCTTCCTGCTGGCTCCCAAGACTGCAAGGGAGTCCAGGCCACAGGAACGGGCAAACTCACCTGGCCGGTGTCTGTTGGCAGCCTCGGCAGGGAGCGAGCCACCATGCAACTTTCTCGTCCCAGTCTTCCCACCGGTGCCACCGGGATAGTGAGAGATGACAGAGGCGGAGCACAAGCCTTCAAGAGCAGCTGGGCAAAAACAGACAAACAAGGACGGTTAGCAGCATTAGTGGCCCATCGCCCGCCCAGTGGTGACAAAGAAGAAGCGTTTGAAAGTGTGGCTTACTGGAAAACACCACTTATCCCCAAAACAAAGATTGCACCTAAACGTCACTGGTTTTGTTACAAACAGGAGCAGGATGGCTGTCTCTCGCCCCTGCCCACACAAAGGCTGGTAACACAGAGAACTCTCGCAACGCTCAAGGACTCACCGAGGGCCTGAGTGCACGTGTGACACGGGCCAGTGCCCTGGCCTGTCATTCCTTCCCTTAGCAGCGTGGTTAGTGCAGCCTGTGTGCCAGGCTGTCAGCCGGATTCGGCAGTTTAGAGACCTGCAGCAGAAAGTGCCCTGGTCTGAAGACATGGGGCAGAAACTCCTCCCAAGCGGGACCGGGGTGCCTCTCCACACCATGCACCTAAACACACCCGCTCCGTTGGTGGCTGTAACACCTGCAGGCATACAGGCGCGCCGTCTCTCACCCTGCTTCATCCTCACTTCTGAGGAACATCGTGACTGCACTTCCTCTGAGACAGATGCGTCTGTTCTTCCGGCAGCCCGTGGAACATTCAGTGTTCTTCGCCAGCTCCACAATTCAAAGGCATCAACTCTTTGGTCTTCCACTTTCATTGTCCAGCTCTCGCATGCACGTGAGGCAACTATGAAGACCATTTTGTTTGATTTCCGTTGCAGACTCTCCCTCATTATGTCATTCTGACCCGTATCTGACAGGGTTGACAGGTAGGCCTCTGTCACTAAGCTGTCAGCCAACCCCTGCTTGGTCCTCACTCATACAATGTTCATCCAGCCAGCTTCAGGGATTGTCCATGGCCCACTAGACAATGGTCCCACAGATAAGGGAGCTCAGCTCAGGCCACCACCTCCCGGCCCAGGAGACACAGCCTCTGAAGAGGGTCAACCCGTCAACACTACCTCCAGACGCAATCAGCTCACAGCAGACACGGTTCGTACATGGTGTTGTGGGGCCTACACAAACCTCTGTCCAGATAGATGCTGCAGGACCAGGAAAGTCGTCCTTTGGATGAGGTGTTCTTCCTTTTCTCGTTAATTGTTTAAATGGAGGTAGAGTTCCCGCCCTAAACCTCACCTTTTTGAAGTGCACAATACAGAGGTTTTTCGTATACTCAAGTTGTACAGCCACCACCACTAGCTCCAGGACGTTTCATCACCCCAGAGGGAAATCTGCACATAGCAAGGCACTCCGCAGCTCCGCTCCTCCACCCTGGCAACCATCCCACCCTCCCTGTCTCTGTGGGTCTGGTCCTCGGAACGTTTCCCATAAGGGGATCATACCACGTACGCCCTTTTGGGCTGGCTTCTTTCGACATCAGGTTTTCAAGGTCTTCCCCGCGGCAGCACGGATCAGGACTTCCCTCCTGTTTATGGCTGAAGAGCACTCCGCTGTGTGGATGGACGTGTCTTCCTCCAGTCACCAGCCAGTGTGTGCGTTAGGCTTTGGAGAAGGAGTGTCACGCTGCATCAGATGGGAAGGTGTTCCAAGCTCAGGGCAGGATGTGCTAAGAGACACAGCGACCAGGAGACGCGCCTGCCATGGGGGGAGCGCACTTCTGGGGACGTCTGCTAAACCACCGAGGTGGGGGTGAGGACCGGCTGTCGTGGCTGGCGCTGTCAGTCAGTTCTGACTCAAGGTGGCCCCACATGACAGAACAGAATTGCCCAATAGGGTTTCCTTGGCCGCAATCTTTACAGGCACAGGTCACCAGGTCTTTCTCGTGCAGAATCGCCAGTGAGTTCAAACCCCCACCCTTCAGTTTCCCCTGAACACTTAACCATTGCACCACCAGGGCTTCCCAAGTGAGGACTGAGTAGGATTCCTCCTCGAAGAAGCCGACAGCTTCATGAGGGAGGCCCACCTGTCAACAACTTCCGACGGAGGTCAGAACGATGTGATGAGGAAGGTCTGCCGCTGAGGCCCAAAAGAGCGGCACAGAACACACACTATGGGGTGGGCCCCGTGGGGGCAGCGGCAGACACGGTAGGGAGGCAGCCCCAAACAGAGCCCCCAACAACCTGTGCACAGCCAGCTGCTGCTCCCCTCTCGTCTTTTCCTTTTGTTCGTTGTGATGAAAATAGGTGTTTGAAATAATACACAGATTCAACAATGTCTATGTGTACAATTTGGTGACACTGTTCACGTTCTTCAGGCTGTACTGTTCTCACTCTCCTTCTCCAAATTATTCCATCCCCATGAACGCGAAGTCCCCAACGACCACTAAGACCTCCGGTTTCTGTGTACCTGCTGACTTCAGATCTGGGAGCTCATAGAGTATTTGTCCTTCTGTAGCTAACTGACTTTGCTCAGCATCACGTCGTCCAGGTCGGGCCACGCTGGGCCACGCATCCATACTTCATTGCTCTGTGAGGCTGAGCAGGCCACTGCGTGGATGGCCCACAGCTCGTGGGCCCATTCACCTGATGGCCACCTGGGCTGCTTCCACCTTTCGGCCTCCACGAACAGCGCTGCAACAGATGTGGGGGCACATGGGTCTGTTTCCATCATCGCTGCTTTTTTTTTTTTTTTTTTAAATCTTACTTTGATTTGTGTGAAGGTTTATGGAGCAAATTCATTTGCCACACAGCAGCTCATACACACAGTTTCACGTCCCTGACTGCGACTCCCCACAGCGTAGCAGCTCTCTGCCCGCCTGCTCCCTGCAGTTGCCTCTCCCTTCCCTCCCATGCACCCCACACCCTTTCTCTGTACAGCCAATCTCTGTTTTCTCTCGTTTCAAAGACAAGCCGTAACAATCTGTCATCTTCGCCGGACCCTCTCACCTGCGAGCCACAGGAAGTCGTTGACGGAACGGAGCAGCTCCACCGCCATGTGGTAGTGCACCAAGGAGTCCTGCAGCATCCCGGCCTGCAGGCACAAGTCGCCCACGTGCTTCCGCAGGCGGCCTTGGCATCGCTTCCGGTAGTGCCTGAAAGACAGAATGCAGGGGCGCTCCATCAGCCGCGCCTGGCCGCGGGCCCCCAGGCACACCAGCCACGCACTCCTCCCCGCCCTAACAACCCCAGGGAGGCAACTCGGGGCTCCACCACCGGAGGCCAGGCCTGGCAACGGGAGCGGGCTTCCTGCAGCCACGAAGTACTGCCGGGTCAGGTAACAGCAGCAGGTGAGCAGGGCTCCACCCTCCTAACCTCAGACCCGTCACACTGTTCAGAGAGATGCCGCCAGCTCCACGGCCTTTGCCAACAAAACCTTCCATCTTCCCTGTCTCGGCAGCAGCTTTCAAAGCGCTCTGGGAGGGAGAGGGCTCTTTTGAGACTACCACGAAGGCCGCTGACGCCTCAGCAGCTGGGAAACCGAGCAACAGACAGAGGTCTTCCTTTACCATTTTTAAATACTCCCAGGCTCTTGGACATGAAATTGCTTCAAAGGCCTGATTTTTCAAAGAGCAACAACACTGGCACTAACTGTTCCCTCAGCAAGTAAAACCTTCTTATCAAGGATAAAAAACCCCACGGGGGTCCCAAAGCTCTGCAGCGTCTCACTACATGAGTCCCAGTGACAGACCGCACAAGCTAATTCCTACCGGACAGAACACAACACACTCAACAAACAGCTTGTCCATCAGGAATACTGCTGCGACTGGGACCAGCACTGAAGTCAGAGTGAGAGAGAGGACAGGCAGCCTCAGACGGCCCTCCTAACCACAGGCAGCATCAAGATGGCTTCCCAGCAAACCTCCCTGGCACAACACGCCAAGTCCGCACTGGCCTCCTGGCCACTGAGACGCCCACTCACCCACTGGCATCTCTCCCTCCCACAGGCCCCGGCCTCCCAGACCCTCCCCTCTTCCCCCTCCCCTCCCCTCCTCCGGTGTGCGCACACACACACACAGACACTCTCTCTCTCTCTCTCACACACACACACACACACACATGCTCAGAGCCACTGCCCCTCCCCAAGCACACATCTGATTACAGCACACCCCCACCTCCACCAGACGGTTCCCCAACACGCCTCCAGGGAGGAGCCTGGTCTGTGGGCTTCCTCACCCAGGCCCCCTCGCCCCACTCCCTGCCCAGCTACTCAGCACCACCCCTCTGGAATCAGTTTCCCACGGCAGCCTTCTCTGTCCCCACCCTATGCACTTGGGGTGAGGGGCGAGGCGTCCCTGCTGTGTTCCCAGTACACTCCACACTTAAACAACTTCTGACCTTTGTTGTCTGTAGGCCTGAAAAAGGCCAAGACGCTAGGCCTGCCGGTCAGCTCAGCCTGCCCACCCCACCCCCAAGGCTCAACACACTAAACAAAACTCTTTCCAGGCCCTGCCCTCAACACAGGCAAACCCAGAACCCGGGGCCTTAGGCACTGCTGGCTGGAACCCTTCCCTGCCTCCCTCGGTCACCTGCAGCAAGCCACGGCCTGCAAACCCAGCCCCACCGGGCCCCCTGCCGGCCTCCCCAGCTGGCGGCACCCCTCCACTTGGAGCTCTGAGCTCCCACGGATAGCTTTTCATGGATTGCCTTCCCTCTGCCACCTTCCTTGCTCTTTCAGCTGGCCAACTCTGACTGTCCTCAGAACTTAATGCAGAACCCTCTTCCTTCAGGAAGTCTTCCCTGATAACGTCCTCCAACCTGGGCTGGGCTTCCGTCCACAACAACGCTTAGTGTGGTTACTCTCTGGCTATCTGTGTACCCCTCCACTGAGACCATGACCTCCCTGAGGAGGCAGAGACGAGAAGGGGGAAGGCGGAGCACATATGGAATCCCAGCCCGAGTCCCACGGGCTCTCACATACACCACCAGGAAAAAGAGAAGCTCCGTTTAACAGCTAAGAAAGTGTCCCTCTCAGACAGGAACCTGAGGTACCGGGCGGAGCTTTCTCACCATCTGATATGAAACAACAGTACAGAACAAGGTGAACCATCCAGAACCGCCGGGAATGGCACCGGGCTCCGGAGACACAGGAGAATGTCAGTGGCGATGAAGGTGGACAGGGTCAGCTCACTTCCTGACGTGAGCCTGCTCTAACAAGGAAGGGACGCAGCGTCCACACAGACACCCTCCTCCCCCGGCAGCACCGCCGAGGACTCAAACACGTGGCAACTCAGAACCGTTGTTGCCAAGCGCTCTCATGTCGATTCCAACAGAGAGCGACCCCATGTGACAGAGCAGGACCGCCCCACAGGGTTTCCTAGGCTGCAATCTTTCTCCCCTTGAAACCACCGAGGGGTTCAAACCACCAACCTTTCAGCTAGCAACTGAGCGCTTAACCGTCATGTCACCAGGACTCTGAACATTTCAGATGCTACTGTGACACCGGCCCGACAGGGTTGGGATTCGACTTTTGAGGAAGACTTTGCTCTTTCTAAAGACCTGCTGGACAGCAGCCTGCTTGAACTCTTCAAGGAGAGGCACGGCTACATCTTCACATTCACACGGACTTCACAGAGGTGCACCTCAGCGGCACAAAAGAGGGCACGGGAGAGTCTCGAGACCAGAAGGGACACTCACCACGATCAGAAGCAACTCAGCTTTAAAATGCGGCATTTTTACAAAAACTGCTACGCAGCACATTATGTCCATATCACAGACAGAAATTTGTCTTTTGAATCCTCCAAAAACAGTCATTGTTTCCCATATTGAGGTCATATGAGTCAACAAACTATATAAAATAGCTTTAAATTATATAAGAATGAATCTTAATACTTGAGGGAAATCTCCAAATAGTAGACAAACAAAGTTGTACCCCAGCTCTGCAGAAAGCACCTCATTTTTAGAATGCTGTGTCCCCAAGGCTGAGTGACCCAAGAGGATACACCAATCTGTTCTAATACTCCGGAAAGCACAGCAAGATATGGGCAACAGAATCAAAACTATTGTTAGCCCTGGTGGTGCAGTGGCTAAAGCGCTCAGCTGTGAACCAAAAGGTTGGCAGTTCAAACCCAATAGCTGCTATACAGCAGAAAGACTAGAGTGCTTCCATAAAGGTTACAGCTTTTTGAACACTGTGAGGCAGCTCTTCGTCAGGTCACCAGGAGTCAGGATTGACTCAAGGACAATGGGTTTTTCACGTGTGGATGGATGTAACAGTGCCGCATTTTTATTTATTTATTCATTCAGCAAGTGTTTATTGAATACGAAGCACTGCACTACAAGTACAACGAACAATTTGGTAAGGTACCTGATCTGTGGGGCCTTAGATGGCTCTGTGTGTGTATGTGATTTGGGTGAGACTTTAGGGAGCAAATTCATTTCCCACACAGCAGTTCACACACATTTTGTTTCATGACATTGACTGCAATTCCCCACATGTAACAGCTCTCTTCCCACTTCCTCCCTGGAGTTACCTCTTCCCTGGGTCCTTCTCTCCCACGCACTGCCGCCCCCTGAGCCATCTCCCTGTGCACACATTGCCCTTCTGTCCTCCCATGACTGATTGTTCTAAGGAGTGTATCTACCTGATGTAAACGTTCACCCCATACGTCCATCTACTGTTTGGCTGGAAGCCACAGGAGTAAGTTCAGTTCCAGACCTGAAGGGTAACTAGGGACCATAGTCTTTCAGGGGTGTCACCAGGCTCTATCAGACCAACACACCTGGTCTTTTTTTATGATTTTGAGTTTTGTCCCACATTTTTCTCCCACTCTAGCCAGGATCTCCCGCACCAATCCTCTTCCAAGTTGTTGACGGTGGTAGCCAGGCACCATCTGGTTCTTCTGGTCTCGTGGTCATATAGGCTGAGGAGTGTATGGT
This sequence comes from Orycteropus afer afer, assembly GCF_000298275.1. Lineage (NCBI taxonomy): Eukaryota > Metazoa > Chordata > Mammalia > Tubulidentata > Orycteropodidae > Orycteropus > Orycteropus afer. Next base: position 2,224,417 of record NW_006921656.1, on the reverse strand, counting down.
CTACCAGTCCCTTGGATTAATTATTTCCATGCATCTTTGGTTTTCTTCATTCTTCTTTGCTCTGGCCGAGGAGAGACCCATCGTTGCATATAGATGGCCGCTCACAAGCTTAAAGACCACAGTTACTGCTCACCAAAGTAGGATGCAGAACAATGTTTTTGTGTAATATGTTATGCCAATTGCACTTGATGTCTCCTGCAACAATGGTCCCAACCCCACAGGTCCAACTGCTCGCTCCCTCTGGGTAGCTGGCTGTGACCGAGAAGCCACCTGGACGTTCTTAAAGCTCAGACAAACACGCATGTGGAAACATCATCTGCCAACCTTACCCATGGTCACAGGCATGCTCCCCGCTGCCTAGACATACCTGATCACTCACCCTGTCCACCCATCTATCCACCTGTCCACCATCTATCCACCAAGCAAGAGCAGTGCTTGCCATCACCAGCCATGCAGCAGTACCACATATTTAATAAGCTACACATTTTTAACTCACTGCCTTCAAGTTCATTCTGATTCACAACGACCCCTCCTTGGGTTTCCGAGGCGGTACGTCTAAGGAAATAGATTGCCCGGTCTTTCATCTGAGGAGTGGCTGGTGGGTTTGAACCACCAGCCTTCTGGTTACCAGTCAAAATACTCAGGAAATCTTTGTTTTCAAGGGATAAAAAAACTTAAGTGCAAACTGCATATTAAAAAGAAAAATCTAGTATGAAGCCACAGTAGCAAATAAAGTTAACACCAAGTTCCATATAAAACTGTGTAATTAATCACACCCTCCAAAGCCGTGAGCAACAGAACTTAGTCACAAACACGTGAGTAGGCTCTAAGCACTCAAAGGGCAGGTGTCGTGCTGTTTCACTATTCCTACAACATAAATCACAAACACTGGCTTAAAAGAAAACGGAGCTCAAGAACTGACAGAAATAACTAAGAACCTGACGATCCCCACGTGTCAAGGCGATGGACACGACGCCCGTCTGCCCTGCAGCAGAGCTGGGGACTCAGAGGGAGAACCAGGCTCTGCCCACCTGAGCCCCAGACTACAGCCGCCCTCACAGGGTCTCTGCCTCCCTACACCCCAGACCATAGCAGCCCTCACAGGGTCCCTGCCTCCCTACACCCCAGACCATAGCAGCCCTCACGGGGTCCCTGCCTCTCTATACCCTACACTACAGCAGCCCTCACAGGGTCCCTGCCTCTCTATACCCTACACTACAGCAGCCCTCATGGGGTCTCTGCCTCCCTACACCCCAGACCATAGCAGCCCTCATGGGGTCCCTGCTTCCCTGTACCTGGGACTCTAGCAGCCCTCACAGGGCCCCTGCTCTGGACCTTGAAAATGGACCACTGCAACCTCTTATACTTGCCACAGTGATTGTTGTTGCCCAACCCCAGTTCGTATTAAAATCTTCCCTGAAGTTCAGCCTGTCTCACCTGACACAAGGCAAGTCATGAGTGAAAGTGCTCCTGTCTGGACCAGAACAGTCAGGAAGCTGCAGGGCCTCCTAGGTAGCATGGTGGAGGTAATGGCACACAGGGACGGAGCCCTCTTCCAATGAGTGAGAGGAAAGCGGGGGGCAAGAGTATAAAGTACTAGGCAGTTGAGGACTCCCCCTTTGGGCTGACCTCAGATGCTGGCAGTCCTAGGACATTCCTGTCAAGTAACATGGGCCCATCGGTAATGGACATCAAAAACCAAAAAAAAGACCAGTTTTCGTTGAGTCCATTCTGACTCATGGCAACCCTGTGCGTGTCAGAGCACACCTGCGCTCCGTGGGCTCTTCCGTGGGTCAGGGCACACCTGTGCTCCGTGGGCTCTCGGGTGTGTCAGCGCACACCTGTGCTCCGTGGGCTCTTCCGTGGGTCAGGGCACACCTGCGCTCCGTGGGCTCTTCCGTGGGTGGGTCAGGGCACAGCTGTGCTCGGTGGGCTCTTGGGTGTGTCAGGGCACACCTGTGCTCCGTGGGCTCTCCTGTGGGTCAGGGCACACCTGCGCTCCGTGGGCTCTTCCGTGGGTCAGGGCACACCTGCGCTCCGTGGGCTCGTGGGTGGGTCAGGGCACACCTGCGCTCCGTGGGCTCTCCCGTGAG
>NW_006921656.1:2194302-2222044 GCF_000298275.1 Orycteropus afer afer | reverse complement strand
CCGTGGGTCAGGGCACACCTGGACTCCGTGGGCTCTTCCGTGGGTCAGGGCACACCTGCGCTCCGTGGGCTCGTGGGTGGGTCAGGGCACACCTGTGCTCCATGGGCTCTCGGGTGTGTCAGGGCACACCTGTGCTCCGTGGGCTCTCCCGTGGGTCAGAGCACACCTGTGCTCCGTGGACTCTTCCATGGGTCAGAGCACACCTGTGCTCCATGGGCTCATGGGTGGGTCAGGGCACACCTGCGCTCCGTGGGCTCTTCCGTGGGTCAGGGCACACCTGCGCTCCGTGGGCTCTTCCGTGGGTCAGGGCACACCTGTGCTCCATGGACTCTCCCATGGGTCAGAGCACACCTGTGCTCCGTGGGCTCGTGGGTGGGTCAAGGCACAGCTGTGCTCGGTGGGCTCTCGGGTGTGTCAGGGCACACCTGCTCTCCGTGGGCTCTTCCATGGCTGGTTTTTCCAGAAGCAGGTCACAGGCCTTTCTTCTCAGGTGCATCTGGGTGAACTCAATCCTCCAACTTTTCGACTGGCAACTGAATGCGTTAACCATCATCAGCCCCCAGAGATTCCTAACAGACATTGGCCACCACAACTACAAAAACAGCCTCCTTGCAACACTGGTTTCAAAGCAGCCTGGCACCCACAGGCTGTCACCAAGTGCTGAAGGTGGGCAGCCTTCTGGCTCTGAACATCGTGTTGCCCAAAGCAGAGAAGCAGCGATGGACAGGTATAGAGGTCCCAGTGTCCACAAGACTCAGAGGAACTAGGGACTCAGGGGAAGCCCCTATTCCTAATACCTGGAAAAATCCCCCAAGGCTCATATGAAGTAGGGCATCTGGATGGGCACTGTCCCTTTACAAAAGGAGGGCGCCGAGATGAAGACAAACCAAAGGGCATGCTCAGGACGAAGGCAAAGAGGCCCGTCCCCGCTCCTCCAGCCCCTCCCTTCCTCACAGCACACGCCCAGCTGGACCCCCTTCGCCCACCCCCCTTCGCCCGCCCGGGGGCTGCCTGTCAGGAAGCACCATGCACATCACAGCGACAGCCAGGAGTCACGTGCCTGAGAGACCGAGCCAGGAGCCTGGAGTCAAGCAAGCCGCCCCGGGTTAGGACATCCCGTGAAAAGGCCCCCACAGCCACCAGAGTCCCGGAGCATCCCCATCCTCAAAACAGAGGAACCAAGACAGGCTCCCGTGCCGGCAGATACGGAGGACAAGTCGCCCAGGGCAAGTATTGAACAGGCGCCAGACACAACGGGTTACGGGTTATGGGTTACGCGCTCAAAGGGCTAGAGTTGAACGGAGAACAAAACCAGTTATAGCCAGGATGGCACGCAGGCGCAGGCGGCAGGGAGTTCCGTTTCTGAAAGCGGGGGAGGCGACCGGGAGGCAGCCAGGTGTATGCAGGCAGCGTGTGCACAGAGTACCTTCTCAGAGCCGACAACACACTCACAGGGCAGGATGAGAGAAACAAGAACGGGAAAGGAAAGAGAGAGGAACAGGCGAAAATTAGAAACTCCTGGGAACAGAAACGATTCTGACAGCACACCACCTGCCCCAGGAAGGACCGTGGCCGAGGGCGGGTGGGGCCACCGTCAGCTCTGCAGGGAGACCCTCCCACACCAAGTCTTCCCCGGGAGTCTGGGGCTCAGGGGACAGTCACGTCTCGAGAGGCCCCTTGCTATGGCCAGTGTGTTGGACCCCAACGTGACTTGATCCTACACCTACGTGTGTAGGATCATTCTGGGCTGATCTCCCTGATAGTATGTTGCTGTCCCCTCCACCCAAATTGACCTGTGTCTCCCCTCTAATCAGTGGTTCACCCTCCCTCCCCCACCCATCCCTGGGACCCATCAAAGGATGTTTCTTTTGTGTGAAACTCGTTTCTTGACTTTTTACAGTAGTGGCTGACAGTCTTTGATCCTTTTGTGATTGGTAAATTTCACTAAGCATAACGTCCTCCGGGGTCATCCCTGTTCTGAGGGGCTCCTTTTCAGCCACCAACTACTACCCCACTTCAGGGCGGACACTGTTGATCCTTCCTGCCAAGATGGCGGGGCGAATTAGTCTCTGTTCCTACAGCCAGCAGCGGCTTTAAGGACCAGAGCACCGTGCAGCAGTCACAGCCAGCAGGGGACAACGGCCCGCTGGCGCCATCAGCTCTGAATTAAACAATTCCTGAGCGCATGCGTCATCACGATGCCTGCGACGAGAGAACGGGCCACCCCAAGGCCTAGAGCAGGGCCCAACACAGAGGTTCTCTGTCGACATCGCAGGGTGACTGAGACACTGACACTGAGCCTAGGAGGGTTCCCGAAGGAGTCACCCGACTCCCACCAAACTCGGAGCGTCGACTCCATTCCCTGGGGGACCTGCCACCTCAACACCAGGACACTGACGACTACAAAGTGTCACCAGCGCCTCGGTGGCACTGGGCAGGGGGTCGGAGCAGGTTGCACCAAGCTGTCTCTGAAGCCCCAGCCCCTCCGCCTCTCTGAGCAGGCGCTGGGTGAGTGGGGTAAGCCACTGGGCTCGTCCGCGGCTGCTGGAAGGCCCACAGAGCACAGGGATGCAGGGAGGTGCGTCCTCTGTCGTGGCCCCAGCTCCGCCTCATCAGGGCTAGTGGCCACAGCACCTACTCGACCTGGTGGCCGTGTGGGCTGCTTCACTGGGTGAGGAAACTTGCCGAGGCCTCGTGGTGAGAGGACAGAACGCTGGCTCTGGCCTTAGACCGGTTTCCTTGTCAGCTCTGTCGTTCAGCAGCTGTCTGGGCATCTATACCTTACTGCCTCAGCCATGTAGGTAAAACGGGAGCGATGCCATGGAGACCCCTGGGCCAGCGTGAAGACTAACTCCAGATCTCACATAGACTGCCTCTGCTTCCTCACACCAAATAAACACGTCTGGGTGAGGAAACGGAAGTGACTTCCCAAGTGCAAAACACAGCCCACAGGTGTGGCTGGGCAACTCCACACTCGTAACTCACAGGCTGCGGGTGGCCTGTTTTCTCACACTTCTGTGACATTTTCCTCTGAGACCTGCAGCCAACTAGAATGTCATGGCGTGCCCCCTGGTAACCCCAGGAAGGGCCTATCAAGCACCTGTCTTCCACCACCATGCCGTCTGCTCCCCACCTGTGAGGTAACCACCCCAATCCTACAGAGGAGGGAGTGACCCAGGGCACCTGGGCACCTCGCCTGGGGCCACAAAGCCAGCTGGTGGCACAGGCAGGCCCCGCGCCCAGGTGAGGGGCAGGACGGCTCTCACCCGCAGAAGGGAGTACGTCCTAGCTGCCTGCGCACTTCACTGTCTCCTGCCTGGCAGCCAGATGGCGATCTAGCGGGATGCGCGGAGGATGAGCACGGACGAGGTGACAAAGAACAGCTCGTCACTGGTCCCGTGACCGCAGAGCAGGTAAACGTGGAGGCCGGCTCCTCCTGCAGAGGGCAGAGACACGCCTTCACGTGGACACAGCGGCTCTTAGGCACGGCCAGGTGCTATTTCTGACATTCTGATACTCCCCGGGCTCATCTCTCCACATGGAATCTGACACCACAATTATTAGCTCAGACCCAGAAGCTGGGCCCGGAGGCAACTCCGCCCTCATTCCCTGCTCTCTCCAGAGTCAGAGCCCCATCAAAGACAGGAGACCCAACTGACATTTTCAAATTGTGCTCCAGGGCGGCACTCTCCAATGGAGATAAAGCACAAGCCACATGTGTATGCAACTTTTAAGTTTTCCAATTGCCACATTTTAAAAGTAAGAAACAAACAAGTGAGCTAACTTTAATACAGTGAAACCTGCAAAGCCACAACCTCCAGAAGGCAGAAACCTGTCAGAGAAGGAAAACGCAAGTATTTTCCACTAAAATGAGCAACAGGAAAGTGGTAGGCCTGCCTGTCAAAGACAGGAAACTTAAGAGACCCAGGAAACCAAGGAGGTCCCTTGAGCTCTGGCGCTCACATGTGATACCGTATTATGCACTATTTAACAAATACATGCAAAATATTGTCCAACACGGAATCAATATAAAACACACGAATGAGGTAGTTGATACTTTTTTTCTGGACTGTGTCCAATTCGGGTTTGTCCTTTATTTATGGCACATTCAACCCGGACCAGTCTTGTTCCCAGGGCTCAAGAGCCCCCAGGGGTGGTGGCTCCCATATTGGACAGCACAGGTCTAGGAGGTCCCATTAGGGGATTCCTATTTACCACGGGGCATATACATACTAACTCTAAAAGACTTCCCTTAACCAAAGGCCATCCCCATTTGTAAAAGTGTGGAAACCAACGCACTGCACTTTTCCACCTCTGGCTACAGAAAATTCCACCAGGTGAAGACGCTTTCTGTGGGAAGAGGTAACCCAAGCAGGAAGCCACGCCTCAGGGCCCCCAGGCAAACTCACCTGCTATCGGTGTCCAATCCCACAAAGTCCTTTTTCTCAAATGGGACACAAAGAAGCGGGATCTTGTCCCCAGACTTGTCTGTGGCTCGATCCAGGCGCTTAGACTCTAGCACAATGAACAGCGACTCGATGAAGTCCTCGATTCTCTTCTCCACCGTCGCGCAATCGTCATAGTTGGGGTAGAAGGCCACGTCGGTGCGCGGCTGCTCGGCCACCTCGCCCTGCAGCCCGAAGACGAAGAGGCGGGAATCGTAGAGCGTGGCGCCGTAGAGCTCCTTCTGCGCGTGGAACTTCTCCAGGGTCTGCGGCCAGTCCTTGGCAGAGAAGCAGTCGGTGATGGTGATGAGGCCCACGACCTTGCGGTGGGTCTGGAAGTCGCCCCACTCGTTGTTGTCGGGCGGGTAGTGGTGCCGGTAGCGGATCCAGAGCACGCGCTGGGAGTCCCGGACGCTGACCTGGCTCACGGAGGAGATCCTCTTGTAGATTCTGAAGAAGTTGTCCTCAGAGACAGTCCCGACCGGCTGGACCACGACCAGCAGGGTCTGGTGGTCCTCAGCACACTGCATGTAATCGGGGACGCTCATTCTGAAATCCCTGGGCAGAAAGAAAAGCAAGACTTGAGGCACGCACCGTCCCGAGATCCCTATGCAGAGCAAGGCAACGCTTCCAACAGCGGGGCCCGCTTTGGGCTGCGGCAATTCTAACTTTTATGACCTGGAAGGCAGGGCGAGCCCTTAAGTTGTTGTTGCTGTTGCTGCTGGGTGGTGTGAAGTCTATTCCAACCCACAGCACCCCGGAGGGCAGAGCAGAATGCCCCACGGGGTCCTCTGGGCTGTCGCCTTTACGGAAGTAGATCCCCGTGTTCTCCTCCCACAGAGCCTCGGGCTGGGCTCAAACTGCCACCTTCTGGGTAGCAGCCGAGTGTTTAACTGTTGTGCCACCAGGCCTCCTTGAGCCCTGAGTACCGCTGTGAAATAAAATGTGTCCTTAGAGTGGGCATACAGCTGTCATGGCTCTTAGCACAACAGGGAAGCTGCTGGTTTCTTGGTCTCAGGGACTAGGCTCTGAGCTCCTGAAGAAGCCAAGTCTTAGCGTTCTCTTCCAACACCTGGTGGGCACCAGTGGACAAGAGGTGCACAACTTCATGTGCTGACAGAAAGAATGAACAAGTGAACGAACCGCTCCCCCATCCTTTGAGCAGGAAGTAATGAAAAGAACGACAGTGGAACCAGAAGACACCTGGGTTTGAATTCCCAGCTCCCTGAATCCCTCAGCAACAAAACGATGACGATGATAAAACACCCCCATAGGACTACTAAGGAGCCCTGGTGGTGCAGGGGCTAAGCGCTCGGTGCTAACCAAAAGGTCAGCAGTTCAAACCCACCAGCCGCTCTGAGGAGAAAGATAGAGGAGTCTGCTTCCATAAAGATTTATAGCCTAGGAAACCCAACAGGCAGTCCTACTCTGTCCTGAAGGGTCACTATGAGTCGGAATCAACTCAACAGCCACAGGTTTAGTTACAGGACTATCACGTGGATTAAACGAATGTTCAGCAGCTGGCATAGTGCCTGACGCAGGGAAGGCATTATACAAACATACTACCCCACCTCCCACCCCAGGTGCTATCCTGGGTGAGTTTCATAACGTCTCTGAGCCAGTTCTTCAGATATAAAATGAAAAACAGTAGTGCCTGCTCCTCGGCACTGTTTAATAACTAAATCAGCTAGACCACACGAAAGGCTTTGGCCCTCAGTAAATGTTTGGTGAATGAATGAACAGATGAGTGCTGTCCCCTTCCCCACAGGCTGTCAGATGGCGGTCAGAGGCCATAGCCATCTCCCAGCTCTCCCACTTGCCACTTGGGTGACCTTGGGCAAGCCCATGTGTGACCCTGCACCTCAGTTTAATCATGAATAAAGTTAGGACAATAACACGGACCTCAAAGGGCTACTACTGCACAGCTATTCCGGATTTGACCTTAGCCTGTAATTCGCCGGACGGTAAACCACGTGAAAGGGGGTGAGGGCCACACAGGCCACTCTGCATTATTCCTTACAACTGCACAGGACTTGAAATCATCAGAAAATGAAAGTCCACTATTTGGAAAAGGCCCCTGACATTCCATGACATCCCTCCATCTATCAGACCAGGGCTGTGAGCACACCTCATCCAGGACACACGCCGTACCTGATCCCAAGAGGATGCTCACGCTCGCCGAGTCCGGCCAGAGGCAGACGGACCGGAAAGCTAAAGAACTTAGCTCTGGGTCCCCACCATGGCCTGACATCTAACTGGCACCTGTCATGTTCTTTTCCTTAAAGAATCCCCAAGTTGGACAACGTTCACGTCACCAAAACCCACATCTGCCCAGACCATGGCAGTACCCTTCCCAGGTGAAACACCAGAATCAAAAGGCTACTCCACAAGACTTCCGTGGAGTTCTAAAGGCAGGAGCCTTCTCCTGGCCACTGGAAGGACAGGCAGGCAATTGTAGACACACGGTCCACGTGACGAGCTTTAGAGGACCACCCTCATCCTTCATCAACATCAGAACACATGTGGCCAGGTAGATAGGCATAAACAAGGTTTGAGAAGGAATTCCCGCCTTACTTTCGCCCGGGACATATAAGATTTTGAAGTCTATCACATTCCACATGACAATTTCACTGAAACCTCTGGGATAAGTAACACATGACCCTACAATTTTACTTCTGGGTATCTACTCAAAAAACTGAAAGCAGGTACTCAAACAGATACTTGTACACAAATGTACATTATTATTTTACATTGCCAAAAGGTAAAAACAACCCAAGTATCCATCAACAGATGAATGGACAAACAAAATGTAGTATACACATACAAACCAGTATTGTTCAACCACTGGAAAAAATAAAAAGGAAAGAATGACAGTGATTTTTTCAGGTTGCAATATTCCTTAGTTTCCAATGTCAAAAACCTAGATGCTTGGAGAAACACCAAAAATGAGTGTAACAGAATACATTTACTGTGAGTGGATCCAATTGGAATCGGGCAGCAGTATCAACCTGGTAAGTACCAGGAAGGAGCTACTCAAAGGGGGTTATATATGTCACTGTTATGTTAATTTCCCAGGAGATAGCATCAGAACCCTTGTGGGTTACAGGGTCTGGTCAGTTGCAGACAGAGGCACTGAGGACCTGCCATACATCTTCAAGGCGGACCCCACCCGGGGTTCCTGCTCCTCAAAGCTGGCTACACACAGCTAATTCTCCCAGAGAGCCTACCGCCTAAGGCAATCGAGTGTGAGTGCTTACCAGGCTAGCCTTGGACCTGAAAGTGACCCCAGGGTTCAAAAGGGGACCTACGGGCACACAGTCCGGCTGGGTCTCCCCAACTCCATGAACCCAGAAATCTGGATTCCAGGACATGACCCTTGGTGCTGTTCTGTTTCTTGTTAACAAATACTAACTGGGCTGGACCAGGAAGTGGCTGTAACTACAAAGAAAGTAACAAAAATGACAGTCACTGTCTATACTGAGCGCAGTGGGGGTGGGAGGGGCTGGCAATGTCCCAGCCCGGTTGCCTTGGAATCATTTTCAACTAAGCCCCTCCTTCCAACATTTTTACCCCTCTCTGTACAAAAACCTGTGAATTAACACACCACCGTCCTCACACCAAAAGAGCCCAGGTTCAAAGGCATTCACGCGGGAACGTAAGCCGGGGGAGGGCTCCCGGAAAACCCTTCTGGGGGACGGAGAAGCCCCAGCAGGCACCGCGGGGGCACCTTCTGTTTTCGACACTTCTCTGGGACAGCTGGAGTCGACAACGAGGATCTCAAGCCAGGGAAGCAACGGCCAATGCCTCGGAGACGGGATGGAGGCACTTTACACGCAGCAGAGTCGGCAGAGGGAAAGGGGAGCCCCGGATCGCCGAGCAGGGAGGGCGGCTGGGGGCCAGGGCTGCAGCCCAGCTTGGCGAGGGCCCAGGTCGGGTCCGCGGGGGTGCAGCCAGGTGGGGAACGGCGATTGGCGCCGCGGGCAGCCGGGAGGGGGCGCCCTGGGACCGCCGAGGGGACAGCCGTTGCGCACTGAGGGGGGCAAGGCCAGAGCCGGAGGCGCAGGTGTGGGGCAGATCCGAGAGGTGCGTACAGGACCCAGGCAGGGGTATAAGGCCTCGGACAGGTGCAAACTGGACCCGGGCCGGCAAGCGTGCAGACTCGTCCCCGGGGTGAGGCGGGAAGCAGCCGCAGGGCGAGCCCCCTGGATGGGACGCGCGCCGCCTCGCGCCGCGCAAACCCGGCACTCACGTCAGCCCTCCCCGCAGCCGGCGCCGGGTCCCGGGTCGCAAACCCCGCACTTTGCACTTACACAGCCGGTAGCCCCGGGCCAGAGCAAGAGACAACGGCCTGACCGGCAGCGGGGCGGAACAGCCTGTGCGGCCGCTTCCCGGCTCGGCGCAGGGGTTTCCGACCGGCGACTGAGCCGGCGCCAATTGCACGCATGCGCGAGACCCGCTCCGGCGATCCGCTCCGGGTTTTGAGGGAGACTCCCGGGAACGAGAGGAAGGGAGGAGAGAAGAGAGAAGGGAGGGATGGAAGGGAGCGGGGAGGGAGGGGTGCGGAGAGAGGGAGGGAACTAACAGTGGCCTCTGAGGAGCACCCAGGGGGAGGGAGAGTGTTTCTCTTCTGTGCTTTTTGTGTTCTCTGAATTTTTTGCCATATGTCTCTGTGTATTTTTCAGTTACAAAAAATGTTTTAAAATGTGACAGGGATCATTCTCTGAGCAAATACAGCAGCAACCAAAATGGGACGAGCCATCATGTTTGCTTTAGGCCAGCAAGCGCGGATGGGCTCTCTGCTTTGTGCTCAGTGCTGTTTTATGGCCTGTTTTATATTCATATTTTCAAAAAAATAATAATACGCTATCCCTCACCCCTGCCCAGGGCCAGTGGAAAACTGACTGGGTTTTTATGGAAATGTCTTCCCAGGAGGAGGAATCAGTTATAAACAGAACCCATCTTGAAGGCCAAACAGGTGGGACAATTCCCAGCACACGGGGAAGGGCTGTCAACAGGGACAAACCGATGGAGTTGAGGGCCCTCCCCAGCTGTCACCCAGGGGCCAAGGGAGGGCCCCTACCAGGACAGCACAAATCGCTGCCCAAGGGGCCTGCACCACGATACTGACGTGTGCAGGCCGGCAGCTCCAGACACAGAAGATGGCCTTTGAAGATGCCGGGGCTGTATAGACCACGTTTATTGGTGGTGACCAAGGTGAAGGGGGCAGGGGCTTAGGAAGCACTGGGTTGCTGTTCACGGTGATGGAAAACTTGGCAATGAATACTGGTGGTGTGGCACAATGTCACTCGTGTCTCCACACTACCTATGAAAGATACTGAATTGTTCAATTTTTTGCTATGTTTTTAAAACCATTAAAAAGAGAGAGAGGCCAACATTTATGGAGGTCTATGAGCATAGTGGCTAAGGCACTTGACTGCTAACCAGAAGGCTGCCGGTTCAAACCCACCAGCCACTCCTTGGAAGGAAGATGGGGCAATCTACTTCCGTAGCGATACTGCCTCGGAAACCCAAGGAGGGGTCGCTATGGGTCGGGTCTGACTCGATGGCACATAACAACAACAACAACAACATGAGCCAAAGGAGCTCTGATGGCACAGTGGTTAAAACATTCAAAAGGGCGGTTCGAACCCACCAGCCGCTCTTTGGGAGAAATATGTGGCAGTCTGCTGACCGCCTCAGAAACTGGTTGCCTGAGCTTGATAAGATCCAAGCGAGGAAGCTATTCTTAGCACCAAGGTCCAGGAAGGACACAGCACTTGGCTGGAGTCACATACATGGGTCATGCTATTTAGGGACTCAAGTCCAGAACTGTCTGACTCCACGGCCTGTGGTCTCTCCCCAGCCCTTTACTGTTCTCTCTGTATGTAAATGGATGAGACAAGCAACTTGGGGAGCAAAGTGGAAAGCTGGCAGAGGAAACGCTGCTTCCTTTGTAGAGCGTGTGTTTAACTCAGTCACAGCCAATCTCTGCTCAGGGAATAGAGGCGGGGCAGTGGGAAAACAGGCAGAGAGAGCCTAAGCCCCTGCCACAGCCACCAAGCCGGGGGCCTCACTCCTGGCCCTGGAGGTGCTCACTTTGCCTAGCTTTATCACCTCCTGACGACCTCATCGGATGCCAATCATTCAAAGACTATACAACTCCTGCTGGCGAGGGGTGTAGCACCTGAAGTTGGATGGTGCCTTTAAGATAATGGAGTCCAACCTCACCCCACATGGACCCTCTCCCAAGGCCAGACAGAGGTTGAAGGCAGCAGGGAGAGCTCTTGGAGGGAGTTCTCCAGTAAACTGAGCCAGAATCTGCTCCAGTCATGGGGTCTCCAAGAACAGGGCCGATGCCCCACGAGGCTTTGCAGGGTTTTCACCAAAGCCTGAGTCGGAAGCACAGAAGAGAGCCTTCACTGCCCCCTCACTCAACGTCTTCCTCGATAAAACGGGGAACGACTTCAGAGGGTGGCTAGGAGGTCACAGGAAACACAGGTGGAAAACACTTAAGACTGGGGCAAACCTATTCAAGTGGCCAACAAACATATGAAGACATCATTAGCTATTAGAGAGATGCAAATCAAAACAACAATGAGGTACCATCTTGCTCCAGCACTAGTAGCAAAGTTCAACAAGACAGAAAATAACAAATGCTGGCGAGGTTGTGGAGAGATTGGGACTCTCGTACACTGCTGGTGGGACTGTAAAATGGTACAACCATTGTGGAAAGCAGTATGGTGATTCCTTCAAAAGCTGGAATTAGAAATACCATTTGATCCAGCCATTCCATTACTAGGTATATACCCTAAAGAAGTGAGAGCCATGACAAGAACAGATACATGCACACCCATGTTCATCGCAACACTATTTACAATAGCCAAAAGATGGAAACAACCTAGGTGTCCATCAGCTGAGGAATGGATAACCAAACTATGGTACATACACACAATGAAATACTATGCAACACTAAAGAATAATGTAGAATCTGCAAAACACCACATAATACGGATGAACTTGGAGGACATTATGCTGAGTGAAATAAGTCAATCACAAAAGGACAAATATTGTATTAGTCCGTTATTGTAAAAGTTAAGGAAAGGTTTATCTGTAGAAGGAAATTTTCTTTGTTGGTTACCAGGGGTGGGGGGGGGAAGGCTGTTAGATAAAGTATTAATTTGGGTGAAGAGAAGGGCAATGTACCAAATGTGAGTGACCAATATGGCACCATTGAGGATGAGAAAGACATAGAGAAGTACATGGGAGGTACAGACAACAAATATGAACCCTTTTGCACATACAGTACTGTGTTGTCAGTGAAGGCAAACATGGGTATATGGATGGATAGATGGGTGGATAGGCTAAACGATTAGGTATGTCTATGAAATGAGGAGTGTATCCAAGAACATATATAGGGTTGGCAGACAATGGTCCTATAAGTTTATGTGAATGATCAGAATTCCCAGGTGTATAGTAGAGCTGACAAGGGGCTGACAAGGGGCAAGGTTGTGGTCACTGCTCGGTCACAACCAGTTACCCAGAGGGACTGAGTAGTTGAAACTGCGGGCTTGGGACCATAGTCGCAGGGGACATCAAGCTCAATTGACATAACATACTATACAAAACATTGTTCCACCTCCTACTTTGGCAAGTAGCGACTGGGATCTTAAAAGCTAGCAACCTGCCATCTAGATGCAATGATGGGTCTCTCCTCGTCTAGAGCAAAGAAGAATGAAGAAAACCAAAATTCATGGAAACACAATTAGTCCTAGCGACTGGTACACCATCTGATCTGCAGCCTATACAACTATGAGACCAGAAGAACTAGATGGTGCCCGGCTACCACTGTCATCCACTTGGAAGGGGATCTATGTAGGAGATCCTTGAAGAGAGGGTGAACAATGTGGAAGAAAACTCAAAATCATTTGGAGGAAAAAAAAAGAAGGTGGGGACCAGGTTTGCTGGTCCAATAAGAGTCTGGTGGAACTACTGAGACTATGGCCCCTAGCTGCCTTTCAGGTCTGGAATTGAACCCACACCTGTGTTTCCAGCCAAACAAAATACAGGCATATGAGTTGAACATTTACCTCAAGTAGATACAGTCTTTGGAGAGAACAATCATGGGAGAAAGAAGGGCTGCTTATGCACAGGGAGACAGCTCAGGGGGCAGGAGTGTATGGAGGGATGGACACTGGAAGAGGTAACTATGGGGAGGAAGTGGGAGGGGAGCTGTTGCATTGTGGTAAACTGTGGTCAGTGACATGAGACAAAGTATATGTGAACTGCTGTATGGGAAAGTGAATTTGCTCTGTAAATCTTCACCCAAATCACACACACACACACACACGCACAAAAGACTGGGGCAAACCCCAGCTCCGTGGAAATTCTGTCATGGGAACTTGTAGGACTGCGGGATAAGGCGCCCATCCATCCTGGTATGCCTGGAACATTGCCTGTTTCCGCCTGTCATCCTGGCTCAGGGTTGTGGCTGGGTGCTAAGGTAGCTTCACTCTGGCCAATGCCGTCACCTCTCCGATTTCTGAGCTCATACCGCTGCTTGAAAGTTAGAGTCCCCACTTCTTCCCGTGTTGCAGGGTCCTCCTCTACCCCTAAGTCTGCTCAGACACTTGTTCACGATGCCATGTCGCAACTGGACATTCTAGGAAATAAATGCATGCACTACATTTATTTAGTGTCGGTAAAGACCACCCACTCTGTTAGGGCTTTCACATCGATTCCCTCAACATCACACCATGGCGGCGGTGCTGGTCGCCGTCATCGTGGAGTCGGCTTGGACTCACGGAGCGGAGCAACCGTGTACCACAGGAGACCGTGCCTGGTCCCGAGCCTTCTTCGGCACCGCTGGCACGTTGCACTGCGCTGCGGCAGCCACCTGTGCCCCAAGTACCTTCCAAAGCAGGGGCTCCCCTTGCAGCACCGCACCGGACAGTCTTCTGTGCTGAGCCACAGTTTTCACTGGCTCATTTCAGAAACACATCACCGGGGCCTTCTGCTGTCTTAGTGTGGACGCTCCGATGAAACCTGCCCACGATGGGTGACCCTGCTGGTATCTGAAATACCACTGGCACACCTTCCAGCTTCACAGCAACACGTAAGCTGACAGAGTACAGCAAACAGTTTGCGTGGTGGACAATGATGGCTATGATTTATGGAGCTCCTACCCATCAGATAGGCGCTCTGGTGGTGTAGTGCCTAAGGCATCTGACTGCTAACCAGAAGTCTGGTGGTTCAAACCTACCAGCCACTCCTCGAAAGGAAAGTTGGGCAATCTCCTTGCATAGAGATAACACCGTGAAAACCCAAGGAGGGGGTCACCGTGAGTCAGAATCAACTCAACGGCAGTGTTTTGTTTTTTTTTTTATCCATCAGATAATGTGCCATGTGCTTGGTATAAATTAACTATACAACCTTCACTATGAGTCTGTAAGGTAGGTTGTTCAACTTTAAGGGACTAAGCTGTAACCCTACCCCCGCCCCGCCCTTTTTTTTCTGAGTTTGAAACAATTGAAAAGAAAGACACCAGACAAGGGAGATTCCAATGTCAGTCCTCGTAACAGCATCTTGATTGGCGAGGGTGCTTTAGGTCTGGAGCCAAAGGCTTTTCTAACCCTTCACCTTAGGACTATTAAGACACTAGCCTCAGCCAGTGGTGGACAACCACAGGACGCCTTGCAATGGCCCAAAATCACACAGCTAATGAGGGGAGACGCTCCGATCCAGCGCAAGACATACTCCAAAGCTCACTTTGCACCTCACAAGCCCCTGCAGGATCAGCACCCTCTTCCTTCGGAGGACACGTCCTGTTGCAGCGGCTAGCCGGGTTTCCACCTCAAGTCTTCGGAGGGCTGAGCCCATCACTAGAGAATCTGGGAGGCATGCTGCTTGTCACCTCCCTTTGCGAGAAGGTCTCACCACAGACTGATGACAAAGAGGTGATTAGAGTGCAAAGGACAGAAGGAGGGTACAGGGCTGAGCAGCCTCTGAACGGTGGGCTCCTTGAGGGACAGAGCAAACTCAGTAAACTTTGAGTCATTCGGAGAATGAAGAATGAATGAAACGCTGGAGCCCTGCCACAGGTTTCTATAGGCCCTTCCAGGAGCCGAGCTTCTAACTGGCCAATCAACGCACCCACTCGTCGGCCCGCCCACGACGCCCCGCCCCTCTGGAGCCGCTCCTGCTGCACGGAAAGCCCGGAAAGCGGAATCACTGTGGCTCGCTCCGTGAGGCATCTTTTCCAGCGGCACCTGCGCGGTGGGTTTGGAGGCGACCGCTTGGTGGGAAGGAAACCAAGCTTTCCCTGTCCCCCGAGTCTGTCGCACAAGCCGACGCGCTGTGGCCAGCTCCTTCCCAATACCACACCCCGCCCAGACGCCCCAAGGAAACGAGGAGAACAGGTCCCAAACGCGAGCTCCCCCATGAACTAGGCTGCGGAAAAACAGGAGCAACCGGAAGTGACGCAGGGCGCGAGTCGTCGGAAAGAGGCCCGCCACGGTTGCCCTGGAAACCGAGCTCCCCGCCAGCGGGCCGAGTGCGTCACCGCTCCCGACTTGCCCTTCGCGCACCTCACGTGACGTGCGCGGCCCCGCGGCGGTCGGCGCGGGGGATCACGGGACGCGCGCGCTCGCGGCGGTGTCCCTGCACGTCCGCGCCACTAGGCGGGAAGGGGTGTGGGGCCACCTGCTGGTGCCTTCAGTTGCTCAGCCCAGGTTTCAAATGCTTTAAGCAGCGGCCGCGTGCCAGGCACTGTGGCAGTGACCAGCAGGGAGATGGAGACTGGCCTGCATCCCTTGCCGCAGCCTCCGAGCGCCCCTCCTGGCAAGCCCCACCCATCTGGAGCGGCTCCTTCCCCCCTTCCACAGTCGGTCGCCGGAGCAGCCGCCTCCTCCACGTTCCTGGCCCTTGGACATTCTTCGGAACCGCAGGCGTTTCAACCCATCGCCCCAGGCAACGCGGGTCTGCGAGAGAAGTGGGGTCGATGGATAGTCTTTTTTTCTGCTTTTGCATACGTCCTCGTTTTTTTCTTTACAAAGCACACATACAGAGATTTCATCATGAAGAATAGAAAGATCGTTTTGGAAGAGACTGGTGCTTAGTCCTCAGTCTTTTCTTTGGCGAGCACTGTTTGTGGGACGTTACTGTGAGATTGTGTAGCCTGTTTATCAAACTTTTTCCAACGGATTTAGCAACCACATACCGGAAGGATTACCAAACTTAGCAACGACTCAGTCACTATTTCATACGTTGTGAACAGTGCCCGTGTAGGGGCCAGTACCTGGGAAGGAACACACGCCGTACACAGCAGGCGCTCACCGCATGGCCCAGTAAACGTTAGCTTGCCTACAGTCGTGCAGAGGTTGCCTGCTTCACGGGGTACAGTCGAAGTATGGGGTTCATCTGCCGTCCAGATGATGCCTCCTACCACCACCTCCCTCCGCACTTGCCATATATTAGCAATACATTGTTGAATTAAGAAATGAAAACCATCCCCAAACACACACACGTCAAGAAACTGAAAAATTCTGACAAATGTGAGCATCGAATCCTTCCGTTGGGAGCTCTGGTGGCACAGTGGCTAAGGTACTTGACTGCTAACCAGAAGGCTGCGGTTCAAACCCACCAGCCACTCCTCGGAAGGAAGGTGGGGCAATCTACTTCCGTAGTGATACTGCCTCGGAAACCCAGGAGGGGTCGCTATGACTAGGGTCCAACTGGACGGCACATAACAACAACAACAATCCTTCCGCAAGATGAGTTCTTTCAGCCAATGCGTGGTGGTCACCTGTGGAGCCAGATGTATAGCTAGCTTAGAATGTGTCAAACTGAAGAAAATCTAATTTTACATTTAAAAAACAATGTTTTTAAATCATTTTTAAAACAAATATCCTACAAGGGTAGCATACGGGGAGCTGCAATTCCAGGTGTGACCACCAGATGTCGCAGCAAGCTAGGTAGCTACTCTGCAAAAAACGCATCCATGGCTGGCTTCAATGAAGCTTCGGAAACCCAGGATGTTGTCACTTTGTTGGGTCAGACAGTTCTGGACAACTTCAGAGTATGCTGATGGTACGTAGGAGTTGACAAGAGAAATTGAACTGAATTGGCTGTGGTGTGATTCTTGCGCTGGGTGGCTCTCATATCCCATTGTATCACAGCATATATTATTAATTATTTATATTGTATATTTCATATAAGAAGCTCTGGTGGCCTAGTGCCTAAAGCACTTGACTGCTAACCAGAAAGCTGTCAGTTGAAATCTGATCAAGGTATCAGGAAGATGGGGCAATCTACTTCTATAGTGATACTGCCTCGGCAACCCAAGGAGGGTCGCTATGAGTCAGGTCTGACTCCACAGCACATAACAACAACAATGTTACATATGGGAGCTCCGGTGGCATAGTGGCAAGGCATTGGACTGCTAACCAGAAGACTGGAGGTTCAAACCCACCAGCCACTCCTCAGAAGGCAGATGGGACAATCTACTTCCATAAAGATTTACTGCCTCGGAAACCCAATAGAGGTCGCTAGGAGTAGACTCGATGGCAGTGAGTTTGGTTGAATATCAAGTTGCTATACTGAAACCAGGTCAGCGGTTCAAACCCAACAGCTGCTAAGTGGAAGGAAGGTGGGGCCTCAGAAACCCAGTGGGGTCACTATGAGTCGAAACTGACTCAATGACAGCGAGTTTATATTGAAACTCAAGTTACTGTATTATTGTTTATCCTCTTTGTGTGTTCTAAGTATTACAGCATTAAAGCACATTTTTAAAAGGACAGACCGCATCTCTGCTGGCTGCCAACTGGGCAAGGGTTTAGCTGAACTATCCGAATACCATAGATCAAAATCGACAGTTTTCCCTTTTCTTCTTTTTCACCTCAGTTATCCACACCTTTGCCACAGACTTCCTTCTGTACCAGGTAAAGATTTAGATAAAAGTGGACATCCTCGGTACCTTAATCAGTTAGTACTGCTCTGACAGAAATACCACAGATGGATGGCTTTGACAAATTTATTTTCTCACAGTTTGGGAGGCTGGAAGTCCGAATTCGGGGTGCCAGCTCTAGGGGAGGGCTTCTCTCTGTGCCCACGTTGGGGAAAGGTCCTTGTCTCGGTCACCTTCTATCCCTTGACGCCATGGGGATCTTCATGTGACGTGGCATCTCCCTTCCCCCATCTCTGTTCTCTTGTTCGCTTGTTCCATCTCTTGGTATCTCAAAAAATACTCATCAAAGACACACCCTACACTCATCCTGCCTCATTAACATAACAAAACGCGTTCCCAAATGGGATTACAACCACAGGTTTACCAAAAAAACAAACCAAACTCCCTGCGTGGAGTGGATGCCCACTGATAGCGACCCCCACACTGGGTTTCCGAGGCGGTAAACCTTTACAGGAGTAGAGTTTCTAGTTTTCCTCCACCCCCCCCCCCCCCCCCCCCCGCCCCCGTCTCCAGGACACCTCCGCAGCTGGGCCCTTTTCTGTTCTCTCTGGATTGAAACGTGGCTCCAGCTCACCCTGGTTAGTCTGCGTACGATCACCCTTGCCCCAGCAGCCAGTGCAGGGAGCCCCAGAAGCTACCCTCAGTAGGATCTCAAAACATGGGATGTGTGTTAGCTCGTGTGACTCCGCAGCTGGCGCTGCTCCCTGCCCCACAATAAGGTTCCCCAACGAGAGCGGGCGGCAGAGGGGGGTGTGTAGCCCTAGGCTTCAGAGCCCCAGCTCAACAGCATGGGCACTGGTTCCCACCCAACTTAGTCATGGCCCATTGAAATCTCAGGAGGAAGTACCAGTGAGAGGAGGCCCATCAACACATGCATCCCCCACGTCTCTGAACCCTAAAACTCACCAATGGGAAGGCACTCGGCCATGACCCAGGGCAAGCCCTTCACTCGACAGCAGCAGTGACTGAAGGCAGGGAAGCGGGCCTTGGACAAAGCATTCCCAAAGATCTCCCCCGAGACCCTGAGGCTCAGAGCCCAGAGAGATGGACCCAGCACTGACACCCCCACCTACTGCATCTGTCCCCAGAGTTTCCAGTCAAGGGACAAAGTGTCCCCTGTCAGTGCACCTCAGCACAGCCAGCACTCGTCTGTCAGCAGAGGCCTGTGCGTTGCCAACCAAGTTCCAGCAGAGATCCCAGGCTGACAGACCAGGAAGAAACACCTGGTGATTTACTGCCAAGCCATCAGCAAATGAAAACCACGGATGACGTGCCTGGGATCCCCACGAGGTGAGGGTCAACCTGACAGCAACGGTATCAATGACCTAAAAGGACAAGGTGCATGGTGGGATCATGAGCGGCTGACTTCATTTGTTCCCCACCTGTTCATTTCTTCATTGCGAAGACTAATGTCACTTCACTGAAGGGCTGTGAGAATTTGATGGACTTGGTACAGAGTTCAGCTCCCTATGACTACAAGCACCATGACCCTGGGCAAAGCACCCAGTGAGTAAATCCCAACTTCCCCCACCAAAGATTGATGCTCCCATGGTTTTCCTTAATCACGTCTTTCGGACTGTGGGATCCACTTCCTGACTCTGGAAACAACTAAAGCTCTTCATCTCAAATGACAATGACGGCACAGAAGCCACTCCATGTTCATGGACAAGAAGATGGTGGAGGTGACGATACCACCCAACACGATTAACAGATTCAGTGCGATCCCTCTCCAAGTCCCAACAAGGGAAAAAACCCACCCTAAAATTCACATGGCATTTACAGGTGCAGTAACTGTGGCAGAGTGTAATGTCCCAGTTGGTGAGCCTAGAGTCAGGGCAGATGCTCAGGCTGGCCGACTCTGCGCCCCCGTAACCCCACCCCAGTTTCTGCCCTAGTGTGGCGCAGGAAGGCCACCTGGATGGGACCCTCTCAGACGCCTGTGGCCGTGTGCTAGGCCCCATTCTGGGGGAGCCTTTTGTCCCAGTAGCAGCCCCCAGCCAGGCCACTGTGGTTGTCTCTGCCGCCAAGCCATGCAGAGGAGGCGGGAGAGCTGGGCCCGACCCGCTCTGTGTTGCCCACACCTGGAGCGTGTGGGCCGTCCCTGGAGCAGGCCAGTGCAGTGACCAGAGCGACTGCTGCTAGGGCAGCCTGTGCGACCACGCGCGGGTGCCTGCGCCTGCCAGCTCCCTGTAGCACTTCTGCTTCCAGCGGTGGTGCGTGGTGTCAGCCAGGGAACAGTGTGTACTTGAAATCGATTTCCTTTTACAGGGACGTGCCTGAGCCAAAGTAGTCAGGAAAAATGGGTCAGTACTTGGCTTGTTTTTGAAAAAACAAATGCACTCAGCTCCATGTGGGCAGGAAGCCAAGTCGGCTTGGCTGTTCCAGGCGCCATCCTGCCCCATCTGAACCAAAGACCCAGAAGTGTGTGCCCTGCACCTCTGTGCGAGTCTCCTGGAACTTCAAACAAACGGGGCTGGGGTGTCACAACCCTGGAAACGTTCTCTCGCTGTCCTGGAGGTTGCAAGCTTGCATGGAGGGTGTCGGCGGGCCAGCTCTCTCTGAAGGCTCTGGGGGGCCTCCGGCTTCTGGTGGCCCCAGGCCTTCCTTGCCTTGTGGCATCCCCCTTCCACCTCCATCTCTGTCTTCACAGGTCATCTTTCTCTTCCCTTCTTACAGACAGGCCACAGAGGTGGCGCAAAAAAGCGCGTGTCACAATAAAGCGAGTTGCTCTGGTTTCCCAGTGCGCACAAACGTGATCGTTACACCCCTGAAGGCTGCAGGTGTGCAAGAGCATGGTGACACAGTTGGCAATGTTGTGAGAATGACCAAAATGAGACACGGAGACACACATGAGCACAACCTGGTGGGAAACTGGTGCTGACGGACTCGCGGGACACAGGGTTCCACAAACCTTCAGTTTGACTGAAAACGCGTTTCCTGCGAAGCACAATAAACGTGTGAGGACACCTCACTGGATTAGGGCTCACCACCTTCATTACCATCTTATCTTGACTAACCACATCAGCAACGTCCCTTTTGCAAAGAAGGTCACGTTCTCAGGTCCTGGGCTTAGGGCTTCAACACGTCCACCCCATCCACTCCATACCACATTGGGAGTCAGCATTTGTGGGGTGACTCAAGGCTGACATGAGGGCGAAACCCTCATCCCCAAGAGGAAAGGGAGGTTGGGGAGTGGATCTACGTAGCCTTTGGCTGCTGTCACCAATGAACGCAAAGGTAGCAATTAAACCACCAACAGCTTCTTATCTCCAGCACTGGAGGCCAAAGCCCTACAGGCTCACCTGAGTGACTGGCAGAATCCAACTCCTTGTGACTGAGGGGTTGGGTCCCCGCTTCCCCGCTGGTCATCAGCTGAGACCTATCCCCAGCTTCTAGAAGCTGCCCGCCTCTGTCCTCAAACCAGCCTTGCTTGGTCAAGGCCCCTCACACGCAGCACCTCCCTGGTCTCTGCTGTTGCCCCATCTGTCGGATGGCCTCTCCTGCCTCCCTCTTCCACCTTCAGGGAACCGTGATAACTCCAGAGCCACCGGATGAGCCAGGATAATCATCCAGCTCAGGTCCTTGACTTAATCACACCTGCAAAGTCCCTTTTGCCATGTAAGGTAGCATGACTACAGGTTCTGCAAATTAGGGCAGGGACATCTTTGGGATTTGGGAGGAACCCAGGAAGGTCAGGAGGCTGTCAGTGAAGTCAGATGGGAGCTGACCGTAGCGCTGAGGAGAGTGACAGACTCAACAGCAACACTCTAGTTGTCAGGAGAGACAAAGGTTCGTTAGTGGCTACCAGGAGTTTTGGTGGCATTGTGCCTAAGGCATTTGACTACTAACTAGAAGGCTGGCAGTTAAACCCACTAGCCACTCCTCAGAAGGAAGGCTGTGCAACCCCAAGGAGGGGTCACTATGAGTCAGATCCGACTCGATGACAGTAAGTTTGGCTTGCTCACTGCCACTGAGTCAGTTACAACTCAATAGTGCCCACCATTAGGTTTCCAAGGTGGTAAATCTTTCTGGAAGTAGATTGCTCGGTCTTCCTTCCGAGGAGCAGCTGGTGGGTTTGAACCGCCAACCTTCTGGTTAGCAGTCAGATGCCTTAGGCACTGTGCCACCAGAGCTCCTCAGGGGAGTCCCTCGGTGGTGCAGTTAACCCACTCAGGTGCTGCAGGCTAGTGGGTCAAGTCCAAGCACAGGCACCTTGGAAGAACAGTCCGATGGTCTATTTTGAAAACTCAGCCACTGGAAATGCTATGGAGCACGGTTCTACTCAGAATCACAAGGGGTTGCCGTTGGGCAGAGTTGACTGGATGGTGCACAACAACAGGGCGGGGGCACAGTCCTCCTCGGAACTACAAGGAGTCGCCATTAGTCAGACCCGACTGCATGGCGCACAACAATGGGGCGGGAGGATGAGGAGTTGCTCCTGGGCTTCTCCTCAGGGAGGTGAGAGAGCAGTGCGCCATGCTGGACAACCAGCGGGGGTGTGAGGTGCAGCGCGTGCACAGTGAAACCTCGCAGGAACTGACTGATGAGAAAATCACCGGGCTGGGCCGGTGGCATGTTGCTGTGGCTGTTGTTATGTGCCGTCGAGTCGGCCCCGACTCATAGCGACCCCTCCTAGAGTTTTTCTAAACGTTCTGTAATGGTGCTCCAAGCCTTCTGGCTGCGATTCAGATGAGGAAGTGAGCCACGCAATGGACTGAGGACCAAGTTAAACAGGCTGTGAGTGGGAAGGGCAAAGGGAAGGGCAGACTCATCTACACAGAAACTGGGAGAAAGAACCCAGGCTCTGGCGTCTGCAAGACCTGGATGAGGACCCAGGCTGCGCCTCTCCTCGGTGGCGTGACTGGCAAGCTGTGTAAGTGCTCTGAGCCGGGCATCAGCGCCCCTGCAATGGGGGTAAAGGGTGGACGGGGGACCAGTGTTCTGGAAGAAGTGCAGCCTTTGGGGGGCCTCCAAGGAGCACAGAGTAAGTGCCGGGCAGGAGCGGGGTTTTCCCACGATCGGTGGCTCTCTCTCTGCAGTTTGGGTCACTCTCTGCTCACACGTGAGGCCTCTGAGGTTCAGAAGCGTGCTCAAGGACGTACAGACGTGAACACCTGTGGGAGGCATGCAGAACTGGAGACCAGGAGGACCCGTGGGCAGCATTTCACAAAGGGCCTGTGCCCAGGCGGAACTGAGGCCCTGGGAATGGTGCCTGGCAACCTTCTCCCCACAAAAGCACCTCAGAGTTTTCTGCATATGTATGTATGTATGTGTATGGATGCATGCACACATGTATGTATATATCCATGCATATGTGTATGTATACAGGTATGTGTATGCATATATATACATATATGTATGTGGATATCTGTATGTGTGTGTACATGTATGCATGTATATATATCTCCATCTAGCCACTGTTGTTGTTGTTGCTGGGGGCCACTGAGTCCATTTCAACTTATGGGGAACCCCATGTGACACAGAACTATCCCACAGCTTTTCTAGGCTATAAACTTTGGGGGGTTTGTTTAGTCAACAATTTATACACATTCTATTTTTGTGACATTAGTTGCTAGGCTGCAATGTCTGAAACAAGCTTTCTATTGTGATTTGGGTGAAAGCTTACAGAGCAATCTGGTGTTCCATTCACCCGTTCACACCCAGTTCACAGCCAGTTCATTTCCTGGCATCGAAACTGCAATCCCCACAGGGTAACAGCTCTCCTCTCATTTCCTCCCTGCGGTTCCCATTTCCCCCCCTTCTTTCCCATCCCTTCCTGCCTCCTGAGCTTTATCCCTGGGCAATGCCGCCCTCTTATCTTGTCTGGTTGGTTGTTCTAAGGAAAGCGTACCTCCCTGGTGTTACTGTTCACTATATAAACCAAAAAAACCAAATGCACTGCCATCAAGTCGGATCTGACCCATAGCGACCCCTCCTTGGGTTTCCGAGGCTGGATCACTACAGAAGTAGATTGCCCAACCTTGCTTCCGAGGAGAGGCTGGTGGGTTTGAACCGCCAGGCTTCTGGTTAGCAGTCAGATGCCTTAGGCACTACACTACCAGAGCTCCTGTGCACTATATAGGCTTGTCCATGTGTGCTGAAAATCAAACCAAAAGGTAAGTTCAGTTCTAGGCTTGAAGGGCGTCTAAGAGCCATGGTCTTCGGAGTTAGGCTTTAATCGTTATGCAAGCAGATGCCAAGTCTTTCTCCCACAGAGCTGCTGGTGGGGGGGGGGGAGGTGAACTGCCAAGCTTTCTATTAGCAGCCGAGCGCTGAACCGTTGTGCAACCAGGGCTCTTTTGCCATTGTAAAGGCAGAATATTCCGATGAAGGAAAGAATGGGAAATTGTAAACAGCAGAAAAAGCAAGAAGAAAGACTAAAAGCGCCAATCACTGAAGCCCGGCTACCGCCAACATTCTGGCTGTTTCTGTTCAGGCTCTGAGATCTCAACCAGTTTGCAAACTGAGACGTCAGCCGGCCAGTTTCACGAGTGGCAGCAGACACGAAACTCGAAACTCCGGGGTCAGGGACTGAGGACTTAGTGGCTAACGGCGCAGCAGGGAGCATCACCGGGTATCTGTGTCCTCCGCTCCCCTTGCTGCCCTCAGCCCACGGGGCCACTGTCCAAGCAGACCCAGACACCCACTGTGCTCAGCAGGCCACGCGCAGGAAAGCGCCTTCCGAACGGGCTGTGAACAAAGCTGCCCCGGCCCCAGCGAGAGCTGGTCTGCTCTCTCTGCAGACATCCCTGAAAAGATGTCTGTACAAACGCAGCCACAAGCCCGCCGGGCCCAGGGCGGCCTCCCCGGAGCCTTTCACTCTGCCAGCCGAGGCTTGCATCATCCCGTTATCATCACGAGTGGGCCTTTAACAAAGGCATTTCCTGCTGCTACAAATTATGAATAAACATTGTTTTAGAAACCTAGATCTGAAGCATTTATTCCTGACACAAATAACTCATTCTCCTTCCCCGGGCTCCTTACTAAAAAAAAAAAAGAGAAGTCCCACCAGACCAATGAGAGGAGGTACCGGGGGGCAGGAGGGTTCCGGAGACAAGGGCGCTTCACTCTGGGTGGGAGTGGGCGCACGCGCACACACTATCACGAGGACTTTATGTAGCGTTGGCTGTGATGGCGGGGGACTGGGCAGTATTTGTTCCGTTGTACACAGAGTGACGATGAGTCGGAACCGACTGGACAGCACCAAACAATAGAGGCCCCGTCACTGTGACTCCCAGCCCCTGCCTCCACCGTCAGCCAGCAGCACCGTCCTCCAACCTCTGTGACTCTCAACTCCTGTCTTCCTCCGGGATCCCTGCGGGCTTTTCAGAGACCCAGGTGTCCTAGCACCATTTGGTTTCTTCCTCATCATTTATTGATTTATTTCCTTCACCCAAGTTAATACGTGTCTGTCCTCTAGTTAATGGCTCACCCTCCCTTCACCACATCCCCAGCAGCCATCAAAGAATACTGCTTTTTTGTGTGAAACCCTTTTGACTTTTTACAATACTAGTCTCATACGGTTGCAGACTGGGTTCTGAAATAATGACTAGAAAGTCAGCCGTGGCTCAGAGAGAAGGCAGAGGCACACGGGGCCAGAGGCAACGCCCAGCGCATCTCCCCGAGCCTTGCAGGCTGGGGGGGGGGGGGGGGGGTGTTATAGTATTTTAAGGCCGCGGTGTGATTTCACCTGTGCAGGCAGGTATTCATACACTCCTGACCCCTTCGCAAAGGTCAGCAAGCGGAACAAGGCTGTGATGAAGTCCTCAGCTTCCTTCAGGATGCACAGCCTGCGGTTTGCTCTTGCTTTGAGTCCTGGACTGGCCAAGTTCATCAGGTGGCAAAGGAGGGGCAGGGCACAGGCTCCCACACTGGTTAACGCTGGCCACAGATGGGAGCTGGAAGACAGCACAAGGATGGCCTATCAGGAAGGCCACTGAGGCAGTAAATCGGTATTTGCATGGTTTCTTTTGCAGTGTTTCTTCCTTAGTCTCACGATCTAAAGAATGCAACTGTCCGGTCCTGTGAGCTGTTCCTGTCCTGGTTCTATGATCTTAGGAATGTGGTTGCAGGGATAGGATTCTTATGTGATTATGGCTACAAGGAGCAGAGTGAGGCACTGTTTAAATCGAACAAGATTAATATGGAATCAGGTTAGAACACATATTCATCTCCCAGAAGTTCTACTCTGTCTATACCAGTACAACATAACTTTTGTCCTTTTGTGATTGACTAATTTCACTCAAAGGAGCTCTGGTAGCATAGTGGCTAAGACACTTGACTACCAACCAGAAGGCTGGAGATTCAAACCCACAAGCCACTCCTCAGAAGGAAGGTTGGGCAATCTACCTCTGTAGCGATACTGCCCCAGAAACGCAAGGAGGGGTTGCTATGAGTCAGGTCCGACTCGACGGCACATAACAACAACAACAATTTCAGTCAACATAATGGCCTCCAAGTTCATCCATGATGAGATGTTTCGCTGATCACTGTTCTTTAACGTTGCATAGCAGTCCAATTTGTGTATCTACCATAGATTATGGGAGCTCTGGTAGCATAGTGCCTAAGGCACTTGACTGCTCACCAGAAGGCTGGCGGTTCAAACCCACCAGCCACTCCTCGGAAGGAAGGTTGGGCAATCCTACTTCCGTAGTGATACTGCCTCGGAAACCCAAGGAGGGGTCGCTATGAGTCGGGGCCGACTCGACGGCAAACAACAACAACAACAACCATAGGTTGTGGATCCATGCCTCCAATGATGGGCATTGGGGTTGTCTCCATCTTTTTGCTACTGTGAATAGAATTGTAATGAACATGGGTACCACGGCTGTTATTCCTCTAGGATACCTAGTGGTAGGATTGCAGGATCATAAGGTACTTCCATTTCCAGCTTTTTAAGGAAGCACCATACGGTTGTCACCAAGGGTGCCCCACTTTATATCCCATCAGCAGTGTATGAGGCTTGCAGTCTCTCCCCATTTTCACCAGCATTTGTTGTTTTCAGTCTTGTTGAACTTTGTTATTAGTGCTGATGTGAGGTGGTATTTCATTGTTGTTTTGATTTGCATCTAATAGCTAATGATCACGAGAACTTCTTCATGTGGTTGCTACCTGCTTAAATGTCTTCTTTGGTGGAGTGTCTATTCATGTCCTCTGCCCAGTTTTTAATTGGATTATTTATCTTTTTGTTTTTAAGTTGAAGTCTTCTGTACAAATCCAGTATGTTGTTGCCAAAATATTTTCCCCAGTCTGGGGTTCTCTTTTTACTCTTTTGATGAAATCTTTTGATGTGCATAAGTGTCTAATTTTTAGAAGGTCCCAGTCATCTATTTTGTCTTCTGGTGTTTGTGCATCTTCAATAGTGTATTTATCATGCTGTTCAGACAGAGTCACCCCTTTAGCCCCCAACCAGTTTTAACACAGGTCAAGCCAATCAAATCCAAGGTCACTAGACCTGGGGCAAGTACATAATCATAGACTTTTAGTTGAAATTACTGGAGAAAATGTGCTCTCTATCATTTGGGGCTGATATTGAGGCAGTCTCAATATTTCTCTTGTAGACATTTAATGTTTCAAGTTGGAAGGGCCTAAAGCTCCCTCCAATGCTGCCCAAGACTTCTAGGATCGAATTTGGTACCCTCCACATCCCACATACACTCACACACACACACACACATCCCTCTGGTATAAGGATGGAGGGAGGAGCAGAGTAGTCATAAGACCAAGGAAATGAAGACAGAGAAGAAGGAGGAGGAAGACCTGGGGGAGAGAGAAGCTGTGCTGGTTTTAAACTAATGTTGGAAAATTCTTTCACATACCTCCATTCAAAAGGTAGTAGTCAAAATCAGCTCAACAGCAATGGGTTTGATTTTGGTTTCTGAGTGTAGCTTGGTGGTGGAAGTGATGTTATGTGACTTCTGGAGCTAGGTCATAAAAAGGATATGGCTCCTTCTGATTTCTGCTCTCTTAGGTTATCTGCTCTGAGGGAAACCAGTTACCACAACATGAGGACACTTGAACAGCCCTGTGGAAAGGCTCACAGGGAGAACAACTGGGGCCTCCTCCCAACAGCCTATGAGCTGCCTTTATGTACAGATCCTCCAACCTAAGTTGTTCTCAAATTGCTGATCCATATAAACTGTGAGATAATAAATATTTATGTTGTTTTAAGCCAAAAAAAAAAGTGTATTTATGCCTTGACTTTGGGCTCCCTATTTTTTTCTTTGATGAGGAGCTCTGGTAGCAATCTACTTCTGTAGAGATACTGCCCTGGAAACCCCAACAGGGGTCGCTATAAGTCAGAATCAACTCGACAGCAGTGAGGTTTTTTTTTTTT
>NW_006921656.1:2191023-2192127 GCF_000298275.1 Orycteropus afer afer | reverse complement strand
TTTTTTTTTTTTTTTTTTAAATCAGGAATGTGTTGGATTTTATCAAATGCCTTTTCTGCATCAATTGATAAGACCATGTGGTTCTTTTCCTTTATTTATGTGATAGATTACACTGATTGTTTTTCTAATGTTGAACCTTCCTTGCATACCTGGTATGAATCCTGCCTGGTCATGATGTATTCTTTTTTGGATACACTGTTGGAGTCTATTGGCTAAGATTCTGTTGAGAATTTTTGTGTCAATGTTCATGAGGGATATTTGTCTGTAACCTTTTTTAGTGGTGTCTTTGTGTGGCCTTGGTATCAGGGTTATGCTCCCTTTATAAAAGGAATTCAGGAGAATTCCCTCCTTTTCTACACTCTGGAATAGTTTGACTAGAATTGGTGTCAGTTCTTCTCCGAATGTTTGCAGAATCGGCCAATGAAGCCATAACCATACACCTTATTTTTAACGACTGGACAGTATGTCATCAGGCCATATGCACAGTGCAGTTAACAACTGTTCCCAGTTTCTATCGTAAATAGCACTGCTGTGAACATCTTTGCGCACAACACTGTCTCGATGTTTTGGATTTCCTTAGAGACATTCCCAGAAGCAGTGTTTCTGAATCAAAGGGTGGGCCCATTTTCAAGACCTTAGATCCAAACTGCCAAACAACTTTCCCGTCGGTGCCTGAGAGCAGTTTGCATAGCAGTGAGTGTCCGAGGCTGACGAGGGAGCACATTCATCCTGGAACCATTGCTTGAGTCATTCATTAGGCAAAAGCACCAAAAATGCTACAAGAGCTTCTGAGCAGCAGGAGCTCTTGCCAGGGTGCCCACACTGAGCTGACATGATCCAGGCCAACATGGAAACATGGTACCTTCACAGGTTTCTGAGCTCCGTGCCCCTAGACTCAAGCTTCTTCGAGGCCCTGCAGGAAGGGAGAGACAGGTAGAGACAGAGGCAGTGAAACCCTGCGAGGGCCCTTCTTCTGCTTCAAGGGCGCGACAGTGTCTTCTTTGCTTTTACTGAATGTGCTCACTTTGTGAGCTGTATTTATTCGAATTTTTGCTTCTTGTTTGAGATTAAAGGAGTCCCAAGAAACTTTCCTCCAAAAAACCA
>NW_006921656.1:2188762-2190073 GCF_000298275.1 Orycteropus afer afer | reverse complement strand
AGCTCAGGAAGGGGTTCCTGGCCCTGCAGCCAGGCCTTTGGAAAGGTCTCCCGCCCAGAGCCTTGAACTGGCTCAGCCATCACCATGATAAACAAGGGCTGCGTACACCCTGCAAAGCAGCCTAATCTGTGCCCGTGACGGTCTGACCAGTGCAGGAGGCAAGAGTGGATGCACACATCATCGGGAGGAAACAGTCCCTGGAGAGAAGGGCATCATGCCAGCTAAAGCAGTTCAGGGAAAAACTGGAAGACCGTCGAAGACATGGATTGACAGTGGCTGCAACGATGAGTTCAAGGGCAACGACTGAGGATGGTGCTGGACCAGGCGGTGTTTCGGCCCGCTGCGTGCAGGGTCACTATGAGCTGGAATACTCAACGGCACGGAAGGACAGGGGACCGAAAGCTGTGCCCGGCTCAGAGACAGAAGCCGACCTCGACGCTTTGAAGGTGTGTTGGAATCAAGAGCTGGACGTTCGCCTACAGGCAGGGTCTGGGGAAGGATGACTCCTACTTAAAGCCAGAGTCCCGAATCCCTTCCCACCCTCCCCACCTGTATGATACAGGCCTTCAAACTCCCCAACATGGCTCCTGGACTCCACCTCGAAAGCAAATTCCATTTTAGAAATAAAACACCAGTCATTCCGGCCCGTTCCCACTTTCCCCCGGCGGCCCTCGTTCCTTAGTTAATGCACAGTAGCATCTTACCTGCAGGGTCTTATTGAGAAGTATCTCCTCCAGCCTGAGCACCAGTCTCGGGGCACTGTTATCGCCTCTGGCCGCTTGGAACCAGGCACCTCCATGGGGCTGCTCGCCCTGCGAAGCCTCCCTTTGTTGTTGACCTTATGGTACAGAAACCCGAGCAACAGGAGGGGGTGTGGACTTGAGATCTGACCAGCCGCCATGCTGGATGCAGTACTGCTTTTTCTGTAAGCTCCCCCAAATAAACTGTCTCTGAGTGACTCTGGGTCAGTTTTTTTGGTCTCTCTGCATGAACTTATCTGGAAGCTTTTGCTTCTCTGGGGATAAACTTCACCACCACCTATGTCAGGTATGATGGCCCCAGCCACTTGCTCTATGGCAGTCACAGCCACTGGGAATGGTGGGCATGCCCTTCTCCACAGCACGAACGCAAGGAGGTGGCAGACAGCACACTTCCAGGGGTGAGTCCGCATTTGGGTCTGCACCTCCCACCTTTTGTTGGTTTCTCCCACCCACAGTCTCCTTCCCTTTCTCCCAACTGATGACCCCTTGAACTTCTATTTGTCGTTTCAGGTTCAGCCCAAAACACAAGGTCTGGGAGGACACACTCCAG
>NW_006921656.1:2179157-2183602 GCF_000298275.1 Orycteropus afer afer | reverse complement strand
AGCTCCGTATGTCTCCTTTTTTGGTATTTTCACGCAAATTCTTCTGCTAGTTGGGATTTAGTCTACTTCTGTATCCTTCCCTTCAAGGCTCAGCGGTCCAAGATTATCTTCTGTGTCTGTGTCAACTGGTTTCCCTTTTCTTTGTTGAAGAGGGTCTGTGCCGTCCTTCTGCCTAGTCCGCCATCTTGCCGGAACTCCCAATAAGCATTATTTCTAATAATGATGGTGGAGATGGCAAGAAGTCCTAAGTCAGATTTCATCTCCACTCCCCCACGTGGTCCTCAGTCTCTTCAGGGCTCCCACCACACAGGGTCCTGGTTTCTAGGCTCAGCATCTGCACAGGCCATTCCCTCAGCCTGGAAGGTTCTCTCCTGCCCCTTCAGCAAACTAATGTCTGCTGATGCTCAGCCCTCATTTGGGAGCCCTGCCCTTTCCACCCCCTCTGGGAGGTGGCTTCGGGGCTCCTGTCCCTTTGTCTCTTGGGTGCATCTGTCATTACCTGAAGAGCATCTCTCACCCCCATTGCCTCCACAGCGCAGGGACATTCAGTGGGGTACGATTTCAGACAGTGAAGGCATCCATTGTAAGTGTATAGTTGAATGAGTTTTGACAAACGTCTACATCCATGTAACCACCACCTCAATCATGACATGGAGCATTTCCACGATGCCCCTTCACAGTCAGCCACCTCCCCACTCCTGGCAGTGTGCTAGGTGAGAAAAGACCCTCGTCTCAAAAATGTTCAGATCCTTTTATGAAGGACAAAGACTAAGACAATCATCCAGATGCAGGGAACCTCAGCATGTAGCCAGTACAGAGCCAATGGAACCTGCTCAGTCATGGCGCTCATACACATGGTAGAGAGCAGAGGAAACCATCACAAGATGGCTGGTGGTGGTCAATTCATCAGCTGCACGGGAGGGAACACAGAAGTGGGGAAAGGACCATGACTGAGACAGCTGCAGGTTACAAAGGCACCAACCAAACTCACTGCCACCGAGTCCGTTCTGACCTACATAGCAGCCCCCTCTGGGGATCGGAGGTGTAAATCTTCATGCAAGCAGATTGCCCCGCCTACCTTCCACAGCACCAACCTTCTGGTTAGCAGTCCACTCTAATGCCTTAGGCACCAGAGCTGCTAAAAAGGTTACAGGACCGGCTATTTTTTGGCAAGTCAGTAAGGACATGGCCAGGACAAGGTCCCTAGTTTTTTGTATGAGCACTTTTCTGCAGACTGGTTAATCTTCTCTTCCTGTGGGCGAGCTGCCTCCCCGTGGGCAGCTTGTCTAAGCACAGCCACACTGCTGGTTTAATGCTCAGAACGTGTTAGGGAAGCAACATAAAGGACTCAAATGGCGTCTGAATATATGTCAAGACTCAAAACGGAGTTAGGGATCCCATCGTAGGCTGCCGCCTTCCACACTCCAAGTGCTTTAGGGTTTCAGCTGTAGTGCAGCAGGCACCAAGGACCTGCCTCCTCGCCGTGAACCAGCTGAGCCCATCTACAAGTCCACGTGCGCGGAGCAGCAGCCTCAGCTGGGTCTCACCCACGTTGCTGTACCAGCAGTTCTTCTCTTGCTGAGTGTTCCGGGCCGATGGGCCACCACTTGGTTCAACAGTTCACCACCTGGTGGGCTTGGGGGGTGTTTAGAGTTTTGGTCATTATGAATAAAGCCGTATGAGCACTTGAGCACATCTCTAAAGATCCAAGCGTTCATTTCTCTTGGGCAAACACTTGGGAGTGGAATTGCTGGGTCAGTGTCTTGCTTTCTTAGGGCTGCCTAACAAAATGCCATGTAGCAGCTGGCTTTAAAGATCAAAAATGCATTAGCTTCTACTTCTGGAGGCTGGGAGTCTGAATTCAGGGTGGCTCTGTTGGCTCCAAGGGGAGAACCTTCCCGGTCTCTTCTTGGTCCTTTCTGGCTGCCCTGGGACTTTCTGGTGTTACTTGGCTGGGAGAGGGACCCTCGCGTGCCTTCTTTCCCTGGTATGACTGTTGCAGTGTCTGCTTCTTCCATCACACATCACTCAGAAGGGACTAGGAACCACCCTACTCTGAGATGACTCCATTAGTTTCATAACCTCTTCAAAGACCCTATTTCTAAACAAAGCCATGTTCCCAAGTGCGGGCTTAGGACCTCGGCCTGCTTCTGGGGACGTGGCTCAATCTGTAACACATGGTCGGTGTCAGTGACGGTTTAACTTTTTCAGAACTGCCAGACTGTTCCAGCATGTGATTCCCCACCCCCAGTAAGAGTCACATAGCCACTCCTGTCATTCTCCTCCTGAAAACGCCCCATGACCCCCACTCTACCCCCCAGACCGCCAGGCTCTGGGCAGTGTGGCCACCTACCCCCTGGCCCCTTACACAGGCACAAAAGCAGACTGCTTCCTTCCATGTCCCCACACCCCCACACCCCATGAAGCGCTGCAGCACCACTGCCAGCCACCTGCCTGTCGGCTGCCACTGCTGTAGTGGTCTCTTGTCTCCCCGCCATCCCTGTGTTCAGGCCATTATCTGAAATGACAGCCTGGCACAGATGCATTCTTCCTGAGTTACGTGATGACGTTTTACGGCGCTCAACGACAACCACTGTTACCATCATTAACTGCTTATTAAGCACATCTAGCCGTGCAAGGGAGCTCTGGTAGCATAGTACCTAAGGCATTTGACTGCTAACGGAAGGCTGCTGGTTCTAACCCACCAGCCACTCCTCAGAAGGAAGGTTGGGCAATCTACTTCTGTAGTGATACCACCTCAGAAACCCAAGGAGGGGTCGCTATGAGTCAGATCCAACTCGACGGCAGTGAGTTTAGTTTTAGCTGCGCAAAGCACATGGATAAGATGTGGCCTCAGCTCTTAAAATCTTCTGTCCTGGTTCCACGGCCCATTCCCTTGCTGGGAGGCAGTTCTTCCTTCTGTGAGGAGACTTCTGTAATTTCCCTGGAGCTTTCCATGAAGGAATGCATGTGAGGTTCTCCAAAGCCCTGGGGAGTAGATGCTAACATGGTCATTTTACTGAGGAGAAAACCAAGGTCAGACCAGGGGAGGCCACAGCAGAGGTAAGAATCAAATCTAGGTCTGACACGAAAGTGTGACCATGGTGCGGCCGGTGTCTGAACTCCTCTAACTTCACAAGGGGGATGAGAATCAAGATCAGCAGCCCAAGGCTGATTCCTAGGAGGCCAAAGTCAGACATACCCCCTCTCTCCAACCTTTTCCCAAGTCTGATCCCAGTCATCCCTCCCATGGCACTCTCTACTTCTTGGCAGCATTCCACAATTCACTGCAATGGCCACACAGAACTCACAATACTCAGCATTTGGGGTTAGTTAGGGAAGTAAAAGGTTACAATTCAGGACCAGACCTGCCTCTGGACTCAGTTCTTTGGTCAGGACAGCTGCTTCTCAGCTATGCTGCAGGTAGGACTCTCTGTGGCCCTTGCACCCCTTGGGCCAGCCTGGCCTCTGCCTGAAGGGGCTCAGTTCTCTTGCTTAGGAACCAGGAAGCCCTCTGTGCCATCTCTTGCTGGTCTCCTGGTTCTGCTGCTTCTGCTTCTCTGTCTCCAGTGTCACAGCTCTGTGTCCTGGGCCTCGAGGTTCCCAGCACAGGGACGCTGGGTGCAAAGGATGGACTCTACTCCCACCTCTTATTCTTGGTGATAGTCAGGTCCTATGTCTGCCTATGGGATATCTCATTTTAACTTTAGTGGGTTTGCAAAACTGACCAATCCTCTCATTAGGGTTCCATACACCTTATTTGCACAGCCCCACCCCT
This sequence comes from Orycteropus afer afer, assembly GCF_000298275.1. Classification (NCBI taxonomy): domain Eukaryota; kingdom Metazoa; phylum Chordata; class Mammalia; order Tubulidentata; family Orycteropodidae; genus Orycteropus; species Orycteropus afer. The sequence goes on along the minus strand of NW_006921656.1, from coordinate 2,179,824 downwards.
GTAGGATGTCTGCAGCTGTTTCTTCTTCATTTGAGTCGTGCCATGTCAGCAAATGGAGGTCTCAAAAGCTTTACTTTATCCGTATCAGTAAGGTTGGTTCTTCTCTGATGATGCAGCTCTTTCCCAGTCGTATTTTGAGAGCCTTCTGAGCCAAAGGGTGCATCCTCCTGCACTGCATCAGACAATGTTTCCAGGCTGTTCATAAAGTTGCACAGTAATCTATCAGTGTTTCTCTGCTACTCATCAGGTTTTCCCTGGCCAATTCTTTGAGAAGTGGATGGCCTCTTCCTTCTAGTCTGTCTAGTCTATAAACTGCACTGAAACCTGTGCACCATGTGCAACACTGCTGGTGTTTGAAACACCGGTGACACAGCCTCAAGCCTCACAGCAACATGCAAGTCACCATAGCAGGACAAACTGACAGACAAGTCTGTCTTGCTTAGCTGTTCGAAAGCTCTCCACTTCCTGCCTCTTGGGGGTGGTGTCTGTTTCCTTCCCCTTACCTGAGATTCCCACCGCTCTTGTCTGTCAAAACATGACCTGGAATATATCCCTCCTGAATTTAGAGACCACCTAAAGAACAGTTTTAATGCCCTGAACACCAGGAGAATTGTGGGATGACAAAAAGAACATCATCCATGAAGAAAGCAAGAGGTCATTAAAAAGA
>NW_006921656.1:2176146-2177493 GCF_000298275.1 Orycteropus afer afer | reverse complement strand
GGTATATTCTTGTCAGAGTGGCACTAGGTAACCAGAACAGATGTTTACTTGTGTTTTATTGACTATGCAAAAGCATTTGATTGTGTGGATCATAACAACTCACAGATAACATTGAGAAAAATGGGAATTCCAGATCACTTGATTGTACTCATGAGGAACCTGTACACAGACCAGAAAGCTGTCATTCAAACAGCACAAGCGGGCACTACGTGGTTTAAAATCAAGAAGGGAGTGTGTCAGGGTTGTAACCTTTCACTATACTTGTTCAATCTGTATGCTGAGCAGATAATCTAAAAAGCTGGACTATATGAAGAACATCGCATCAGGATTGGAGAAGAATCATTAACAACCTGTGATAATGCTGACGACACAACTTTGCTTGCTGAAAGTGAGGATGACTTGAGGCACTTACTGATGAAGACTGAAGAATATGGTCTGCAGTATGGATTATATCTCAATATAAAGAAAACAAAAATGCTCACAACTGGACCGATAAGCAGCAGCATTACAATAAATGGAGAAAAGACTGATGTTGTCAGAGACTTCACATTGCTTGGTTATCGATGCCACTGGGAGCAGCAGTCAGGACATCAGATGATGTACAGCACTGGGCAAGTCAGCTGCAAAAGACCTCTTTCAAGAACTGAAGAGCAAAGACGTCTCCTTGAGGACTAAGGTGCCCCTGACCCAAGCCATGGTATTTTCAATTACCTCATATGCAAGAGCCGGACAATGAATAAGGAAGACTGAAGAAGAGTTGATGTTTTTGAGTTGTGGTGCTGGCAAAGAATGCTGAAAGTGCCATGGACTGCTAAAAGAACTTAAATCTGTCCTGGAGGAAGTGCAGCTGGAATGCTCCTTGGAAGCAAGAATGTCGACTTCATCTCACCTACTTTGGTCATGTCAGAAGGGACCATTCCCCGGAGAAGGATATCATGCTTGGTAAGGTGGAGGGTCGATGAAAGAGGGGAAGATCCTCAACGACATGGACTGACACAGTGGCTACGGCGATGGGTTCGAGTATAGCAAGGATTGTGTAGCCGGCATGGGACCAGGCGGTGTTTCGTTCTGCTACGCACTGGGTCGCTGACTGACTCAATAGCACCTATCAACCACCACCACCACCACCGCCCCTGCAGGGTGCCATACACCTCATTTACATTATTAGCAAACTATTCAATCTCCTTAATGGGCCACAAATACCTCATTTGCATACCTCCACCCAGCCATTTTGTGGGCATTACAAAGACTATGGCTAGAAGAGCCATATTAAGTCATTCACTGCACTGAAGGCAGCTTGGCTTATTGGGATGGGCTCCATGTTTGTTTGTTTTTATTCCTTTTTAA
>NW_006921656.1:2172896-2175036 GCF_000298275.1 Orycteropus afer afer | reverse complement strand
CTATTTTTCAGGTACACTTCGGAGTAAAGCTGTTATTCTGGAGCCACCCACCTCCAGCTGCAGCAGCAAGTTCACAACACAAGGTGTTAACTGGGCCTGTGTTTTCCTTCTTCCGTGTCCTATCCACAGAGACTCCCATGAGGCCACAGGTGTGGGGAGTGGGAGAGGAGGAGCTGGAGGAGTCTTGAGCGTCTCAGTCCTCTGCTCATGACTTACCTATGCTTCTGGGACCTGCTCAAAACTGAAGTCCTTATTGTCAGCTGCCATTCAGTCGATTCTGACTCATGGCAACCCCACATGTGCCAAGTAGAACTTCTCCATGGGGTTTTTTAAAGGCTGTGACCTTCCAGAAGCTGATCACCAGGTCTATTTTCTGAGGAGTCTCTGGGTGGGTTAAAACTACTAACCTTCTGTTTAGCAGCCAAGTGTTTAACCACCTACATTGCCCAGGGACTCCTGAGACTGATCCAGTATACATCTATAGGATAGCTATGAGCTGGAATTTGACTTCAGGCCAGTGGAGTGTGTTCCCGGTTTTAGTACACATCCACTTCTTCTTGAAGACGGTGCGTGGCATGTGTCTGATGGATCAAACACTACAGCTGGGTCTTGTGGTTGGGCACTTAGCGTCTACCAGTGCCCAGCAGCAACTCTGGGGCTGGCTGTCAAGCGGAAAAGGCATTTGCAGAAGAGGGTGTCTATGCCAAACCTCAGGGGGGGGGGTGTCTGTGCTGTGCCCCTCACATTGGGACCTGCCACAGACACACACGCACTAGCTCTGTGGGCTGTACCCTGATCTGCCAGAGGGCCCTTTCCTGCTCTGGGCTCCACTCAAAAGTGAGAGCCCTGCAGGTCATCCAGTGAGCAGGTCAGAACAGCACACTCACACGCTGGACGTATCACTTCTAAAGGCAGAGAAAACCACCCATGCAGGACAGTAGAGTCCAGACATCACTCCACCAGCTCAGCCAGGCCAACCATTGGGGCCACTCTATGCGTCGGTGCTCACCATGTCCCGGATCTCTAAGTCAGCCACGTGGTCAGTTCAGCTGATCCAATCTCACGCCCTGCCCATCTGGACTGCACCAGTGCAATCCATTCCCCACATATTCTCCAGACTTCTGCTGGTAAGAATTGACAGATACCCTTCCTCGAGTATGTAAATATCAATTCTCGAGTCAGACTTTGTAGATTGGGATACAGCTCAAATTACAAATCAGGAGTTAATGAGGAGAGGGTCTTGAGAAGACTCAGCATCCCCTTCCCAGATCTTACCCCAGTGAAATCATTAACAGCATTTCAAGTAAGGGAAGGCAAGTCACAGACAAGAAGGGGAACCTGCAAGGAGATGGCGTGACACAAAGCTCCAACAGTGGACTCAACCTACCGACAACCATGAAGACAGTGCAGGGCCGGCAGTGGCTTACTCCCATTCCTAACTTCACGTAAGGACATGCAAGAAGGCTGTAAATTCAACTGATGTTGTAATCACGCATAAAGTGGATCAAAGACTGGGTCTGACCTCCCACTGTTATCAGCTCTGAGGCTGAAAGAGTTAAGGGAATTTCTTAGGGCTGTCCAGGACCTAAATACTGAAGGATGCAGAAGTATCAAAAGAAGATGGAAGTAAAACAGAGACACTGTATCAAAAAGAACTGGTCAATGTTAAACCATTTTATGAGGCAGCACATGATCAAGAACTGATGGTACTGAAGAAAGAAGTCCAAGCTGTACTGAAGGCAATGGAGAAAATAAGGCTCCAGGAATTGACAGAATACCCAGAGATGTTTCAACAAGTAGATGCAATGCTGGCACTCATCTATATGAAGAAATCTGAAAGACAGCTGCCTGGCCAACTGACTGAAAGAGATCTGTCTATATCTATGCCCATTCCAAAGAAAGGTGATCCTAAAGAATGGACAAACTATCAAACAGTATCATCAATATCACACACAAGTAAAACTTTGCTGAAGATAATTAAAAAATGGTTGGAGCAGTACGTTGACAAGGGACTGCTAGAAATTCAAACTGGATTCAGAAGAGGACACGGAACAAGGGATATCATTGCTGATGTCAGATGGATCTTGGCTGAAAGCAAAGAATACCAGAAAGATGTTTGTTGTTGTTGTTGTTATGTGCC
>NW_006921656.1:2141281-2171846 GCF_000298275.1 Orycteropus afer afer | reverse complement strand
AACAAAAAAGGGGAAGACCTTCAACAAAATGGATCGACACCGCGGCTGCAACAATGGGCTCAAGCATAGCAATGATTGTGAGGATGGTGCATGACTAGACAGTGTTTCATTCTGTTGTACAGGGGGTCACTGTGAGTCAGAACCAAGTTGAGGGCACCTAACAATACTCTAGAAACTGGTTCTCTGATCACGTTTTACTTGACAAAGTCCTGAGATTTTCATTTTCTTCTGGAACTCTCTCCAGTGCAATCAGAAGCAGCCAGCCATCTTAGAAGCCTTGTCTTGCCCTTCTCACCATGAAGGTCACATACAGCAGCCTTGCCTTCACCAGACACTATGTTCCAGGCAGTGGCAGGCGATGGGTTAGTAACTGCTTTGCCAGGGGATGCTGTCAGTGAGGCAACATCTATGTACCAGCACAATCAGTTCCCAGATTCCTTTTTTCTGGATCTGTTTCCAGGGATTCCTAAGACCAAGTCCATGTGTTTCCATGTTCAATTAGAAGAACTGAACTCTAGACATTGCTGAGAGATTTAATGCCTAGATGGTGTTACAAGGATGTAGAACAGCTAGAGGAGCTGCAGGGAAAAGGAGATGGTTCTTTTGAGCAAAAAGGAGGCGAGATCAAGCAGCAGGTGCTGCCTCTGGCCTGGAGCCCACACTTGTCACTGAGCTTTTGGAGGTGCGGGTAATACTGTGCAGAAACCCAGAGGCTTGTCCTTGGTGAAGCTGCTCCACCCCCCACCTACGCTAGTGGTGCACCCAGAAAACCCCCTGCAGTTGCCACCATGCTGCCAATGCCTCCAGGGAACCAGAGGAACAGCTTCCTCCTCCCTTCCCCCAGCCTCTCACCAGCGCCTCCCACTGGCAGAACTCAGCCAGAAACCACTGACCAGGGATTCTGGGAAGGGCAGCCAATGGTTTCTAACATGCCAGGACACAGAGAGTGGAGGGAGCACAGAAGGATGAGGATGGTACAAAACCCCTCATCTCTCGGGGCACTGTAAGGACGAAGTGGGCTCACGGAGTACAGAGGTGACAAGCGAGAGATGCTAAGTCCGTGTGCTTTTTCCAGGGCAGTCAAGTTCCCCAGCATTAAATCCTTTACATCTCTTACTGTCTTAGATTTGAAGCTTGTTTCTTTTCTTATGAAAAGACAAAGAACACTTTCTTTTTTTCCAGTCTGAAGATTTGATTCTTCGCCTCTCCCTGCCTCTCAAAATGACCGATGAATGCAGGTGCCACCTGCCGATTCAGTAACTGTCAATGTCCTCCCCCTTTCCCCTTGCTTCGCTTCTTTTCCCTTCATTTAGATGCTTTGTTTCCTAATCTTAACCCATACTGTTCCAAACAAATCCAAGAGAACAGGACTTACCAAAAATAATAATAATAATAATAATAACCAGCTAAAGAAGCAAAACCTCTGAAAACTTCAAGCTGGGTAACACTGCTCGTTTCTCCTGGCCGAAGGGCCCTGTTGTGCAGCTCTTTTTGTGATCAGCTCCTTAGTGGATGTCAAGAGTGTTCCCAAGGAGAGGGGCTGAAGCTGCAACTCCCACTCACAAGTAAGCTGTGCAACCTTAATGGCTTCCTTTCCACTGCTCAGCAGAAGCCACACTCCTCACCTGGCTCTCAGAGGCCTGCCTGAACTGGTCCGGCCCCCTCGCTAAGCCCATCTCCTGTGCCCCCCCTGCCTCACCCACTCACTCAGCACCAGCCACACTGGTCTTCTGGCTCTTCAGGGGTCCTCACACAAGCTGTCCTGCTGTTTATCCCAGGATCTGAGCTTTGTGCACTCTCCGGACAGGCTTTTCCCAATCACCTAGGTATGGATGTGTCCTGGGGCTGTCTCCTTCACAGTTGCCTTTTATCCTAAGGGCAGGGATTTTACCTGCATTCCAGACCTTTCCAGGTGTGATTTCACTTGCTGGGAATGCACCTCTACACCCTCTATCTTGGAAGGCCAGTTCCTTTTCATTACTTGGGTCTCAGCTCAAAGGTAATTTCTTCAGAAAAGTCTTTCTTGACCAATCTCTGGCAGCCACTACCCCATCACAGTCACTTGCTACCTCCTCACCCTCTGGTCTGTCTTCTTCACAACACCGACCATCACACTCATCTTCGGACATGTTCTCATTTTCTTCTGTCTCCTTTACCCCTGAGAGCGTGCTCTAGGAGCACAGCATCCACGGCTGGCTTGTCTTGCTCACTGACTGCAGCCCTGTGCCTGGCAGTGCCTGGCAGATATTCTGTGCTCAATGTCTGGGCCAGGCCTGAGGTCACAGCGGTGAAGGCACAGGGTGATATAGCACCCAGCGGGTCATCAGCCCAAAGGGGGACGTGAAGACTGCTAGTCCTACAAACAGCATCAATCTGGGGGACACGTGAGGTCTGTTCTTGGGTGCCCTCTGCGTCCCTGACCTCTCAGCAGCACCTGATCCAGCTCTCCAGTTTCTCCTTTCAGACCACTTTCTTCTCCTGGTTTTACGGACAACACAATCTCGTTTTTCCTGGTATTCAGGGTCCACTTCTTCCGAGCCTTCTGTGCTGGACTCTCCTTCTCATCCCAATCTCCAGGTGCTGCAGTTCCCAAGTCCTCAGATCTCTCCCTACTCTGACCACACTTGCCCACCTGTATACAGTCTCATGGCTGTAACTATCACTTGGTAGTTACAGAACTCAGCTGCTAAACACAAAGGTTGGTAATTCAAACCCACAGTGGCCCTGTGGGACAAAGACCTGGAGATCTGCTCCTACAAAGTCTTCAGCCTGGGAAACCCACTGGGGCGGCTCTAGTCTCCCACAAGGGGTTGCTGTGAGTAGAACACCCACTCGGCAGCACCTAACGAGAGATGATAAGAGCTCCTGATCCCACTTCTCTAGCCTGAACTCAAGGATGAAGATGGAACTCTTTGCTTGGCACCGCATTTGGTGCTTGATACTCTTCCAAATCCCAAGACCTGCCAGACATGCTCCCCCACAGCATTCTCCTTCTCAGCCAACGGCACCACTGCTCTTTCTCTTGTAGTCCACAGCATCAGCAAATCCTACTGGCTCTATTTTTCAAATCAGACCCCAAATCCTACCACTTCCCACCCTCTCAACCCCCACCCTACTGCCCTAGTCTCAACGGCATCATCTCTCCTGGCCCCTGTAACCACCTCCTAATTGTTCTCTCTCCCAGCTTCCGTTCTTGCCTCCTTACAGTCTATTCCACGCACAGAAATAGCAAAGCTTGTAAAATTAGCTAGGCCATTTATCCTTTGCTCATACCGTCCCAAGGGCCTCCCAACTCATCTGGAAAGAATTCCAGTTTACCCGATCTGCCAGTCGCCAGGGGCGACCTCGAATCGTTCTTCTCCTAGCTTATTTCACTTTTGCCACACTGGTATCTTAATCATTGACAGCCTGGATGACTGCGATGGCTTTCTATCTGGTCTCTGCTTCCACCCACCCCCCTCTTCCCCAGTCAGAGGGATCCTTCAAAAGTCAAGACAGATCCCATAATTCCTCTGATTAAACCCTTTAACGACTCTGGAATTTTTCTTAAGAATAAAATGCAACAAGATCTAGTCCCTGGCTACTTCTCAGACCTCTGACACACCATGGCTCCACACAGGGGCTGTCTGAGCTTCCTTAGATAAGCGGGCTCCACCTCTGGGTCTTTCCACTCGTTGTTCTCTCTCCCAGGAAGAGCTTCATCAGACAGCAATAGGGCTTGCTCGCTTTCTTCACTGCCCCGTCTCCTACCCTACCACCCAGTTAAAAAAGCACTGCCCCATCACTCTGCATGTTCTCACAAGGCTTTATCTTCCTTCACACTAGTTGTAACTACCAGGCAATATACTGTACATTTGCCTTTTTTAAAAAAACTTCTCTTTTCCACTCTACAATGTAAGCTTCAAGAAACCGCTACTCTTGGTTCAATGTTGAATTCCGTCTTGGCAGAGATCAGCCACCTATTGGAACTCTTACCTCAAGTTCAAAATCAGGTTCCGCTGCCACGTCCTGTGTGCAGCACCCCGACCTGCCCTCCAATTTCCTGGATTTTGCCCCTGCACCTGACACTGAACCCCACTTTAGGTTAGGGATTGTATTCCCGTTGGGCTGACTGCACACTCCTCGGGGACAGGCACAGGACTGGTCCCAGTATTCTCAACGCTCAGCGCAGGGTTCAGCGGACTAAGAGCGATCGCAAGGAGGTGACACGCCCTTCCGGCTATTTACTGCCTAAGGTGAGGGAGCGCGGACCCAGTAAGTGACATGACCTCCTGGAAAGTCCCGGGCTGACGTAACGGCGTCGACGCGCACTACTGACACAATAAATTCTAGCGCAGGCGCAAAAGCGCCGAGTGTGCACGACATCACGGGGCTCGTAGTCCCCGCCTGAAGGGCCGCCCCACCTCTCGGCCGCGCCTCCGAACACTACAACTCCCACGGGGCAGCGGGATTCCGCCTCCCAGGCACCAACTTTGTTTGCTGGCTGCCTCGCGGCGGGAGTCGGCGGTGGTGTGCTCGCGATTGGGCCCGCCGCGGCTGCCGCCCGCGGGGCAGGGGGTGGCGAGATGGCGGACGTGGTCGGCGGCAAAGAGAAGGGCGGGGAGCAGCGACTGGTGTCGCTGCCCCTGTCCCGCATCCGGGTCATCATGAAGAGTTCCCCCGAGGTATCCAGCATTAACCAGGAGGCGCTGGTGCTCACGGCCAAAGCCACGGTGAGGCAGGCAGCGTGCGGGGAGGAGTAAATGAGGGCCTGGGGTGCCGCCGCCCTCAACCGTCGGGCCCCGCCCAGCTGGGCCGTCGCCACACTGTCCAGTCCTCTACGGCCTGCGCGCCGCCGTTCCCCTGCGCAGGCTCGCGCGTGCGCGCGCGCGCCACCACGGCCGACGCGCGCTCTCCCTCGTTGCGCCCCGCCCACCGCCGTCACATCCTCCCTTGAGTGCTTTCCCGCCCCCGCGCAGCGCCCCTCACTTCCCGCCGCGCTCGCTCCCTTCTACCTCCGCCCACCTGCTCATCGCTCCGCCCTTCGCGTCTGGCGTCACTCCCACCCTCCCTCGCGCGCCCGTCCTCTGCGCACCTCTTGGCTGCTCGCACCCAGCTTCTTTGCCGCCCCGCCCATCGCGCATCGCCTCACTCCCTGCGTACTGCGTTGCTCTCGCGCGCACTCGCAGTGCTTGGCGTCCCCTCTTGCGTCGTGCGTCTCTGCTGCTCTGCCCACCGCGCGAAGTCCCGCCTCTCGCGTGCTGCGTCGCTCCCGCCCTAGTTCTCTGGGGTCTGCGTTTCCTCTACCCACGCTTCTCTAGCCGGGTGGTGCAACCCTCGCTCTTTTTTCGGTTGTCTTTCGTGGTTCTGAGGCCCCAGGAGCGCTGTCGTCGTCTTCCCCATAACAGGGCGCAGACGGGTGGGCCTTCCGCAGATAGCGTAGCTGCGCATCCGAGTGGTGGTTGGGGAAAGCAAATGAAGTGTGTATCATTTAACCTCTTCATTCATGGAATCCAGAGGAATCGGATAGCGCCAGAGCTGTGCTTCCTCCCGCTTCCCGCGCCCAATCTCACCGCCCCTCTCCTTGGTTCAAGTAAAAAGGGAACCGAGTTACAGCTTGCGCTGGTCCCTTCGTAGGTGTAAAGTGGATGACTTTTTTTTTGGCCTTTAGTCGTAGGCCAGATGCAAGCTGGCACAGTTCCCCACGTCCCTGCGACTTGTTGGGGACCGCACGGTTCTTGCCCGCTGTATGCTTGAGCTGTGCCTTCTTCGGGCACAGGAAAAATTTGAGCATTCAGCGAGGATGTCGGCCAGTTGTTTTGCTGTGTGCAGTTTCGTTCAGTGAGTATTAGAGAACTAGGCACCAAGACCCTGATTAAGCTCTCACTAACCGAGCTGGCTGGATCACACCAACTCGAGAGGCCGGGCCAGGCGGAGGAGTCCATGTCGGTGGCCCGCAGAGGGCATGTGTGCAGGTCGGGAAGACCTTGGTGTGGTTTGGTCTGAGGTGAGCCACCCTGGAAAGAGTGCACTCCGACAGGAGAAATGTGCCCGAGCCTAACGGAATCGGCTCGTTTTTCAGAGGTCCTTCCACATGGATGAGTCATGGTTTCTTCTCATTTCTGAAGTTAGAAATCTACAATCAGTCTCTGGGAAATGCCTGCTTTCCCACCAACTTTGATCAGGCCTTGCTCTCTCCAAGAGCTCGTGTTCCTGTCCCCCGGTGATTTCCTGGGATTCAATGTAGAAACCGTCTCAGGCTGAACCACTGAACACCCGGGCCCAGCTGCCTTTCCAACTGCCTTCACTGCCAGGGAAACGGGATCACATGCAGTCACCTAAATGTGATGTAACTGAACATACCTAGCTCTCTGATCGGATTTTGGAGCCTGGCTTTGATTGGCCTTTCCACGTTTTGTTTTAGGAGCTCTTTGTTCAGTATCTAGCCACCTACTCCTACAAACATGGCAGCGGGAAAGAAAAGAGAGCGCTGACCTACAGCGACCTGTCGGACACTGTAGAGGAGTCAGAAACTTTTCAGTTTCTTGCAGGTACTTTGAAAGCTGAGTAAAACAGGCTTAGTAACTTACTGCGTGCTTTCCGCTCTGCTTTCCCCAGGTGCCAAAGTGGACCATGACCTGGCACGCACAGACACTTTTGACTTCCTTTCTTTGAATGTGTTTTGTAATGTGGGTCCCGTAAAACAGTAGTGAAGCCAACAAACTGCACTAGAGCGTTTGGCTGACGGGTGGGTGCCCCTCAGGTCTGCTCTGCTGTTGAAGGGAATCTCCGAGCTGATCGCCTTGGCCCCGGAACCAGCAGCACCGTGGGCTTTGTGGAACAGGGCCGTGGCTAAGGACAGTGTAAGGTCTCAGGCTGGGCAGGACCCCTCCCGATCCTTCCAGCGCAGAAGCACTGGTTGCTGTCAGCGGATCAGGAGGTCACGCTAGATTCTCTGGGACTTCGCCCAGAAGTGTAACCTGAATTCTGTCGTCTTTAGAACCGGTTCTAGAGGTCAAGGCAGGAATGAGTTCGTTTTGAAATTTGTATCAGTGTACCCCAGGGTTGTCCTAACCCATTGCTAACTACGCTTTCTGTTTTTAAGATATATTACCAAAGAAGATTTTAGCCAGTAAATACCTGAAAATGCTTAAGGAGGAGAAGGGGGAGGTCAAGGAGAGAGAGGATGACAACAGTGACGAGTGTGACGATGACGAAGCTGAATCCTAACAACCAAGAAGCGCTTCTACCGCCCACCTGGCGAGCCCTGTGGACCAGCAGCCTTGCTTCAAAGCCAGCACGACTGCGGGACTTGGGTCTCCTCAGAGCCTTCCTGGAGGCGGGACCTCCCCGCTAAGGCACAGCCTCGCGCGCAGCCCCACCCCCAGGAGCCCTGTCAGGCCCACGCTGCCGTGCGACCCGAGAAGGCGCTGCCCGTGCAGCGAGCCGCCGCCCGTTGCTCTGCGTCAGCTCTGAGCTGCAGAGGCGGAGAGCTGTGCTCAGCGTCTTACTTTCCATTTTCAAGAGTCTCTAGATAGGAGTTGTAGAAATTCATTTGTGTATATTTTGAAGCTAGGTCCAGCTAGTTCCGGTTTTAGCTGAATGTACTTTGTGGCCAGGATGTCACATTTGAGGTTTTGTATTTCAAGGAAATGTTTCTTACTCTGTCCAATTGTTTTTTTTTTTTTTTTAACTGTAAAAGAATACAGTTTTCCTTTGGTGTTAAAAACTCTGTCTATATTTTGACAGTAAAATGTCGATGGGACTAGTTGGGGAGGCCGGTATTGTGGTAGTGCTTGCTACCCGTAACTTTGTAAGATTTAAAAACAAGCGTTCTTAAAATGCTTGAGAAAAATTCCAAGTCAGAGTTACCAAATCAAATATGAAAAGTATTAACTGTGCATAAGTTTATCATAAGCATATGCTTCTTAAAAACATTTTGTATATTGACTCTGTTCCTCATCTTAGTTGAATTTTTTACACTAGCACTATCAAAACGGCAGTTCATCACCACCCCACCTGCCCCAGCACTCCCTCATGTAATGAAACCCTCCCCAGCAGGCCCCTTCCGCAGGGCTCTGCACACCTTCTCTGGAAAGGACTAGTAGTGACTGACTCAGCCTTGGCGGCTGTCTGTGGCAGCTGCTAGGCTGTGCATCACAGTCTGAAAGTAGCCGTGGACGACTCAGGGTGAGCATTGCTGTGTGCCAATAAAAATTTACTTCTCAGCACTGGACTTGGACTTACGTGTAATTTTCATGTCATGAAATCGGGGTTTTTTCCAACCATTTAAAAATGTGCAAACCATTCTCAGCTCGCAGGCCATACGAGGCCACGTGGACTGGATTTGGCAGACAGCTCCTCAGTGACCAACCCACCCCTGCCTTTCCAGAACACCAGGTGAATGGAGCCCCAGTCCATACCGTTTGTACTCAGTGTGATGCGTGTGAGGTTCCTCCGTGTTGTTGCAAGTGTGAGGGATCATTTCTCCTTACTGCTGAGTAATGTTCGCTGTGTGGATAGACTGTTTCTCACTCCTCAGTAAACAGATGATTCCCTGCTTGAGTTGTGGGGAGGTATTGTGTGAACATAGGGTTTCGTTTCACTGGGGTGAGATCCCTGTGGCAGACTGCCTGTCGAGGTTTATAAGAAGGGCCAAACTGGTCAGAGCGGCGGCACCATTTTGCCCCCCGCCCGCACCGGACGGGGCTGCTCTGTGCTGTGTCCTGGGCAGCACTTGTTTCCGATTTTTGTTTCCTTGACCATTTTGGCCATTCCACAGGGTGTGGGCTTCAGTTGCCATTTCTCTAACGCTGCTGCTGTCTGTCCGTCTCCACTGGCCGGTGGAACGTGCTGCCGTTTGTCCGTCTTCGCTGGCCGGTGGAACGTGCTGCCGTTTGTCCGTCTTTGCTGGCTGGTGGAGTGTCCAGAGTGTTGCCCCATTGTTTGTTCTGAACATGAGTGCTTTGTCAAATTTGCAGATTTTTTTCCCGTCCGTGGCTTGTCTTTTCACTCTCTGATGGCATTTTTTGAAGAGCAGAAGCTCTCTTACCTTTGAAGACATCTAGTTTGATCAATTTTTTTTCCTCTAATGGAGCACGCTTTTCGTGTCCTATCTAAAAACTCATCACCAAGCCAAAGTCACAAAGATGTCTTTGTGTATCTGTATCTTAAATGCTGTGCGTGGCCTCCGTGTCTGTGCCTCCAGCAACGTGATTCTGTTTAAGAATCCTCGGAGGAAAGCCTAACTGGTTGTTAACGTGCAACAAGCTACTGCCCTTGAGCCACCAGAAGCCCTTGTGCTCTGTCCCTGAGCTGTGCCCTTCTCCCTGAACCGCGCACTGGAGCACTTCTCTAGCTTCCTAACCGGTTCTCTCCGTCTCTGACAGTCTCTCTTCCCATGGCAGGCACTGTCACTGGATTATCAAAACGGTTTAGGAAGATGAAACTCCTGATCAGAAGTGTTAAAGACGGCTGATACTCTAGTAGCCTGGGGGCTGTTCTCTGTGCACTGTGTACGGTCTCGTCGAATACCTACAACTTGCTTCCTAAGTTTCTACCTTTTGCAGAAGGAGTGGACGCTCGGGTGAAGGAGCACGTCCAGGCACAGCTACAAGTGTTGGGGCTGGCGTCCCACCCCGCCTAAAACTCTCCTCTTGGGGCCATGTGGCTTCACAGGAGTGCACATTCCCTGTTGTCTATGGGACTGATTCCTGACTTGGCAATCAACGCCCTTGACACTGAGTTCAGGGGACTTTATTTCCTGCATTGACCCTTTGGCTGGTCTCTTCGTCCATACAGAGCATGAACATCCAGGGTGCAGTCTCCAGCTAACAAACAAAAACCACGGGCATTGAGTTGATTCCGCATCAGCGACCCTGTGGGACAGAGTAGAACTGCCCCGGAGGGCTGCCAAGGCCATAATCGTTACAGAAGACTGCCTCATCTTTCTTCTGTGGAGCAGCTGGTGGGCTTCCACCTGCTGACCTTTTGGTTAGTAGCCCGGTGCTTAACCACCGTGCCAACAGGGCCCTTTATCCTGCAGTTAAAACAAAAACCAAATCCATTGCCATTGAGTCGATTCCAGCTCATAGTGGCCCCTATAAGGTTTCTAAGGCTGTGAATCATGGAAGACTGCCCCTTCTGTGGAACAGCTGGCAGCCTTGAACCACTGACATCTTGGTCAGCAATGCAGTGCCTTAGCCGCAGTGCCATCAGAGCTCCGGTTAAGGAGCTGTTACTCTCTGGCATCCTTTCCTAATTTGCACAGCGCTTACCATCCACTGCTTTTCAATTCAGGTCTTTCCAATTAGATCATGAGTGCCTTCTGCCCTGTAAATGTTTAGGAAGCCATGAGAAGACATCAAGATCATCAGTAAGGATATTGTTGCGAATCCCACTGTCAGCGTGGACTTCTCTTCATCTCTCGTCAGTTTCTCTACCTTTTTTTCTAGTTTTGACTAGTATTCCACAGGGCCAGTGGACCACAGAGGTGTTTTGTGGTTTTGGATACTAAGAAGTAAGAAGTACAGAGTCCAATGTTATATATACATTTACCACAATTTTAAAAAAGTACAGGGTCCCCCAGAAACATTAAGGAAAGAAAAGAAAAAACAACTACCGAATTCCACCACTTGTCCATCAGTTTGTTGTACTGTGGTGGTTTGGGTTGTGTGTTGTGAGGCTGGATGCTATGCCACCAGTATTTCAAATACCAGCAGGGTCACCCGGGGGGGACAGATTTCAGTGGAACTTCAAGACTAAGACAGACTGGGAAGAAGAACAGAGCTATTCACTTCTGAAAAAAAAAATTGGCCAGTGAAAACCTTATGAACCGCAGTGAACACTGTCTCATATATTACTAGAAAACTTTATGAATTGCCCTGAAACATTGTCTGATATAGGGCCATAAGATGAGCCTCTCAGGTCAGAAGGCACTCAAAATAGGACTGCAGAAGAGCTGGCTCCTCAAAGAGGAGTCCACCTTAGTGATGTAGATGGAGTCAAACTTTCAAGACCTCCATTTGCTGATCGGGCACAACACAAAATGGGAAGAAACAGCTGCAAACATCCATTAATAATTAGAAGTGGAATGTATGAAGTATGAACCTAGAAAAATCGGCAGTTGTCAAAATATGAAACACATAAAGACTGATATGCCACCCCAGGCATTGGTGAGCTGAAATGGACAGGTATTGGCCATTTTGAATCAGACAGTCTTATGGTCTACCATGCTGGGAATGACAAATTGAAGAGGAATGGTGTGGCATTCATCGTCAAAAAGCAAGATCTGTGCTGAAGTGATAAGAGAATATCCATATGCCTACAAGAAAGACCAGTTAATGTGGCTACTATTTGAATTTACACCCCAACACTAAAACCAAAGATGAAGAAACTGAAGATTTTTACCAACTTCTGCAGTCTGAAATTGACCAAACATGCAAGTAAGATATATTGATTATTACTGGTGCTTGGAATGCACAAGTTGGAAATAAAGAATCAACGGTAGTTGGAAAATATGGCCTTGGTAACAGAAATTATGCCAGAGATCACACGATAGAATTTTGCCTTATTCATTGCAAATACCTTTTTTCAAAAACAAACAGCAGCTATATCCATGGTCCTTACCAGATGGAATACACCAGAATCCAACTGACTACATCTGTGGAAAGAGGCAATGGAGAAACTCGGTATCTTCAGTTAAAACAAGGCCAGGAGCTGACTGTGGAATAGAATATCAATTGCCCATAGGCAAGTTCAAGTTGAAGCTGAAGAAAATTAAAACAAGTCCATGAGGACCAAAATACGACCTTGATTCTATTTCACCTGAATTTATAAACCATCTGAAGAATAGATCTGATGCATTGAACACCAGTGACCGAAAACCAGCAGAATTGTGGGATGGCATCAAGAACGTCATGCGTGAAGACAACAAGAGGTCATTAAAAAGACAAGAAGAAAAGACCAAAATGGATGTCAGAAGAATCTCTAAAGTTTGCCCTTGAGCCCAGAGTAGCTAAAGCTAATGGAAGAAATGACGATATAAAAGAGCTGAACAGAAGATATTAAAGAGCAGCTTGAGAAGACAAAGCCAATTATTATAATGAAATGTGCAAAGACCAGGAGTTAGAAAACCAAAAGGGAAGAACATGCTTGGCGTTTCTCAGGTTGAAACAACTGAAGAACAAAAATCAAGCCTTGAGTTGCAATACTGAAGGATTCTACGCACAAAATATTGAATGATCCAGGAAGCATCAAAGGAAGATAGAAGGAATATACAGAGTCACTGTACCAAAGTAATTGGTCGATGTCCAACTATTTCAGGAGGTAGCGTATGATCAAGAATCAGTAGCACTGAAGAAAGAATTCCAGGTTGCACTGAAAGAATTAGCAAAAAAAAAAGGGGGGGGGCCTAGTTTGAACAAATGGATACGCACTGGAGGCCCTTAATGTCAGGAAATTTGGAAGACAGCTAGCTACTTGGCCAACTGATTAGAAGAAATCAATGTTTGTACCCATTCCAAAGAAAGATGATCCTAAACAATGAGGAAATTATCAAACGATAAAATTAATATCACACACAAGTAAAACCTTGCTGAAGATAATTCAAAAACAGCCAGAGCAGTATATTGACAGAGAACTTCCAGAAATGCAGCTGGATTGAGAAGAGGATGTGGGACGAGGGAGATCGCTGCTGCTGTCAGAAGGATGTTGGCTGAAAGTGAAGAATACCAGAAAGATGTTTCTGTGTTTTATTGACTATGCAAAGGCTTTTGACTGTGTGGATCATAACAAATTATGGATAACATTGAGAAGAATGGGAATTCCAGAACACTTGATTGTACTCGTGAGGAACCTGTACGTAGACTAGGAAGCTGTCATTCATACAGAACAAGGGGCTACTGCATGGTTTAAAATCAAGAAGGGAGTGTGTCAGGGTTGTATCCTTTCACCACACTTATTCAAGCTGTATGTTGAGCAGATAATCTGAGAAGATGGACTATATGAAGGACATGGCATAAGGATTGGAGGAAGGCTCACCTGTGACATGCAGATGACACAATCATGCTGCTGAAAGTGAAGATGACTTGAAGGCAGTTACTGATGAAGATTAAAGACTACAGTCTGCAGTATGGATTACACTTCAACATAAAGAAGACAAAACTCCCCACAACTGGACCAATGAAGCAATGTCACAGTACGTGGAGAGGAGACTGACATAGGCAGGCATTTCATTCTACTTGGATCCACGACCAACACCCATGGAAGCCGCCGTCAAGAAATCAGATGGCAAACCTGCTGCAAAAGACCTTTTTGAAGTGTTGAAGAGCAAAGATTTCACTTTGAAGACTAAGGTGAGCCTAACCCAAGCCTTGGTCTTTTCAGTAGCCTCATATCCATGTGAAAGCTGCATGGTGAATAAGGAAGACTGAAGAAGAGTTGATGATGCCTTTGAATTACAGTGTTAGTGAAGAATATTGAAAGTACCACAGACTGCCAGAATAACAAACAAATCTGTCCTGGAAGAAGTACAGCCAGAATGGTCCTTGGAAATGAGAATGGCCAGACTTGGTTCCACCCGCTTCGGGCTGGTTAGGAGAAGGGACCACTCCCTGGAGGATATCATGCTTGGTAAAGTAGAGGGGGTCAGCAAAAGAGGGGAAGGCCCTCAGCGAGATGGACTGACAGCGTGGCTGCCACGAAGGGCTCAGGTGTGATGGGAGGACGGCGCGCAGGAGTGGGCAGTGCTGTCGTTCTGCTGTACTGGGGGTCGCTGTGAGTCGCAGCCGACTCCACGGCACCTAACCACCACCACCACTTCTCAATTTTGTAAACACACTGTAAAAACTGTGGAGTAAAAACATGCTAAAATGCCAACAGTACCTATGAGTGGTGATGACAGATCATTTACATTTTCTTCTTTATGTTTATCTCAATTTTCACCTTTTCATTAAAATCAGAAAATAGCTGTAACCTTTCCAGCATAGGGCTGCCTTAGCACTGCTTCAGTATGAGCCCCACCTCCTCTCCCTCCCCAGAACCCCCCACTCTTCAGTACAGGCAGCGGGTCAGAGTGAGGCTGCCTGGACTTCAGACACGCGGGGCGGGGGTGGGGTGTAATGGCAGCCAAGCACGGGGGCTGGCGATGAGCAGGCAGGACCCCCAGATGAGGTCAGCTCCGAGTCCCTCGCTCAGCACAGGACACAGGGCTTTCTGCGTCACTGCTCTGCGGCTGCCGGAGCAGAAGGTGTCGCAGCCGGTCATGGCACCCTCAATACCACATCTGCCCCCACTGTTGTCCAGCTCATTCCTGCGGCTGTTGTCCCCCCGGAGCCCCCAGTTCAGTGGATTCCTAGCTCTGCTGGGTGCACAAAGGGCAGGCCCCGTGTTTGCAGAAGCGGGCTCTGACTTGTGTCTGGAGGTAAGCTCTCACTTTGGAGACCTGGGATCTTAACCTGTGCAGAAGGAAGGCCCCAAATAAATGTCAGTGATCAGAGATCTTTGGAAGAGGCAGCTGTAAATATGAGGAATTTTATTTCTTTTTTTCTTTTTTTTTTTTTTTTTGCTGACATACTATGAGGCAAAACAGAATTGACACCATACAAAATAACTTTATAAAATATCATTCACATCATATTTTATCAGATTTACAGCATTCTGTGCATGTTAAGGGTTATGTAAGGAGGTGAAAAAACACTATGCCAAACCTTTAGTATCAGTTTATATACACACAGTAAGAAACAAAACAAGTAACTGTTAGGATTTCCATGAATTTATTGCAAAAATAGTGCAAACTACTTAACCTAGTAAGCGGTAAAACAAACTCCAAAGGACCCAGCTAAGGTAAAACAAACTCCAAAGGACCCAGCTAAGCTTAAACACGACGGTTGATGCTCAGTGTCTCAGCCTGTAGCTTTCTTCGGTTCACCTTTGATTGGTCGAGACCACGGCCCTCTGTTTAGGTAGGGCGTGTGCAGGGCGACGGACAGGAAGCTGGCTCCCAGCCGCCAGTGACAGGCTGCTGCTACCGGCAGCACCTGGAGGGTCATGCTACTTAACTCGAGATGGCAAGTTTGTGAGGTCTGTGTCGAAAACATTAAGATGCCATTATTCTTGTTCAAGTGTGAACTTAGGAAACACGTTATCCAACCTCTTGATGGTACGGAGAAAATGATGAAGAAAGCAGCACGAACAGGAGGGATCGAACATGATTGACTGCTGTAAACACAGCATCTCTGCCTCAGGTCTGTTTGGGCAAAGTGTGATTCTAATGCAGGGCAACCTTTGAACCAGATATTAGAATAAGTTTTAAAAAAACAAAAACAAAACACACACCAGCATATTCCTACAAGAGTAACTTCCAAATGTTTCGCAACAGTCTATCGGGGTCCAGAAAGCATGCCTAAACCATAAAAGCAGAACAAAATGCTACATGTAAAAGCTAAAGAAACAAAATGCAGCATATTCAGGTTCTTTTTCTTGAGGTACCTATATAAATGGAATCGCCTGCCCCAAAGTACTCTTGTTCGGTTAAAAACAAAACGCTTCCTGGTGAGCCGATTGTAGGGCATTTATTATTATCAAGAAAGTGCAATTACGCTGATCGCAGCATATCAAAGGAGGATTTCCTCTTTACAAAACAGCTCAAGCAGCGACCGATGGGCATTGGAGAATGCTAAACACTTAACCTAGAGTCAACCCCCGTGTTTTGAGATCCTGTGGCAGAAAGCCTCCCCAGTCAATATTCAAAGTCTTGCCACAAAGGAATGTTGGTGCTCTTGTAAAAGTCAGATCTTTTGAAAATAGTAAAACTCTATACTAAAGGAAAGACCCCTCATGTCTAATTCTTACTGGTATAAAGTCAAATTCTTAAGACTCTAAAATATTGTGTTACCTCCAAAGGATTAAGTAAGAAAAGATCCCCAGAGTAGGAAAAGGCTACAATTGTAAACGGCCAATAGAAAAGTGTGACAAGTCGGGGCCCACCCACCCGGCAACCAGAGGTTGAGGGGCAGGGCCTCCGTCCACACAGCCAGCTGGCCCTCCTTCGTGACAGGCATAGCACCTCCACCAGGTGGGTCGGGTGAGAGGAACTCCACAACAGTCTATTTGCTGCCTCGGAAATCAACTCTTAAAAAAGGTGCCAGGGGGTCGGGGACATGGATGGCTGAAAAGGGCGGTGAGAGTACTTGTGGGGGCTTGTTTGGCCTCCCCTTCATTGGCACAGAAAATGAAGTGATAGCTACGTGCACACAAGAGTTTGAAATTTATCGTTTGTAAAATGTTAAATTTGCTCTCGGACATTTCTTCCCCGCTTTTCACAGGAGAGGAGCTGGGGGTTATAACCCGTGTTACCACTTGGCTGGGAGAAACCAAATTCCACGGCCAGGAGGGCTTTTCAAAATCCCCACCTGCAACGAAGATGAAGTTTCATACTGATTTCTTGTTTCAATGCATTACGATTCAACACAAAAGGCACGAAATAAATTAAAAAAAAAAATATTATTAAATAAACGGAAATGATTTCAAGCTTTGCACGGCACTGGAGCTGCATCTCAACGTTTGGTTACTGTTTCCAACTGACTTTGACAGACTTAGTGAATAGCACCCAACTGTGTAACTGAGGTAGATCCGCACTGTAAAGAAAGCTGGGTCCCCTCCATTTTCTCTCTCAACTGAAGATGCTTTTACACAAACAAAAACCCATCGCAATCACACACGGAGGCGAACACAGGTGACACCGCCCGAAGAAAGCCTAGAACGTGAGCAGGTTGGCAGAGAAGAGGTTCGCCCAAATCATACTCTCCGTCAGCCAGGAGTAAGTCTCAGACTGGAGGGAGAAAGTAAAACATCTCAAAGTAACCCTGAAGAAGTCACAAGACTTTCAGACCAGGCCGCTTGCCGGCCACAGAGATGGCATGATGGTCCATTCTAATCAAGCAGTGCGGAGAGTGAAGCTAGACCAATGAAAGAACGAGAGCCAGACAGACAGACATCCAGTTTCCCTCTTGAACTCCAGAGAAGAGACTCGGGGTGGTATGATGTAGGATCTTGATCTGAACAGTTGAGACTCATTCTGCCTAATGTTTTTGCATACTCTGAAACTTACAAGGTAACATCTGATTAAGGCTTAAGTGAAGGGGGCATTGCCACCAAGCATCAGGCAAGCATGGGACATCTTCAAGACACACAGAATGGTGGGAAACCAAACATGACAGGAGTTAGCAGGGACTACAATTTTATAATTAACTTTACAATTCACGTAGTGGATGAAAAACCATTCAGAGGGCAGAGTGTGTAAGAGTTTACACAGGGTCTGTCGAGTCCACAAAAGAGCACTGCACGGTGTCTACACTGCAAGCATCAGACACTGTCGCATAGTCCATGGTACAGGTACATAGGGGCCCAGGGCACGGCCCAGGGTGCCACCTGAACCAGGCCTCCGAGCTGCTCGGCTTCTCAGGAAATAGGCAGCTGTCACCAGACACATGGACTAACGAACATGTCCTCTGAACTGTCTTCTTGTGGGGAAAGAAAGAAGGGGCAAGATCTACCTAGGGGACTTTTAAGTTTATTTTTGGTTCTTTTTCCGTTATTCTCTAAAAATAAAGCAAACAAGAAAATTTGAGGAAATGAAGGGCTGAAAGTCCTCCCTCCATATTAGGTTAAGTAATCTGCAGCGAACCAGAGGTAAGAAAAGTCTGGGTTGGGAGACACCTTCCCTTCTTGGAGTTAATGGGTAGTTAGCCACTTTGCTACACAAAAACTCAAAGGTTTATTTTCAAAAGTTGAAAACTCATTTGCCTCTACAGCTCTGCGACACTGACTCATCCTCCAGCAACTACATTCCAACCCACGCTCAACTTGGGGCATGCACTTCCGCTCAGTGCTCAGACTCACTCAGTTTAGCCAGACGATTATCTCCCCAGGGAAACCCTCCATGACGGGGCAGGATGTCTTGTAACTAGACCGTGAGCCAAGAGACTGCCAAGGACCTGGCTCAAAACAGTTGGATAGAAGTTGGATTTCGGGCACGTCACAGTGGAGTCCTACGTGGATGGCTGTGGCTCACACCCACACCTCAAGTCCCCGAGCCAAGCAACAGTGACTACGAGCATTCTAGATACAGGTCGGGGCTGGACAGCGCCTTAGAGCTGGATTCCCGAGCTCCTCACAAAGCCAGGATTCGACTTCCTGCTTTGCAGGTAGTTCCACTATGAGACACCTGTTGTGGGGTGCTGACGGGAACCACGCCCCAGGCTTTATCATGGGTGTCGTCAAAGCCTGGCTAAGAGGCGTGCACTGACTTCTGGGCCTCTGGGAAGTCATGCCATGGGACAGATGGGCCCAAAGGCAGAGGGTCAGTGACTGGTGTGTGACAAGTCCAGGCTGTCTCCCAATAAAACTCAGTGTGGTATGCCTGGAAAAGGGCACCGGGGGCTTGGCATCGAAAGGCATGGGTCTGAGCCTGGGTCTCCACTGCTTGCTCAGGCCACGGCATCGGGAGACCAGAGGTGGGCCTGGTGCCCACCAGCTCCTGGGGTGCAGCCCTCGCTGCTCAGAGTGCTCGCAGGATCTCCAAGGTTGCAAGGCGCCTCCCAGGCCTGTATGAGCACCTGGGCTGGTGCCAGGAAGCTCACAGCAAGTCTGCACTGTCTCCCCCGGCTTGGGGCAGGGGCTTCCTTGAGATCCACTTACTGTGCTGAAGGACCACAAAGGCTGAGAAAGCACTGGAGGACGACAGCCTCAACAGGCGGGCCCTGGAGGCGACCGGGAGAGAAGCAGTATTTGGTGTCTTGGCTGTAACTTGGAACCACTTAAATCCAAGGAGGCTTTGAACAGAAGATTGGGCCTCCGGCTAAGCCCCAAAGGAGGGGGTGGAAGTGAGAGGACATGACCATCCTGTCACACCACTGGGGACACCCAATCCCAACACATCTAGATCTTCACATCGACCATTGAGACAGAAAAGTGTCACCACAAACTCCAGTCATCTCCCATGCCCTCACATTGTACTCATTTCTCAGGAATACCTAAGATGGTGGAGGGGTCCATGTGTCAGCCTGTGCTGACAGACCTGAGGCCACAGTTCACACTGGAGACTGGTGGCGCCCCCGAGATGCCCTGTAGCAGGTGCTGGCTAAACCACTGAGTCTGACCCAGAGGACTGGCGGTAGCCAGTGAAGCCAGTCTGGGGATGCTGAGGCCCCTAGACATCCAACCTCAGGCTGTCTGTGCATCAAACAGCATGGTCACAGAAACACAGAGCATCCTAGAGACCACAAAGGACGTGGAGCTCTCCGGACCACAGCACGCTGTGGGGTAGAGAGCGAAACCCAGAGGGACGGCACTCAACGCGTGCCCACAGCCGATGGCCGGTGCGCGCCCTGCATGGGGAAGCACCACGGCCACACACTCAGACACCTGTCAACACAGAGCCATCCACCTGTCCCCTAAGAATTAACAGCACGCTGATGGCAGTGCTCGGGGGTGGATGCCCAACTCAAGAAGGCTAGGGAGCATCAGGAACCTGAAGAAGGGAAGGGGGCAGAGGTGTGGCCGAGCCACGGCATGGGGGTGACATTTCTGACAGCAAAGTGGTTAATCAAAGGGCAGAGTGTCCAGTTGTGAAAAGACCCTGGGACAGACTTCCTGCAAGGTGGCACAGACAGACACTGAGGCCACCAGTAGGGGAACTTCTACTTGAAGCTGCAAGCAGCAGCCCCCACATTCCCTTCTGACAGAGGGCTCTGGCCTTGATAGGAAGTCTGCCTTCACACGTTACATTTCAGGAAGGAAGGAGCGTGATAACCCAGGTTCAGAGTCAAAGGTCATCATGTGGGCACTGTCTTCTGAGCCCACGCCGTGACTGCTGCACTCTGCACAGAGGGGCCGGGGTTGAAGCACCTTCATGAGTCTGAGTGTACAAAGTGGAAGAGAGCAGAGGCAGCCATTCCAACCCACGTGTAAGTCAGCAGGGAAAGAAGTTCTTCCGTCCTGGGGACAGAGAAGTGAAAGGCCAGTCAGGGCAGAAGTCCGCCCCCAGGTCTCAGGCGCACCAGCCTGTGGGGCAGGTCCCTTGCTCCACTCATGCCAGCCTCTGCTGCGATCTGGGAGCAGGGCAGCAGTGGCCTGCTGGGCTGCCTTGGGGAGAGGCAGGGACCCGCCTGAGGGGCACAGGATGGCACACATTTGAACACCGGAGCTGAAGAGAGATGCTCACGATTTGGTCTGGCTGTTTGCAGTGTGGCTCATGAAGCTTAAGAGCAAATACTAAGAATGGAGAGGCGCTTGATTCTAACGAGACGGTGTTGAGAAACCGCCTTCTAAGCAACTGGGCTGAGCAACACATTCACTGTACACAATAAAACGGCAACATGTGTCCCAAGGAGCATACTGGGGAGGGGCGACGGCAGACCTCAGTGACATCAATGTGACATGGACACACAGCTGACGGATGGGTCAGGATCTCCAGATGGCTTCCTGACACTCGGTGGCCCAACCACGAAAAGAACAACAGCTGTGGGCCGGCATCCATGAATGCGCACTTCCAACCCAGCAAACTCAGGAGAGGCTCGAGTACAGTGCTGCGTCTTGGGGCTCACCGGCTTCAATGTGTTAAGTCACAGAGGTGCCCTTGTGGCTTTCCAAAAGCAGCTGATCAGAGAGAACTAAGGGGCTCTCCTACCTATGCCCCCGATACCATGCAGTACAGATGCTTCCTGTCCAAATTTTCAAATATTGATGGAACTAGAAGGAAACACTTTTGGGAGCCTTGGCAAATAACAAGGAACGAAGCAGACCAAAGGAGCCCTGGTGGCACAGTGGTTGAGCACTCAGCTGTGAACCGAAAGGCCAGCAGTTCGAACCACTAGCTGTTCTGTGGGGGAAGGACGAGTCACAACAATGACAGCCTTGGAAACCCTATGGGGCAGTTCTCCTCTGGCCTTCAGGCCTCGAGGAGTCAGAATCAACTCAACAGCAACACGTGAGCAGACCAAGAAAGGGTCCAAAAGCTTCACAATTTTCCTCTTAAAAGTGGAATGCTCAGGTCTCAGGGAAGGAGCACGCTAGAAACACTTAACAACCTCCTTTCAGGAAAACAAGGAAATGAGTCTAGTTGTCCTTCACGAATGGCCACCAGGCATGAAGCTGGGGAGAAGAGCAGAGTCCAGGCCACAGGACCCCAACACGTAATACTGAAAACCTCTGGAGGCTCCACCAAAGCAAGGCGGCAGGACGCGTCACCTCTGCTACCAAAACCTGTCACAGTCCTGTCAGACGCGCGCAGAGCCGCAAGGTGGGCAGAACAGGAAGGGGGCTGTGAGTCAGTGCGATTGTTCTGAGCTGTAGTTTCCATACGAAAGAGAGCCAGCACGTGCGTCCAGGGCACACAGACCCCCGCGTGTCAAGTCATACTCGTGCATGGTGTGCACGCAGAAGATGGCCCACCGGGCTGGCAGTGGGGGCGTAGTTTGGGTGCTTTGGGGGAGAAAAACTCAAAATATAAATAAAACACCTGCATTCCGAACATGAGGCGCATGAACACTGAGAAAGTTCCCACTAATTGTGCATTCCTTTCTGGTGAGTGTGAGAGATGAGAGGTCACAGGAAAACTGCTATGGCTTGTCTCGGCCACTGGGATCGTCGTCCACTGTCGGGGTCACGTCGGCGTGTGAAGCACCCCTCATGGAGCTGCCTTAGGGTCAGGAAAATGCCACAGAATCCTTCAACTGCCCAACAGGCCAGGGTCACTTTGGAGAGCTACGTCCAGGTTCCGATGACACCATGAAACAGACCCAGTGCTCCCACGACGGCGTGCCGTCTCCAGAGGCCACCCCTCCCCTACAGGCCTCGCAGCTGCATGATGCACAGCAGGTCTACCCCTAACATACTGTATCAAATATAGAATCTGACTGAAAAACGGCCTTGTAAAAATAAAATTTAAATCACCCGC
Organism: Orycteropus afer afer; assembly: GCF_000298275.1. NCBI lineage: Eukaryota > Metazoa > Chordata > Mammalia > Tubulidentata > Orycteropodidae > Orycteropus > Orycteropus afer. Next base: position 2,149,909 of record NW_006921656.1, on the reverse strand, counting down.
AGCCCAATGCAAAATCACATTGCTGTAAGAAAAACAATTCATCCAGAAAAAGCACATTTGCAGCTTTCAAAAATAAACCATCCGGCAAACGTGACAGTAAACATCAGGTCATTTACAAATGCTGGGGGACACCATCTCTGTCACATTCATCAGGTACCATGGATGGATGCCCGGGATGTCCCCAGAGGCCAAATCAAACCAGGGCAGAAAGGACCAAATAAATGGCAAAATCAAGGGACAGCCACAGCCCCTCCCCCACCCCATCCTCACCCCCGCTGCAGGGACCCAACCCAGACGTCTTCTATAACGAGCACACGTGACCCGGGGTAAACAAACATCAGTAATAACAGTGATCACGGCCAGCTTCAAACAGCACAAAACCACAGCCAGTTCCCAACGAGCCCCTCACAGGGCAGTCGACACACAGGCGCGTCGGGGCTCCCGGTGGCTCTTGAGTGCACATTCATTCCGAAGGCGCAGCCTTCTTGAGGGAGTGTGAGAACACTTCCAAAGAGCAACATAATCTTGAAAAGCAGCAGCGGAGCCTAAAATGTCGTATAAAAGTGTAAAGACTTCCCCCAACCGCGCGCACACGCGTGCACACACACGCACACACACACTCTCCAAGGACCAAACCACCCCTTTCCAAAAGTACAGGTATGTCCAGTTTTAAAAAATTTATCTACAGAACTAGGAAAGTCTGAGCTTACAAAACAAAGACTACAATGGCATCTTAGCATCACCACGGGCTCTTGTACAAAATGGCGGCTTGAAAGAGCACCCGGGTGTGTCGGGTAACCTGGGTACTCCAGAGAGAGCCTGTCTAGTGTAACGTAATGGTGAATGCATGGGCGGCCGTTAATGCTGTTTAAAAAGTGGGTATTTTAAAACAGACGAGGGAGAGTTGACGACAGTGGGTTCACTGGGTGGGGGGGTCCCCCAGTTTAGGAGTCTCATTGGGAGACCTCTTAAAGAGACGAGATAAATCCCAGTTTTCTTTCAAATAAGTTCATATCACGATTTTCACATTCAGTTTGCTTCAAGCAAGGCACACCTTACTTAACAGGGGGTTGGGGGACAGAGCTAGGGAGAGAGCCCCCTCAAATCTGAATGGCCCTGCACCTCAGGAGACCAGCCAAACTCAAGAGAAGGATGGCGCCACAGTGGGCTCTGTGTCCAGAGCCCCCCCAGAGTGGCCATGTGATACCCCCTCCATTCTAAGAGGAGCAGCAGAGCTGGAAACAACAGTGGGGGGGGGGGGCTTCGATGAATTCCAGCACACTGAGGTCTTACTCACTCTCAAAATTTAGGGAAAAAAGCCTCGGCGCGGTGGTTTTCTTTCAATTTAGAGTATAAATTCCAGTGGTGCAGGGGTTGGTAGAGTTTTGGGAAATCGATTATCCCCCTGAGAAGTTGTGGTGACAGCCATGTGAACTGGGAACCATCCGAGGTGTTCAAAGGTGCGCACTAATCCAGCTGGAACCACTGCCCCGTTCACATCTTCGGTATGAAGTTTTGTGAAACAAGCGTAAGGCTATGAAACGTACCCTTCTCCAAAGTCTTTTTAAGAAAACTTTTCATTTCAAATTTTTGTCTTATTATTATTAATTACATATAGTCTCATTTTCTGCCAGCCCGCAGGCCCCTCTAGGCTTGGAAAATCATCATCCAACATGGCCGAGCAGCCCGAGAGCCTGAGCAGTCTCTCTGGAAAGCCATTAAGTCCACAGAGCCTCTGACCCAGGTTCTCTGACCTCAGCGTGCCCGGACCATGCGGGGTTGCTTAAAATGCAAATGGCCAGGCCTGGTCCCAGAGAATCTGATTCAGGAGGTTATGGTGGGGCCCAGGAACCTGCACTTTGAACATAAACCCACCTACCCACACACTTGTTGCACACCTTTGAAACACATCATTCTAGATGATTCTAAAAATGGCTGAAAATCTGCCCAATTTCAGACTTTAAGAGTTTACTTTGTTAAAGACTCTCTCTCTCCTTAGCTTGGACACTCCTGGAAACTTGGAGCCACAAGTTTGCCTGTACCCTTCTGAGAACGGGAGAAAGTGCCACTTGCCAGTAAAACAATAGAGAATTGTGACATTTCTTGGAGCAGAAGCTTGTCACTCAAGACAAAAGAAGAACAAAGCTACAGCAAAAAGAGGCAGATGCCACCGCTGAGACCCCCATGCACACGGACACAGGCACACGGCTGAGTCTACAGCATCACAATTCATGACCGTCCTTGTCACCTCAGCCCGCACCCTGCCACCCAGGGCTCCCTGCCCTTCCACCAGCGGCCACTCCAGCAAGGCCAGTCCCCCTGCAGGGCGAGAGGTACAGTCAGGAGCGGGGCCCCAGCAGGGAGGGACCACCTGCGACCACAAAGCAGCACTAGGGGCAGGGCCTGCGGCCCAAGCTCAACACGGGACATGGATCTGAGTCTCGGGAAAAGGTAGCAGGGCAAAAAACGCCTTCGGCATAAACACAGCTGTCCGCTGTCATCCTTTCTGAGCTGTCGGGATCAGCACGACGGTTTACAGATTGGCACACCCACATCTGAGGCCCAGGATAAGCATCCTAACACACATGTCCTGTCTTCCGCGGGCCTCGCCACCGGGAGCAGGGCCCCGTCGCCAGCTGCTGGCCTCCCACACGACGCAGGGCCAGACCCCTCGAGAGAGAGGATACCCGCGGCTTGCTACATAGTTCAGTGTATAGGTCCTATGAAATCCGTCCAATGCCACACGCAGGCGGGGTGCGCTCTGACACGCCAGCTCGCTTCCTGGGAATGGGAGAATAAATCAATCCCACTTGTGCTTAATCGGCCGAGCTATGGAGAGGAAGGGGGGGAGATGGAGTCACGGCTACACCATCTGCATGGGGGGACGTGGGCCGTGTCACATTGAGTCAACTGCATATCCCTGTCCTTAAGCACTAGGGACCACGAGGCGGGGTTCAGCCTCCAGGCTCCACAACGCTCTCAATATGCTAAACAGATCACAAGAAGCACCCCGTAGTCAATAAAGTAAAAAACAGCATCTACCTATCACGTTAATACTGCAAATCAGATATATATTTTTCTCTTACATTAAAGACACAACAGTGAAAAAGGATTGTACTGTATTTCTCACCACAGACCCGTATTCCTTAGAAACTTTGGAAAATAAATGTCACAGTCCTAGAGGACAAACCTTAACAATTAGACTGTCGGTATATTGTCTCTCTCTCTCTCTGTCTCTCTCTCTCTTTTTTTTTTTTCCTTTAAATAAACTTTTAATAAAATGGCACTTGTCTGCCAATCTCTCTGGACCTAAAAATGCTGTACACACACATGGCCATCTCCTGCCACTGCTCCTTGCTTCAAGCGGAGTGAGAGGACGCAGCGGCAGGACGAGGACACCTGTGGCTGTGCCGCCACACAGCACCTGCCGGGCCCCTGGGGACCCAGCAGGGCCACCGGAAGCAACTTCCATGACGACACTGGGATGTGCGTGGCGCCTGAAAACCATCACCACGGTTTGTCTCCTCTCTCACTGTCGAAAGCACATTTGCAGTGAGGTTGAGCCCATCCATTTCATAGAGAACCATGTGTTAAAAGCAAGTAAATCGAATGACCAAGGAAATTAAAAGTGTTTTAAAACCCTGAGTTCATACATCGGTTTTAGGAGAATTTTTTTTCTTTTTTTTTTTAGGAAACACGGGACTTCTATTTTTAGTGAGCAGCGTATAGATTTTGGCAAACCATCTTTCCTACGACAACGGGGTCTCATACAGGTCTGCAGTTCAAAACCCGAGTTTGAAATCTGGGACGAAAGGCATTCTGGGAAATGGAGAATCTAATAAAATAAAGGACGTCTCATATTCAATGCTGGCTGTCACGGAAGGGCTGGGCATCTGTTGGTCTGAGTGTAGCTGGTCTCATGTGAATCCAACTCGGTACACAATCGCTAAACACTAAAACATGTCAAGCAAAGTACATGGTGCGAAGCGTATCCTGGTGGACCTGCACGGCCTTGGCCAGGGCCTGGTGGTCTCGTCCGTTGCTCTGCCCAGAGGTATGGCTTCCTTCCGCGCTGCAGAGACAGAGAGAAAGGGGTGCAGTCCTGAGTGCACGTGTGGGCGAGGCGGGGCCATGCTGAAGCTCGTCACATGGCTGGCAAGCAGCGGGGAGGCTGTGAGCACTCTGTCTGTTTCAGGAACAGCCCTCTGGCCAGGAGCAGTGTGCCCGGGCCCCCACTCACCTGTCGTGTTCCTTGTCCACCAGGTGGTACCTCGCCCGAAAGGCCACCAGGTGAGCGTAGTAAGCTGGCGCAGGGATGGACACGGAGCGCGTGCAGCGCACGTAGGTGTGACACAGCTGGTAGGTCAGGATCTGCAGCTCGTCGGAGGAGAAACGATTGTCATCCCACAGCACGTGGTAGTGGGAGGGCCTGCTTGTTCCCTGGAAGCAGAGGAGAGGGTCAGGGCGGCTCAGGTCAGCCATGGGGGCACCCAGGGAGACGTCGAAAGCCATGAGGAGGACGCGCTGGAAGATCACTCAACAGCATGCTGTCGAGAAGACAGCATCAGGACGGTGCACATCAGGGGACCCATGTTTGTAAAATAAAGACGATAGGAAAGACGTACAGCACCATTCGAGGGTTGGCTTGTGTGGCTGTGTTTGCCTGTATTCACTTTTCAATAGTGCTTTGTTTCTTTTTAAAGGCAGGGAACACATTTCCAGTAGAAGTTACGAATTAACAATAACGTTTTTTAAATGGGTGTTTCAACATGTGGGCAGTATTAATTACGTGGTTTTTTTGTCATTTAAAGTCTTTAAAAACACAAAGAGGCAGGAAAGGTTTATATATGGAAGGAATCTTTCTTTGTTGGTTACCAGGGGTGGGAGGGGAAGTGGGGGAACATGGCAAAAATAAATAAAAATACAAAGAGGCAGGAAGCAGCTACCTGGCCCCCACCGACAGAGACCCCATGCGGGCCTGATGCTCCCCAAACAGCCGGCTGCAGCACTTGTCCTGCAGCACTGGACACAGAGTGGTCCCCACACAGGGCCTGCCTGCTCTGCCTCCCCCCGCACCTGCCCAGCACCCACTCTAGCTGGCCTCTGGGGCCAGGCGGCCATCATAGGCCCTTGCAGTGTATGACCCTGTGGAAAGGCCCTGACCATCGTGGGCAGCAGGATGCTTTCATCCCGAAGCAGCCTGAGGTCCTGTTTGTTCTTTGGTTACTGTTTGTCTTTCTCGGCTGGAACATCAGCTCGGTGGGGGCTGGAGTGCCACCTGAGCTGATCACATCTCTTGTGCATGACCCTGGTGTCTGCACGTGGTCTGTGTCAGCCAGAGTTTGCTGAGCGAGTGGACAGAGAGCCCGGCCTATGACCGGGGGCAGGCCCGCCCTTACCTGGATGCCGGCGTGGCTGCACAGGTAGAAGTCAAACTCGGTCGGGTGGGTGATCTTTGTGTCCACGGTTGTGCCTGCTGGGATGTTGCCACTCTTCCCAACCTTCAGCAACACAGGAATCTCGTCAGACATGTGCAGGGCGCCAGGACAGAGAAAAGTAAAACTGAGCCCATAAACGAGCCCGCCCAGTCACCTTCCCATGCCCCTTTGGGGGCCAGCCTCGTTTCCGAGTCTCTAAATTGGTCAGTACATGTGCCCAGGGCCACAGCATCAGAATAACATTAAACTGCAGAGCACAGTTAGATGAGTTGGCGTCCATGTGGAACGGGGTTCCTTTTTTCACATCTCATGGACACCACACGCACAAGGTGCTCTCTCCATGTTCCTGAGGAATCTGCACCTGAGAATCTTCATGATGCCCCTGATCCTCTGGCTTGAGGATGTGACGGAAACTGCCATCACAGACAAATCTGAAGCCACACTGGACAGTAGACACGTGTCAGGCCGTCATCCGTGCCCAGATGTGCACAGCATGCAAGACCAACCGTCAGGACGACCTGGAAGCTGACGGAGCATGGCCAATCATGGCGTTTAACTGCCACCCAGAGAGCAGACGGCCTCAGTGCAGGCCACCAAGAAGCAGGGGTGGTGTGCCTACAAATGACACAGAACTACAAATGTCAGCTCTGAGATCAGAAAGCCACCAAGATCCAACAGGGGTCATCTAGGTCACACACAGTTCATAGAGATATTGTTTCACATCCTAGTCTGGTGAGTAGTGTCTGGGGTCTTAAAAACTTGCAAGTGACCACGTGAGAAGCAACCATTGGTCTCTTCCCACCTGGAATAAAGGAGAATGAAGAACATGGAAGAGTTGAGGAAGCAATCAGTCCAATGGACTATGGTCCATGTAAGTCATAGCCTCCTCTAACCTGAGACCAAAGAACTAGATGGTGCCAGCTACTACCATAGACCACTCCGACCAAGACCACAAGAGAAGGTCCCAGTAAGAATGGGTCAACAATGCAGAGCAAAATTCAAAGTGGAAAAAAAAAAAAAAAAACCACCCAAGAATTCCTGGTCTGAACCTGCAATGTGCAGATGACACACCTTGCTGCTGAGGGTCAACAGGACTTGAGCACTTACTAACGAAGAAAAGACTACAGCCTTCAGGATGGATCAGACCTCAACGTAAGTAAACAAAATCCTCACAACTGGATCAAGAAGCAATGTCATGATGAATGCAGAAAAGACTGCATTAATCAGGGATTTCATTTTACTTGGACCCACAGTCAACATGGTGGAAGCACCGGTCAAGAAATCAAACGACATGTGAGTTGGAACCGACTTACAGCACCTGCCAACAACAACAACAACAACATCGGGTCTGAAAAGAGACCAGCAGGAACCCTTGGGACTATGCCCTGAGACAGCCTTCTAACTTGAAACTGAAGAGACGCCCAGAGACCACCTTTCAGCCAATTAATAGATGGGACTACAGAGCGAACAATGACAACCAAGAAGAATGCTTTACTTAAAATTAACTGCACTCCACGAGGCCAAAGGGCAACATTTGCCCAACATCAAAGAGGCTCCAGGGAGGGACGGGACCAGAGCGGCGGGAAGAGGGAGTAGACAGGAAGAGTGCTGACACACCGCAGGGATCACAACCAACGTTGCGGCACAACCTGTGTATGAACTGATCACAAAACTACCTTGCTATGTAAACTGCTGCCCAAAACACAATAAAAAATTAGAAGGAAAAAAGTGACCAACTTCAGCTAACTGGAGCACCCACCCCCAAACACAAGACAACTCCCGGCCCCAACCACCAAAGTCACTGATTTATTATTTTTTTGATTGAGCAACATTTCAAATATTCATACAAGGACAGTGCACCCCCTATGCATCTTTAGAATGTTTCAAAAATAAAACATTTGAAATTAGTGGGCCCTTCATATTCCTCCCTGACTTCATTGCCTTTTCCTTCCAAAGCACAATCTCAAATTCACACTTTATTATTCCCACACATGCTTGTGTATTTTTGCTACATATATAAGTATCCATGAGCTTTATACTGTGTTGCTTTGCAGGTTAAAAACCACACATGAATCACAGAAACATATTATGCTATATATTACAATTTTGAGATGTATACTTTGATGTTGCTGTTGTATGCTGATCACAGCACCCCTAGAGGACAGAGTGGAACTGCGCCAGAGAGTTTCCCAGGCTGGAATCTTTACCGAAGCAAACCCAAAACCAAACCCACTGCTGTGGAGTTGATTCCAAGACACAGCACCACTGGTGGATAGAGGAGAACAGCCCTGTAGGGTTTCCCAGGCTGTAATCTTACTAGGAGCTCTGATAGCATAGTGCCTAAGGCACTTGGCTGCTAACCAGAAGGCTGGCAGTTCAAACCCACCAGCCACTCCTCGGAAGGAAGGTTGGGCAATCTACTTCTGTAGTGATACTGTTTCGGAAACCCAAGGAGGAGTGGCTATGAGTTGGGTCTGACTCGACAGTACATAACAACAAGAACAACAATCTTACTACTTGTGATTAGAATGCCAAAGTTGGAAACAAAGAAGAATAACCAGTAGTTGGAAAATAAGCCTTGGTGATAGAATTGACACTGCAGATTGCATGATAGAATTTTGCAAGACCAACAACTTATTCATTGCAAATACATTTTTCCAGCAACCTAAGTGGCCGCTATACACGGGGACTGTACCAGATGGAGTACACAGGAATCAGGTCGATTACATCTGTGGACAGACGCAATGGCAAAGCTCAATATCTTTAGCTTCAACACAAGGCCAGGAGCTGATTATGGAATAGACCATCAACCGCTTATATGCAAGTTCAAATTGAAGCTGAAGAAAATTGAAGCAAGTCCACGAGAGCCAAAATATGACTTGATTACATCCCACCTGAATGTAGAGACCATCTAAAGAATAGATTTGATGCATTGAACACCAATGACCGAAAACCACAGGAATTATGGGATGAGGTCAAGAACATTATCCATGAAGAAAGCAAGAGGTCATTAAAAAAGACAGGAAAGCGGAGGCGGGGCAAGATGGCAGACTAGGCAGAAGGATTGCACAGACCCTCTTCAACAAAGAAAAGGGAAACGAATTAACACAGACACAGAAGATAATCTTGGACCCCTGAGCCTTGAAGGAAAGGATGCAGAATTGGACTAAACCCCAACTAGCAGAAGAAT
>NW_006921656.1:2112400-2129109 GCF_000298275.1 Orycteropus afer afer | reverse complement strand
AAAAAAAAAAAGACAGGAAAGCAAGAAAAGACCAAGAAGGATGTCAGAAAAGACTCTGAAATGTACCCATGAGTGGAGAGTAGCTAAAGCAAAGGGAAGGAATGACAAGATAAAAGAGCTGAACAAAAGATTTCAAAGAGCAGTTCTAGAAGACAAAGTCAATTACTATAACGAAATGTGCAAAGACCTGGAGTTAGAAAACCAAAAGGGAAGAACACGGTTGGCATTTCTCAAGCTGAAAGAACTGAAGAAAACATTCAAGCCTTAAGTTGCAGTATTGAAAGATTCTATGGGCAAAATATTGAATAATGCAGAAAACATCAAAAGAAGATGGAAGGAATACACAGAGTCATTGTACCAAAAAGAACTGGTCAATGTTCATCCATTTCAGACGGTGGCATATGATCAAGAACCAATGGTAATTGAAGGAAGAAGTCAAAGCTGCACTGAAGGAATTGGCAAAAAACAGGGCTCCAGGAATTGACAGAATACCATTGAGATGTTTCAACAAATGGATGCCCCACTGGAGGCACTTACTTGGCTATGCCAGGAGATTTGGAAGACAGCTACCTGGCCAACTGACTGGAAGATCCACATCTGTACTCATTCCAAAGAAAGGCGATCCCATAGAATGTGGAAACTATCAAACAATATCATTAAAATTACACATAAGTAAAATCTTGCTGAAGATAATTCAAAAATGGTTGCAGCAGTATACTGACAGGGAACGGCCAGAAGTGCAAGCTGGATTCGGAAGAGGACGTGGAACAAGGGATATCATTGCTGATGTCAGATGGATCTTGGCTCAAAGCAAAGAAAACCAGAAAGATGTTGACTATGCAAAAGCATTCGACTGTGTGGATCACAACAAAATATGGGTAACATTGAGAAGAATGGGAATTCCAGAACACTTAATTGTGCTCATGAGGAACCTGTGCATAGACCAGGAGGCTGTCGTTTGAACAGAACAAGGGGATATTACATGGTTTAAAATCAGGAAGGGAGTGTGTGTATCCGTTCACCATACTTAGTTAATCTGTATGCTGAGCAAATAATGCAAGAAGTCAGACTATATGAAGAAGAATGTGGCATCAGGATTGGAGGAAGACTCATTATAAACCTGTGATATGCAAACGACACAACCTCGCCTGCTGAAAGTGAGGATGACTTGAAGCACGTACTGATGAAGATTAAAGACTGCAGTCTGCAGTATGGCTTATACCTCAACAAAGAGAAGGCGAAAATCCTTGCAATTAGACCAATAAGCAGCATTGTGATAAATGGAGAAAAGACTGAAATTGTCAAAGATTTCGTATTACTTCGTTTCACAATCAACACCAATGGGAGCAGCAGTCAAGACATCAGAGGATGTATTGTGCTGGGCAAACCTGCTGCAAAAGACCTCTTTAAAGTGCTGAAGAGCAAAGACGTCTCTTTGAAGAGTAAGGTGTGCCTAACCCAAGCCATGGTGTTTTCAGTTGCCTCATATGCATGTGAAAACTGGACAAGGAATAAGGAAGACCTAAGAAGAGTTGATGCTTTTGAGTTGTGGTGTTGGCAAAGAATACTGAAAGTACCATGGACTGCCAGAAGAATTAACAAATTTGTCCTGGAAAAAAGGAGCTCTGGTGGCATAGTGCCTAAAGCATGTGACCAATCAAATCCACCAGCCACTCCATGGAAGGAAGACTGGACAATCTACTTCCGTGAAGACTGACTGCCTTGGAAACCCAAAGGAGGTCGCTATAAGTGGAATCAACTTGATGGCAATAAGTTTGTTTTGTTTTGTTTTATTTTTTGGCCCTGGAAGAAGCGCAGTCAGAATGCTCTTTGGAAACATTCCTCTCACCTACTTTGGACATGTTACCAGAAGGGACTGTTCTTTGGAGAAGGACAGCATACTTGGTAAAGTGGAGGGACCTCATCGAGATGGACTGACACAGTGGCTGCAATGATGGGCTCAGGTATAGCAAGGATTGTGAGGCTGGCACAGGACCGGGCAGTGTTTTGTTCTGTTGTCCATGGGGTCGCTATAAGTCAAAGCCGACTCAACAGCACTTAACAACAACAACAACAACAACAATCCTTACAGACACAAAGCCCAAACCAGACCCATTGCTGTGGGGTTGATGCTGACACATAGCACCCCTAGAGGACAGAGTAGAACTGCCCCCTAGGGTCTCCCAGGCTGTCATCTTTAGGGAGGGAGACAGACAGGTCCTTTTTCCCAGTGGATGGCTGGTAAGTACATTTGATAGATGTAGCTTATTAATTTCCATTGCTGCACAGAATCCCAACATACAAACACATCGCGATCTATTCTCCTGGGAGTATCCAGCTCAGTATTTTTTAGTTTTTGCTATTAGAAACAAGGCTGCAATTAATGTTCTTCTGCAGGCATGTGAGGTTTCCCAGTGCAGGTCCTGGGGGGGTCACAAACTGCACCCCAAGTTTGTAATGTACATGCCTGTTAAATGTTACCAGTCGAGCACTTAACCACTATACTAGCAGGGTCTACAAATACGTTTCCACTAAGTTTTCAAATTCATTGCCATCATGTTATCAGTCGTCACATGATGATTTAAATAATGTGTACCTTTATGGTAGTCGTGGTTCCCTTCTCATTCCTAAGACACTTTCAATTGTCTTTTTTCCCTACCTTGTTGAGTTCTGCTAGGCTTGTCTATTTTCAAAGAAGTAGGTTTTGAGTTTGTTAATCTGCTCTATCGCATTCTCAGTTTCATTATCTTCTATTCTATTAGTTATATAATGTATAATTGGATATACAGTCGTCCCTCAGTATCCGTGGGGGACTGGATTCCAGGATCCCTGCAGATACGAAAATCTGTAGATGTTCAATTCCCTCATCAGATGACATAGGATCTACATGTAGCCCATGCACATCCTCCTGGACAGGACCTGGCGCCCCTCTTAGCCTCTGCGGGATGGCTGTGGCCACTTCCTGCCTTTTTCAGTTCTCTCTCTCAAGTACCTTCCATCAGCAAAGTTGGACCCTGTGGACAGCGAGGGCTGACCCTGTGTGATGAGGGATTTGTCCATTTCTCCTTAGAATTTCGTCAGTTTTGGCTTCACCTGTTTTGCCTTATATACATATTTTTTGCATTTTCTATTTCAGGCCCTGTTGCTAGGCACAGCCACGCTCAGAGCTGCTGTGTCCTCCTGTTGAAGCTGTCCTGTGATGGTGACATCCTCTTTTCTTACGATCAGCTCGTAACTTCTATGCCGTCTGTCACGGACTTGAGAGGCGCTGCTGTGTTCCTTCACCGGGTCTCCGGGGTGGTGGCAGTATGTGTCCACACAGACCCACAGCCCTCCTTTCTGGGTGATGTCTGATTTCTCAGGCAGCTACTGCCATTTTAAGGACAATGTACCTAGGAATGGCTTTGTGTTTTCATCCCATCAGGAATAAAGAACACATTTTTAACCAGCAGACACCTCGCCTTCTTCAGATGGAGTTCCCAGCCGCTCCAACTACACACTTTGCTTCTCCTCTCTTCCTGGGACACCCGTAAGAGGCATAAGGGGCTTGCCTCGCCGCCTCCTTCCTCGGGCTCCCAGCCCCTCAGAGGCACTGGCTCTCTTCTCTGATCTCCCCCACGTGTGTCTCAGCTTGAATCCATTCCACCCAATTCTTTACGGCCATGCTGCCCACTGGCATCACTTCTTCTCCTTTTGGAGAAATGGCATGTTGTGTCTAGACCTGCCCTACAGGATTTACAAATCAGAACTCTCACCAAGGATGAAACTCCTGCCTTGAGATCATCTTTAAACCCTGAACCAAAAGTACCCCTGAAGTCTTCTGAAAACTGACCAGTGCTTGAGCTTCCCAGTAAAGCATGTCTGCCTTGAGCACAGTGCTCTTTTAAGATCTATCACTATGGGGTCACCTGGCAACAGCACCTGCACTGATTACATGGGGACCGTAGGGGGCAGGGAGTTTGTGTAAACAGGGGAGGAGCACTCAGAAAAGGAAGATGAGCATGGTTGCACAACTCAAAGAATGTCATCATCGTCACTGAACGGTACGTGGAGAAATCACTGAATTGGTGTATGTTCTGTTGTGTGTAAGAACTCTGGATGCAATGTGCTTAAGGCATTTGCTTGCTAACCAGAAGGTCAGTGGTTCAAATACACCAGCTGTTCTGTGGGAGAAAGATGAGGCGGCCTGCTTCCATAAATATTTATAACCTTGGAAATCTTGGGATGGTTCTACTCTATCCTATAGGCTTGCTATGAGTTGGAATTGACTCCATGGCAACGGGTTGCTGTGTGCATCCTCAACAGTAACAACAAAAAGAACTAAACTAAACACAACCTCTTCCCAGGCCGACGGTGACCCTTCTCCCACCTGATGAAGCCCTGCTCAGGCTCCTGGGTTGGTACTTCAGTACCGTGGCCAGCAGCCTCTCTGAGCGGGCCCCTCTGATGACCTGTGCAGTGCCAATGTGGGCCTGGCAGCCCTGGCCATGCCACGGACCCCAGGACTCACCCGCTCATTCTTGTCGGTGCAGAAGAGCCGGGTGTGGTGTCTCTTCTGGACAACAATGAAAGTAATGCCTGGTTGGTAGTCTTTCTCCAGCTTGATACACGCCTCCCGGATGGCCAGCAATTCGTGGTGGAGAACCTGCAAAGGAAGAAGGCAGAAAAGACCGATCTGAGAAGTGCTGTATTTTAGGGAGAGGAGTCCTGGTGGTGCAGTAGTTAGGCAGCTGGCTGCTAACTGAAAGGTCAGTGGTTCGAAGCCACCTGTCACTCTCAGGGAGAAAGACAAGGCAGTCAGCTTCTGTAAATATCACAGCCTCAGAAACTGTGGGGCCAGTTCTCCTGTGTCCTATGGTGTTGCTGCAAGTCAGAGTCGACTTGAGGGCGACGGGTTGGTTTTGGGTTATATTTTTAGGATGTTGGCTACCTCAAAGTTGGGTAACCTTCTATCTGGTACAGTGCTGCTACTGCTGTCATGAGGGGTCATCAAGCCAATTCTGACTCACAGTGACCCCATGCGACAGAGCAGGGGCTTCCTACGCCATGATCTTTACAGGAGCAGGTGGCCAGGTCTTTCTCCCACGGAGCCACTAGGTGGGTTCAAACCTCCAACCTTCGGTTAGCAGCCATTGACCACCAGGGCTCCTTGCTACCTTAAATTCCTCAGCAACACATGCCATCTAACGAACACATGTGGTCAAGTCTCCTGTTTCCAGACCTTGCCTTTCTGAGCCTGTCTCTTCATCCATTTAGCCTCTCTCCTAAGGCCTCTCACTCGGGGTCAGGGTGGACATGTCTCCATGGCACAGCAGCTCCCAGCCAGGGCTCTGTGATCCTGACAGCTCATAACAGCCATGTTTCATGGTTATATGGTCCAAACTGGAAAACACACGGAACTGCGCAGCACAATAGCTAGGATGTTCTAAGTGCTCAATGAATGCCACCTCTGTACACAGTAGCCATGGGGCACTGCAGGAGACACAATGGACCATGCCAACTCAGTGGGGAGCTACAGGAGATGGGGGGACCACTCCAACTCAGTGGGGAGCTACAGGAGACACAGGGGACCACATCAACTCAATGGGGAACTACAGGAGACGGGGGGACCATGTCAAGTTAGTGGGACACTGAAGGAGACACGTAATTCTATAGCAACTCAACAGCCATGTGTTGAGCCTGTTTTCTGTCCTTGAGAGGAGGAAGAGGATCAAGTTGAAAGAAACACTGAGTCAAGACCTGAAGCTTTGTTCAAACACTAGCTCCAGCGCTAGGCAGCTGTGTGGCTTTGAGAAAACCACGTAACCTCTCCGATTCCTGTCTTTTCACTTTGAGCAGGGGACTCTCCTCCCTTGCAGAGCACTTGGCACATAAGTGCCAGGCACAGTGGACACAAAGGAGGACAGCGTGACCTTCTCACTGTCTGTCTGTCTTCATCAGTGAAACAACACATCCCAGTGTGAAAACGGCTAGACAGAGACCACAAGCCAGAGATGTTCCCTGACTGTCCTAATTAAATACAGCATTATGATGTCTTAACAATGTGTCTAAATCAAATATTGTGTTACAAGGTTTTAACAATGTGTCTAATTAAATACTGTGTTACAATGTGTCCAGGGCTCTGCACTGTGGCCATTCTCTAGGGCACTCAGCACATTCACAGGCAGAAGCTGAGACAAAGGCACAGCCCGCCCCTCTCAGCAGGGACGACCATGCTACAGGGTCAGAGGGCAGGGGCGCCAAAGAACCAGGAGATCTAGACGGTTTGGCACAAGAGGCACGTCCGAGACAGGCGGGTACTGGGGGGCTCTGGACCCGAGGGGAGGTGGGCGGAAGGCAAACTGCCCCACTTGCTTGTGAGCTGCCCGCAGGCATCCAGGTGAGTGGCAGAGGCCGAGGCCGGGGACAGGGAGAGCTGCAGGGTGGCGCACCTGCTGGAACTGGCCCTCGGAGACGCCGTCACGGTAGAAGATGATGCGGGTCGGCTTGAAGCGCGTGGACTTGTAGAACTGGATGAGCAGCTCGCGCACCATGGCGGCCAGGTCCTGGATGATCTCCTGCCGGTGCTGCTGCACGCGGACGGTGGCGCAGTAGCGGTTGGGGTGGGCGTCCATGCTGCCCACGACCTGGGGAGCGCGGCAGGGTCGTCACAGGCCTGATAGTCCTCCCCCAGGGGGAGCCAGAGGTAGGGGGTATCTCCACAATGTGGGCCTCACCATGGCAACCTCACAGTGGCTTGTTGCCTCGGAACTCCCCCGCTTTACACTGTGTGTGTATGGAAGTAGCACTCACAAATACACACCAAAGAATAAACAGCTCACCAGGTGCGTGATGAAAGCAATTATTCAGAACCTGCGAGCAACTGTCTACGGCTCAGCCTCGTCAATCCAAAGAAAACCCACGGGTGAGTTTCCCTAGGGTTTGTTTCTAAGGCTAACTGCTTTCCCAGAACAGTTACTGTATGTCACACACGTACCCCAAACACACAACAGCCACAGACACTGCTCCTGGCAGCCCCCACAGGTATAGCCTTGCCCTGGAGACCCTGGCTCCCTCTTGCTGCCTCAGCCACAGACCCCGCCATCTCCTGCCCACCCCAATTCAGAGGGACCCTTGGCTCTCTGCAGCCAGTCAAAACTCCCATCCAGCCTGGTGCACGGCTCACTTTGGCCCTTTAAAGACAGTCCCCTCCAGAGGTACTCAGTGGATGCTGAGCAGGGGAGCTGACGCTCCACTTTCTAGGGACGTGGGAGGAGCCAGAGTCAAAGAACCCATGGTGCCACGTGTGGAGCTACAAGGCTGATACACCTGCATTTTGATAAAACTCACACAATTAAAATGAGGAAGGGCACTGAGTTTTAAGCCCGTTTGCTCTTCGTAAAATAAGATACAGCTAACGACAACAGCTTCGTGTAGGAGACTGAACAGGGCGTGTAGAGAGAGGGGAGGCCACCAGCGCTGACTGGTCTGTAGTCACAGCACAGCAGAGCACAAGACACGGCCCAATGGCAGGCACACAGCTGACCACGGCCGCTGCTCAGTGACCACCAGAGCTGCAGGCCAGGCCCCGGCACGGCGAGAGCCACCTCCCAGAGGGCCTGTCAGCTGACACAGCGGGCTGGATGCAGGGCGGGGCTTTGGCAGAGAGGACCCCCAGCTGGGCAGCTTCCGAGGACATGCCTCGCGCCATTCTTCACACATCTGTTTTTTTTTTTTCCTTTAGGGTTTTCTTTTTATTTTGCTGTTGTTGAGAATATCTGGGCCAATCCCACTGTTTCTACACGTACCATTTCTACATGTAATCACGTACACAGATGACCGCTTTCGAGTACACCACCACACACACCCTCCTTTCCTCACTGCCCCCCGGCCTTCCTGTCTAATCCCGAGTTGCTGTTGTCAGTCTGATCCCACACTGACAGCTCTTAAAAAAACACGGTGCTCAAGGCAGACACTTTAGTGGCGAAGCCGAACTGCCCAAACACCTAATTCCCACGCACCCTTGATCTCACCAACTGCAGTGTGGTAAACCCCAAGCTTCCTGGGAAGAAACCTGGCCAGAAGGGTGGGCAGTGCCAGCACCCACACTGCCCAGGACCATGCCCTGGCCCTGCCCACCCCTAGGCCACGAGCCCCACTCGCATCTCGAAGGGTCCCAGAGGAGGGCGGCACACTCACAGCAGCAATCGAAGGCTTCTTGCCATCCCCAGCAGGTGGGTGGGTGACATCAGCCCCCAGGAAGATGACAGGCTGCTGGAACACAGGAGGCCTGTGGGGGTGGCAGGGGAGCCAGCGTGTCAGAGGCTCAGGCCCATGCCACGGCTGGACGTCGACACGGGTAAACTCCAGTGCCGCTGCTTTTTGGCACAGTAAGGCTTTAGGAGGTGCCCAGGGGGTAAAGCTGATTAATAAGACTGACTGCTAACCCAAAGGCTGGGGGTTCAAGTCTAGCCGGAGAGGCCTTAGACAAAAGGCCTGGCAATCTACTTCCAAAGAGACAGCCACTGAAAACCCTGCAGAGCCCAGCTCTACTCTGATGTGTCTGCGGGCGTGGTGTGTCAGAGCAGACTCCATAGCAACTGTCCGTTAAGGATGTTGTGTTTGTTTATCGAGCGGGTCCCTTCTCATTTCAGGACACACTCGGAAACACAGACCAAGTGATACCTGGCCTACAACAGGCTTCGGAATAGTCCGGTGGCGGGGAGGGTCATATATTCACCACAGGTCTGGCCAGGCGCTGACGATGACGGGGACTGGGGCTCGGGGGTGTGGGGGGCACCATTCTAGACCCCTACCTTTTTGCTCCAGACACTCCTGCCACTGACTGATACCCCTCCCCTCACTGTGACAATCAAAGATGTCTCCAGACGTCAGCAGATGTTCCTGGAGGGGCTAGGCCACCCCAGCTGGGCACTGCTGCCTGGCCCACCATTTCCTTCCTCGCCTTTTAAGTGACTACCAGTGGCCCCTGCTTTGGAGGACATGGCACGGGCGTGGGGCCGAGGACCGGCCTGCAGCTTGCCAGGCCTCCCTTACACCCTCTGGAAATGGGACATTGAAAGCCCTGGGGTTGTTCTGGGGACAGATAAGTAAACACAAGCCAACGATTCCACAGTGCCTGGTATGCTGGAAACGCTAAGGCTGCTGACAGCATCACCACCATGATGGCTGTCCTTCCCGACCGTGAGCAGGTCCCCCCTCTGTAGCTGAGCCCCATGAGCCACACCGGGAGGTCATGCCCAACGCTCAGGCTTGGGCCAAGAATGCCTGAATCCAGGGATCCCTGCCATGACACCCTGTCCCATGGCCCCAGCTCCTTGTCCTACAGCTGAGGGTATGGGTGTTCCTACTGGAAGACCTGGCTTCCTGTAACTGCTGCCACTGGCTGGTTCCAGTTCCACCCCGTGGTGCTGGGGAAATGTGGCTCTTCTTCTCTGACTATCCCAGGGGCAAACTGAAGGCACCACACACCGGGCACGGGCGGGAGGAGGCTCTGCAGCCGGGGCATCTGTTTCTGAGAAGCCAGTGCCTCAGCCAAGCCACACCGAGGAGCCGACCCGAGGGCAGGGAAGCTCACGCCTGCCCTGGTTTAGGTACCAAACTCCCTTGTGCCCGCCTCACCATTGATGGCTGGGCAGACAGGCTGAGGCGAAGGGACCTGCCCTGATGGGAAGACTCCCTCCACGCTCCTGCTCCCCATGGCCTCTCCAGTGGCTCAAACCAACAACCTCGGAGCCGGCTTGATTCTCATTCACACCCTCAGTCCCATCTGACCCCCCAGCTCTGCCTTCCAACCACCCAGACTCCAGGCCCCACCCTGTCCTGCTCCCACCCAGTCAGGCCACCAGCACCTCCCCCATGGGAGGCACAGAGCATCCTGCGCCCACCCTGTCCCCACTGTAGCCTCAGAGCATATGTGACCCTCCAGCGAGCGGCCCCTCCCCAAGCAGAGGGAGGAGCCCCATCCCTCCAGCCGCCCACAGGCCCTACACAGGCTGGCCTTGACCTCTCTGCACTCACTCCCCAGTGCTCTGGGGACACCTCCCACACCCCTGCAGCAGGCTCCCTTTGTAGGAAGCTTGCATGGCTGGGCCCTCTACCATCTGTGCCCATCTCTGCCCTGGCACCTGGCCATGTGTCAACTGCCTACAGATGCCCCGGGTCCCCTACTCATCACAAGCAGCCAGCACCTGCCTTACTCTTTATCTGCAGTGTCCCGGACAGTACCCAGCAGAGGCGAGCGTGCCCCCCGGCGCCCGGGGGGACCGATCGCACAGCAGGCCCGCCTCACCTGCCCTGCGGGAGCAGGATGTTGTTCACGCCGCCCAACTTGACGTTGATCTTCAGGCAGAGGTTCGACAGCGTCTGCGGCGTGGTCCTCTGCACGTTCTTCATCTGCACACACTGCGTGGCCATCCCCAGCACCGTGTCGCCCACCCGCTTCACTTCAGCTGCACAGGGTACATACGCTCAGCCCTGGGCTGGCACCCTCTCCCCGCTCCTTCACAGCACGCTGTCGCCAGCCCCGTGCCCACAGAACAGAGAGGTGCCCAGACGCGTGACCGTGGTGGCTTCACTGAGTCCTCCTTCTGCCTGACCCAACCTAGAACCAGAGGCTACGAAAGAGAGCTATTTGGCAAGAGGGGGCATTGGGGCATCTGGGTCCGAGGCCCACCATGGCTAAGTCCCCTGCACCCCACCCCACTGTGTGAGGGAACTGGCGGGGACACGGCATCCCTCCAATTGATGCATGAAGGCCGTTTAGCTGGCTAATCCCAGGCAGAGGGCCCAGTGGGCAGAGCCTGGTTTGTCCAGGGCTTGGCCCTCCTTAGTTGGGAATGACACCTACTATCACAAGACTCAGGGGCAAGCAAATGTGTGAGTAGTTGAAAAGAAAAGTCCTGCTCCCTTGGGGTCCTTGCCAAACGCAAGTCTGACATCAAGGAGCTGCCTAGGCTCACATCCTCTCCTCAGGTCCTTTCATGAAGCTACTGGTGAGTCAGGCCCGGCAGCCCTCTGGACACAGGGTGAGTGGCAGGCACATGGACAGGATGGACATGCCGATGGGCACTTTCTAGTTCTGTTCTTTTCTCTGGAGGTGTGACTTGGGGGGCGGACGCCTCTACGCAGGCATGAAGGAACCCGCCCCAGGACGCAGGCAGAGTCTCACTGCTGCCCTCACCCTCTGGCACCTGTGCAATACGGGGCTCCACCCACACCCCTGCAAAGGAAGCACTGGGCTCTCTGAGCTTTGCCCAGGGCTCAGATAGCACACACCCCACATTACACCGCATCTATGGGCCCCCCAGCTGTCCTGTGGCTTTCCAAAAGCAGGACGTGCCTTATTAGTGCCGTGTCCTCCAGGGTCCAGAAAGCATCACAGGGCCCGACAAGCTTGAGCTGAGTAAATGGACCCCTAAGGCCTAAAGGTCTTCAGTGACCTTCTGGAGAGTCCTGAGGCGGCCTCGGAGACAACAAATGCAGGGTGAACCTTGGGCTAGAGTGGACAATGGCACCTCCCGGAGCACCCAAATGCATGAACAAATGTCCCCCATCTAGGCAGCACCAGGGCCGGGTGTCCCTAAGCATCAACTTGGCAGTGGACACACATCGAGCCTTCCTCGGGATGGCAAGGGCATAAAAGGCACCCCCACACACATAGCCAGTAGAATTGCCACACGCCTACCATAGACAGGAGTCTTGCCAGGCAGGATGACCACCACCAGCTGCAGGCCAGCATACGTGTTCTTCAGGTGCCGGAACATGGGCTCCACGCTATCAGCACCCTGGGCGTACTTGCAGAAGCACGGCTGGCCCTGGATTGGCATGCCGGCGTCTCTTGAGATCTTTCTGAGCTGCTCCGTGAAGGACCTGCAGGAGAAGGGCCATTCCAGAAAAAGACACGCAGCTGCAGGCCAGCCAGGGGTAAAGGGCACTGCTACCCAACTACCAAGACCCAAACGTTCTTGACCGAGGACGGAACCTGCCTCTGAGTCCTGGCCAGAACCCACAACAGCATCTCCTAAAATGTGTCAGCTCACGGTGGTCAAACACCTGCTAATGACACCTGCAGGCAGAGGGTTAGGGTCTGAACTCACCACGGAAGGAAAGCCTGGCAATGTTCTGTAAAGATTACAGCCAAGGGAACACTATGGGCAGCTCTACTTTGTTCATGGGGTTGCCACGAGTCGGAATTACTCAACAGCAAGGGGTATTTTTTTATTTTGTTTTGTTTATACCTGTAAGTCACTGTTTGTCACCAGAAAACAAGACTGAATCAACTCCATGTTGCCGTGCCGGCAGCCAACGCTTGTGGCGTGCCACGGTTGTGGAGACACTGTCCTTTTAAAGTGCCTCCCCGAGCAGCTGTCACCCTCAGGAGGGCCTGACTTCGAAATGAAGTCAAACCCCACACTGTGGGAAGGACACGCCCAGCAGCCCTGGGCACACGAGTGCCAGGCATTTTCAGTGTGACTCAAATTGCACGCTAACTCCCCTTCGGGGTATCTCTCCAGTTACCCCAGCGTTTGCGAGGTGGATTTCGATGACATAATCATGGGAGAGAACCACAGCTAGAGTGACACAGGCAGCCAGGCCAACTGGTCTTTTGAAGTTACCACGAGGGAGGAGAGAGGGATCAACAGCTTCTATTTTAAGCTGAAAGATGAACACAGTGTTGCCTTCTATAATAAGGTAAAGAAACTCAGGCTGGACCTAGCCAGTAAGTGGCCAAGTACACGCATTAGGGCAGTCCAAGAAACATGTGCATCTGTGTTTAAAGTGTTACAACAATTTGCCTCAGGACTACTGAGCTCCGAGCTACCTGACAGAGCCAAGGACAGGAACGGGGGCAGGAGACACCAAGCACTCAGACTTGACCTATGCGGTGGGATCCCAAGGGCCCCTGGACTCCTGGCCGGCAAGGCCAGCACATCCTACACTGTGCACAAGGAAGACATCTGCTCTCGCAGACCGACAAATTCTGCCCGCCCCGGCTCGTCCCCACCACACTCTCCCCATGCCAGCCCCATCCACAGGTGGCCCAGCTTGGCCCCCACTCCCCCCGAGACAGGCTGGAGCAGGTTCGCTTCCCTTTCAGGTGTGTTCGGCACAAAAGCATCAATGACAGTGCCACGTGTTTATGGCGCTGCTTCAAGGCGCCCAGCATCTGCGTCTGGGTCTGGTTGATCCCACAGTTCCCTCTCCGGCCGTGCCGACCTACGACCTTCAGGCCAACTCCCAAGGGGCCTCAGCATTCCCTGGAGTAAGCAGCCCCCCTGTGCCACTCAGGCTTCCTGGTGGGTGCTGGTCGTATGTGGCCGAGAACAGGGGGACCCAAGCTCCTCTCCCATCTCCCCGCCACACTCAGCAGTTCTCACCTGCTCCTCCTGCCTGGGCGGCCAACAGCCCCAGCCTCCCGTCTCCATCGACCACCCCTCCCCCATTCTGCCTTCATTTCCTCCTTCTCACTGAATTTACAGAAGTATGAAGCTGAAGTGTTTCTAAAAGTAATTTTAGCTCATTGACTCCCACTTTCTCCTGTGCTTCCTCATTTTCGGGCTTGTCCTCAGCCCCGGCCTCACTCGTCTGTTGCTGTCTGTTGCCTTTGCCGTTTGCCATACAGGCAATTCTGACTCACAGCACATAACCTCCACCAGTTCTCCACGCTCACCCCAGCTGCAGGTCCCAGAGGCAGGAGCAGTGTTTTGCTGCCAGGTGGCCCTCATTCGCTAGCCCGCCCACTGAGCTGAGTGCCCGCTGATGGAGGAAGGCTAGCAACCCTGCCACCACAGTGAGCCGCTGAGTGGCCACTGCCCTACCCGCCCGGCCCCGGGGCTCTGGACACCGCTTGCTTACTTCAGGTGCACTTCGGTGCACTGGCGCTGGGGGGCAAAGCAGGCGATGGCCCACACCTTGATTTCGATGCCCGTGTGAAACTGCTTGTTCCGCATGTCCCAGACGCCCTGGACGGGGGTGGCAATCGCTTTGTTCTGCAAGTGGCAAGAAGTGTGGGGTCAGGACAAAACTTGAGACGTATTTCTCTGAGCTTGGATTTTGTCACCGTCCTTATCACGGTCAGTCCCCTTGACCAGACGGTGACTCCCTGGGGCAAGGACTAAACCTTTGTGCTGTCTGTCCTGTCACTGCCACGCCTAGAACCACTGGCATGCCACAGGTGCTTGGGGGGCTGATGGGCAGATGATGGGTGGGCGGAAGGCAGGTGGGATAGATGGATGGACAGTGAATGTGATGGACAGAGGACAGACAGATGGTGAAAGACAGAAAAACAGCCCCAGCTTCTGGTAAACAATTCTGTACTAGTGGAGGACCTGCCATACACAGAAAGATGCTTCTGAACTTCAGTGAGGGAAAAAATAACATCCGTTGAAAAGATTAAGAATACTCAAAAAACTCTTAAAAGGGATAAAGGAAGTCCAGTCCTTTATGTGGTCCTGTAACTGTTACAGGTTAAGACCAACAAGCGAGAAGCTGGCCTTCACCTCGGGGGAAGATTCAGCGCCTGAAGTAGGGCAGATGCTGGAGTACACCCCCCCCCCCCTCCGCAGCACCGCCCTGCCCCTGCCCTGCCCCGCCCCTACATACGTACCCTGCCCCCGTAGAGAATGGAAGGCGGCTGGAGGACCCGCCCAGTCACATCTGTCATTTCATCTTTGACCATGATCCCAAACTCACGAACATATGGATCTGTGTTGAAACTTGCACTTCGCATCTTGAAGGGAGGGAAAAAAGATAAGGAGTCAGAGACAGTCTTTGCTCTTTCTAGAAGCCTCTGTGGGTCCAACAGCAGCAATGGCTTCCTGCCGCAGGGCCCCCTGGGCAGACCCCAGGGGCAGCCCCTCCCCAGGGCCGCCCGCTCACCAATTTGCTAATCTCTTCTTGCCGATCGGGCGCGGATCGGGCAGTTGCTCTGATCATGGTCGAGGTTTGATTGTCGGTGAGTTTCTTTATACATCTCTGCCCTGCCACTATGTTACAGACCTGCAGAGGGACCACAGACGCGTCACCGGTGTCTGAGGTGAGACGCTCTAAATTCAGTGGTGGCGGTCAGCCCTGAAAGCTACCAGGAGTGTCAGGCTGGGGGAGCAGCTCAAAGCCACAGAGGAGAAGCAAACCCAGACCAGCACATGCAGGAGAATTGCGGGCCACAGGGTGGCGTGGCCTCGGGACCACTGGACTCTCTCTAGACCCCAGTGGGTGTGAGCAGGGATGTGCCTGCCTCCTGAACTACATGCCGGAGAAACCACGGCTGAGACAGAACATAAAACACGGGAAGCATCAACACGTGTTTCTTCTCCCAGGGTTTGCTCTTCTTGGAGGCCAAGGCCTTCCCCACAGCAGCCCTGAAGCAAGGGGACAGTGGGGGGAGTGGAGGGCGGCACAGGCCGGGGACGGAGGGTGGGAAGCATGGGGGAGGGGCGGCAAGCAGGAAGGGCGGTGCGGAGGAAGGGGTGGCGGTGTGGGCGGGCTCCTGAGCCCCCCTCCCTGCCAGGACCCGCTGGGATCATCCCACGTTACCTCCTTTCACCCTTACAGACTTCCTACCAGAGTTACCATTTTATTCATGGGGAAACTGAGGCTACTTCGCCTACATCCCACAGCAGCAGAGACAGCAGGGTCCCAGCTTTCCACCTGCCCCAGCCTGGCCCATGGGCGGTCACTTGCCTCCAGGGGAAGGTAGGTGTGTTTCTGCTCCTGTCCGACTTGTAAACACGGGAGGTGAGGGTACCGCAGCACCAGCTTGTGCCTGTCCTTGAAGTACTGGGCCACCGTGCACTCCACGGTCTGCCCACTCTCCTGCTGCAGCGGGAACCTGGGGGCAGAGGGGTTGGGCTGAGGGCTTCCGGGAACCAACACACACGTTTGCCCTTGAGGGCTGAGCGGGGGAGAAGAGGCAGGGGGCTGGGGCCGCCCACACTCAAAGCCAAACCCTTTCCTGTCCTCGGCTTCTCTGGAGTATCTCCAGGTCTCCAGCCTTGACCTGTCTCTGGAGTTGGGAAGTGAGAACTATTTCCACGCACATAATGCGAAGTGTAAACGGCACATTGTGTCTCCGATGTGTGGGAAAGTTTCGAGACAAGTGGAGACCAGTGCGGCCTTTGCCAGCAGACCCTGACGGCCCAGCCAGGAGTAAGAGAACATTCTGCCTCAGCCCTGGCTCCACAGGAGTAGGTGAGGGGTAGGAGGACTGCTCGAGGAGGCTCTAAGGCCGGGTGGGGACAAGACTGGCAAGCCAGGAGCTCCGTGTGAGCTGAGAGCAGGACAGGGCCACTACCTCCCAGCTTCCTCTGCCCCACCCCTCTGTGTGACCCAGGCCCCAAGGGCCCCAGCCATCTTGGCCCCCCAGTGCCCACAGACAAAAGAAGCCAAAGAAAAGAAGCTATGAGGGGCTTTGGGGGGCTCGGGGTTAGGAGGCGGCAAGTCCATCCCTCCCACACATGGAGCACAGACACCTCTATGAAACCTTGAAGCCAGGCAGGTCCCACATGGATGTGGAGACCAGAGCACTTTCTTACTAATGACGACGAAACACGACCAGGGAAGGTGGGCGCCAGAGCTCGGCTGGGCCCGCGCCAGCCCTGGCTCAGCACTGATGAGTGGCAAAGAAAAGGGGCTTGGTGCACACAAACGCCAAGGAAGGAGAAAGCAGGGACTCCACCCCACACAGGGGCACCTCACTGTGGTTTATC
>NW_006921656.1:2097850-2112300 GCF_000298275.1 Orycteropus afer afer | reverse complement strand
GGCAAGTCCATCCCTCCCACACATTGAGTACAGACACCTCTATGAAACCTTGAAGCCAGGCAGGTCCCACATGGATGTGGAGACCAGAGCATTTTCTTACTAATGACGACGAAACACGACCAGGGAAGGTGGGCGCCAGAGCTCAGCTGGGCCCGCGCCAGCCCTGGCTCAGCACTGACGAGTGGCAAAGAAAAGGGGCTTGGTGCACACAAACGCCAAGGAAGGAGAAAGCAGGGACTCCACCCCACACAGGGGCACCTCACTGTGGTTTATCACGGGACCCCACCCCGCACAGGGGCACCTGTGAGTTTATCATGGGAACCCCACCCCGCACAGGGGCACCTGTGAGTTTAACACGGTTCCACACACACACTACCGAGGCGCGGTGTGAGCACAGTGCATGTGCACAACATGGATTTGACATTTGAAACCAGGCTGAAGCGGCCCTTCCAGAGAACCCTGCTCTGAGGGAGGGCACTGTGGTGGCAGGGACAGGGAGGGCAGGGGCTAGTCTGGAAGGAGCATTTTACGTTTGGTGGCTGGCCGGCCGCCGGGTCACGTTGCAGACGCGGTACTTCCTCTTCATCTGCCCGCAGTGCGTGATCTCCACCTTCAGACCTGCGCACACAGACAGGTCCGTGTCAGCACCCCCTCAGCCCAGTAGGGAGAGCCAGCTCCCACCCCAGTCATGCAAAGAACAACCGAGTCACAAGGGTCCGAGAGGGGCTGGAGACCCTCCCCGAGATGGGAAGGACACGGGGCCACCATGTACAGAGCGGCTCTCACCCAGAAAGCCAGGGTCCCGGCACCACTTTGAAGGTCAAGGAGAGGGCTCAGCCCAGAGCACGGCACCTGCACCGAGGCTCTGTTCTTTCTCTGGGACTGTCATTTCTAAGCACTGGGACTGGCATGGCCTTGACATGGGGCCTCAGAGCCGGGCAGGGGGCGTGGCCTGGGGTGCGGGCACAGGCTCCCAAGTACCCACCCAGCAGCGATGGGTGCTGCTAGCCCTGGGAGTGAGGCCAGTGGTGCAGGCAGCGGCCAGGCTGTCGCAAGGACTGAGCGCCGTGAGCAAAGATGCGCTTCACACCGAGAACATCACAAGCTGCTGCTCTGCCTGGGGGGTCCGGGCTGATGCCCCCGGCTCCCATGCCTGCTCCTCGCCCACACGGAGCACACCCACTCATCTCAGGCGTGCTCCACCAACGGCCTGTGCCTGCTGCTCCCGACCTCCCTGTCAAACGTGACTTTGAGCCACCAGCACCGACAGGCCGCACGCAGCAGGAACCACACCAGGGTCTCAGCCCCCTCCTGATGCGCCCCGCAAGGCAGTTACCTTTGATTTCTTTGGTAAACTTTACCCTTTGGGAATCTGTCAGAGGTTTTTGTTGTTCTTCAATACTTTTAAAATCCAAAACTTCACAGACAAACTCGATGACTGGCTGCGCCTTGTAAAACGCCGTTGCTGAGACTGCAGGTGGGACAAGAGAACAAGGTGAAGGACAAGGCCGCGTGCGCTCTCTCCGGCCCTGCGGGACGTCGACGGCCCAGGGCCTCAGAGGCAGGAGAGTAGAGCACACTGCGGGCCCCGGCTTCTGCAGGGCCTGGCACGTCAGCTTGTCTCCCTGGGGGCTCTGCCCTGAGGCCTCAGAGGCAGGAGAGCAGAGGTTACCGTGGGCCCCGGGTTCCACAGGGCTAGAACACAGCCCAGAGGGAGACTCGGCTGTCCGATACCCCCTGTCACAGCCAACATAAAGTCACCCTCTGACAGTAAAACTGGCCTAACAAACCCGCCCCAGCACATGAGCTCAGTACAACTGTGGGTCTGCCACAGTGGCTTCTCTCTTAAATCCGCACTCTCTCCGGCAGAAACCGTTCTGCAGTCGCCCAGTACTTCTTCAGTAGTTCTTCTTTTTTTAAAATTTGGTTTATTTCCATTGAGGATATACACAGCAGAACACACCCCAATTCAGCAGCTTCCCCATATACAACTCAGGACGCTGACGGCATTCGGAGTTGTGCCCCCGTCCTCACCCTCCTTTTCTGGGTTGGCCCTCCCTCACTAACATGCACTCACTGCCCCCTAATGTTCCCGTCCATCTTCTCAGCTGCTGTTGCCAATTTGACCCACTGGAGACAGATCTTAAGAGCACACCCCTCAAGACAGACGTCCTCTACTAGTTCAACTAAATTACTGCTTGGTTTTACGAAGGCTTTCAGGGAATAATTTTGGTGACGGTTTAAAGATGATCTCGGGGCAATCTTCAGGGGTTCATCTATCCTCCATGGCTCCAGGAAGGCTGCATTCTATAAGAGTTGGAAATTCTGTTCTCTATTTCCTCCCTTTTGATCAGGATTCTTCTATGGAATCTTTGATCAAAACATTCAGACATGGTAGCCAGGCACCATCCAGTTCTGCTGTCCAGCAAGGGATGCTGCTTTTCACGGAGCCAATTAATTCGCACGGAATGCGTGACCGAGTGTGGCCCGGCCCGGCAGGACCTTCCCAGCCCCTCCATCTCCACCTGAACCAACTGTGCTCACCGTCAATATTCAGCATCATCTTCCACAGTGAAGGCCGGACAGACTGATGGAAGCCAAACCAGACCTCTCGGCCCCCACCAAGGGGGTTTGAGCAGCCCTCAGAGGCAGTAAAGAAGGAGCGGCCCACAGGGGTGTACCTGGAAGAGAGACCACCTTCTGTGAGGACATGCACAGGCTGACGAGGTGGCCGCTAAGTACCCCGTAGGGTAACTGGGCCAGCCCTCAGAGACGCGCCCACATCTCCACTCCTCACCAGGCTGCGTTGCCCCTGCTTTGAAGGCAGGAGCAGTGCAGGCCCCGCGCTCACGGCTTCCTCACACTGCTGCTCGGGCACTAAGAGTGTGGACCAGTGAGAGCCAGGCCCTCCCGGCACCGTCCTGGATTGGCATCATCATCTTCTCAGCCGCAGGTCCTTGACCCCACACCGTCTAGGTATTGAGGTACTGAGGACTCTCTGGCTATGATGGATTGGATCCTACCCCCAAAATACATCTTGGAAGGCCTGACCCCGTGCTCAGATCCCATCTGGGAATGGGTTGTTTCTGCTATGTTAACGAGGCAGGATTAGTTTGGGGGCATCAGGAGTCAATGTGTTCTGAGATTAGGAAAGATTAAACAAGCAAGCAGAGCAGAGATCGGAAAGATGATGCCAAGACAGGATCACCCAGGAGGAGAAGCTCAAAAAGACAAGGACGCTCCCCCAGGGCCAAGAGCCAAATCCTTCCCCTAGAGCCTGCACCCTGAATTCAGACTCCCAGCCCCCTAACTGGGAGAGAACGGACGTGTGTGTTAGGCCCTGCTGTGGCACGTCTATGACAGCAGGGCCAGGGAACAGAGCCGCAGCCCTCGGTCCCGCTCACCTCATGGACGGCAGGTGCCTCATGACCACGTCCAGGGCCTGGATCGTCTCGAAGGGAACGCTGGGCAGCCGCCCCGAAAGTGCATCGTGTAGTGCCTGGAGGCTCACGCAGGACACCCACTTGATGGACACCTTGAAGATGCGGTCTTTGCCCTCCCCCGGCAGCGTGACCTCTAGCTCCACCTGTGGGCCAATGCACACACGGTCACCCACGGTCCATCTGGAGGGCGGACGCCGGCTGGGGCAGGCTGCCGGAACATTCCCGGGCTCGGGAAATTCAGCCCTTCACACATGCACGTGCACCCACAGCACAAGGGCCGAGAGCAGCACGCGGGGGCTTCCTCCACAGCCACCTGGGGGCCCCGCTCTGCGTGGTCCTGCCTGAGGCGGGCGGAGAGAAACCGCACCTTGATGTCGTGCGAGGGCGGGAGGGGGTGGGCAAGGGCCATGAGGAGGCCGGAGCTGCTCAGCCTGGGGGGTCAGGGAAGCCTCTGAGGAGAAACCTCAGGATGGGTCTGGAAGATCTAGGGGCTGACGTCCATGACCTCTGTCAGGAAAAGCCCCAGAGTGCCGACACCCGGGACCACTCTGAGGATAGACCCCAAGGTGGGCCTGGAGGACCCAACGGGCTGCACCCACGGCTTCTCAGAGGAGGCAGCCCTGGGCAGAAGGGAGGACGTGCCTCTGCAACAGGGGCACGGCACGGCTGCAGCTCACGGGGGGTGGGAGCGGGGCTGAGGTGTACCCAGGCTCCAGTTCTGAGAGAGCTGAGGAAGCTGTACCACGCCTGTGATGGGGATCCCTGTCTTCTGGGTCCCTAAAAGCCTACGAGCTACTGTGGTGGTGAATAAATCTCAAACAAAACGCCTTCTCAGAGCAGAGAAGTGATAAACAAACAGAGCCCAAGGCTGAGTAACAACGCAGACCGAGGGGGCTTGTGGGAGGCTCTCCCACCTCACCTGTGTCGTTAACATTTCCCCACCCAAGTGTCACCACCGAATCACAAGCTTTGCCACGAAGGTGGTGTGAGACGTCAGACTAGGCCCTTCCTGGAGCCGCTCCCCTGGGGCCTCCACAGCCTCGCTGTGTGACGACTGCGGCAGGACCAGCCTGCCAGGTACAGAAACCGCAGTGGGGACCAGCATCCGCTACTGCTTCACTCAGAGTCTCGCAGGGAGACGAACACATGCTGAACCTTCCACAGATTTACCACAGTGGGCCGAGCAGTCGCCACCACAGTGTCCAGGGCAGCTGTGATGACGGGGTGTCACCCATGCAGTTCAGGGCGGGGACGACTGGCCGCAGGTGGTGCTGAGTGCTGCAAGTGGGGCCAGCGTGACCGAGGAACTAACTCATACTTCCATTGACTTCTGATGGACGTCGATGGACAGCCTCGCGTGGCCGGCGGCTATGCACGGGACCGTAACAGACTGTAAAGTGCCTCACGGAGCCAACGCCAAGTCTGTGCGCCTGTCCCCGTGGCCTCCGCGTCGCTCCCCCTGCAGCCCTCTTGCTCCACGTTACGTCCAGACCCGTGTCCACCTGACCCTTCCCTCACTGGCTGAAAGCCCTTCTGTGAAATTCCTGTCTGAATGAATGCACCCAACAGGACAGCTCACACGGACCGCACTCACTGATGGTTTATCCCATAAGTGCATCCCTCAAGCTCACTGACACGGCTTCCCCATGTCTGTTGATAGCCGACCCAAGAGGTTCCAGACTACATACACACCTCAACTTTACACGCCCCATGGCTCCAGCAAGGAGGTCACTATTAGCCACACTTCACACAGAAGAGCAGCCCCCAGACTTAAACAGGCTGAGTCCACACAGTCACTGAGGGGCAGAGACCCTTCCGCTCACGTGCGATGACTCAGCGGGAGAGGCCACTCTTGGGCCACCACCATGTGCCCAGCTGCACCCTCCCAGCCCCCACATCAGGCACAGCCTCTGTGCTGCCTGCCCACAGTGACTCTCTGCGCTCCCCCTCCCCCACAGACACGCCGACACGCCACCAAGTCCCAGGACACATTCAATCATCCATTCAACAACCTGGACTCAACTGCTCTGCCCATCTCACCATGCAGGTCCCCTGCACGGGCTCCGCACCTAAGGGCCCTTCCCTCAGCCGTCTGCTGCACCTCACAGAGCTGCGATCGGTCTGTGCCGCAGCCATTGGCTCCCTGTGCCCCAGGTTGACAAACGCTTCTGACGGCCCTGGCTCACTGCAGCGTAGGCCCCACACATCCAACAGCACCTGGACCATCACGCTGGGCTGAAGGTCGGTTCCCACAGCGGGGGAGCTAAGCTTCGGCGTGTTCACAAAACTGTGAAAGGGATGGATCCCAGACACTAAGCACGAGCAGAGGCAACTGCAGGAAGGTCTCCAACGTGACCTTTCAGGGCTCATGGATGGGGAGGGAGAAACAAGCCGTGTTAGGGAAGACGCACTGTGACGCAGGCAACAGAGCTGAGACCAGCGCACACAAGCCACAGGGACGGTGGCCACCAGGAAGGGGGCATACGGTCGTGGGCAGCCTGCGGGGCCGAGGGTGGTAGGAAGGAATTTCTTGGCCTGGGTGGTGGGTCCATGGTGATTTGTTTTATTACTACGATGTTTTAAGTTTATTGACTTCTTAGTTCTCACTTTCATTATTTGGTTACTCTATTTATGTATTTTTTGTTGTCATTAACATAGTACACAATACACATCAATCCAGCTGCTGCCCATGTATAGCTCACTGCCGCTGATTCCATTCTGTGAGCCCTGCAACCATCCTCACCCTCCTTTCTGGGTTGTCCCTCCCCCGACATGCACTCACTGGCCCCTGAGGCTCCTGTTTCATCTTCTGAGTTGCTGTTGCCACTTTGATCCCGTATAAATAGATCTTGAAAGAGCACAGTATTCAGGGTGGACCTTCCTCACCAGTAAAGCCAGATTGAAGTTTGGTTTCAAGACTTCAGGGGATATTTTCAGTTTAAGGGTTAAAGATGATCTTAGGGCAGTAGTTTCAGGGGTCCATCCAGCCTCTGTGGCTCCAGAATATCTGGATTCCACAGGAATATTACTCTTCTTATAGATACGTTTCTCTCCCTGTGTTTCATAATAAAAACATAAATGAATCACATAAGAACTAAAGGCTAACGTGTAACTTAGCACTAACGATGTGACAAGTTCCCAGGTGGTACAAAGGTTCACACCCTCGACTGCTAACCCAAAGGCTGGGGGTTCAAGTCTACCTGGAGACACCTCGGGCGAGAACTTTGAGGAGCCAATTCTGCCCTGACACACGTGAGGTTGCCAGGAGTGAGAATTAACTCTACAGCAACTGGCGCTGGGACTGGCAACAATGGGACAGGCGTCACTTAATGCACCAGTGATCCATTCTTCCTGACACCTTCATGTCCGTGTCCACCTGCATCAGGGCCTCTGAGGTCCAGAGGTTGAAGGAGTTGCCCAAGTGGCAGGAGGCAGAGGACTGTCCACCTCACACAGTCGCTTCCAGAAGAGAAGACAGAGCCTCAGTGTGACCGTGGCCAGCTGCCTCTGCTGGGGGGGTTGTTACAGAGGTTAAGTGTGGACAATGGCAGACCGTTCTCCCGACGACAACGACAGACAATCAGGAGGGAGCACCATGCACTGAGGCAGCTGCATCTGTTCCAACGGTTCCCCGGGGCACGGCACAGGGGTGGGGTGCGTGGGGAGAGGGACCAGCAGGCGTTAGCGTCTGGGTATACAGAAGTGTCTGGACTGTGACGAACTGGCTGAGGAGTCTAGTCTCTCCAGACGGTCCCAAGACACACAGGACCCCTCATACTGAAAACCACCAGAGCGACTAGGAAGAGCCTGCTGTAAACAGCCCTACAACCAGGAGACAGACAGCACTTCACTTTAGAGAGCTCCAAGGAGCTGCATGCAGCCAGGGGACTGGGGAGAAGCAGCTGTGCTTCAAGGGTTCTTGCAAGGATAAGGAGGCCTGGCGGTACAGTGGTTAAACACCAGACTGCTAACTAAAAGGCAGGCGGTTTGAACCCACCAGCCACTCCACAGGAGAAAGATGTAGCAGACTGCTTCTAGAAAGATGACAGCTTTGGAAACCCCATGGGACAGTTCCACTCTGTCCTCCAGGGGCACTGTGAGTTGGAAAGACACCACAGCGGTGGGTTTGGTTTGGGCTTTGCTTCTGTAAAGATGACAGCCTTGGAGACCCTGTGGGGTAGTTCTGCTCGGTCCTCTAGGGTTGCTGTGAGCTGGAATTGATTTGACGGCAGTGGGTGTGGTTTGGGTTTTGCTCCTGTAGACAGACAGCCTTGGAGACCCTGTGGGGCAGCTCCGCTCTGTCCTACAGAGTCACTGTGAGTCAGAATCGACTCGGCAGCCATGGGATCTGTGAAGGCCACCAGGCCATCACCACCATCTGTTGCTGGGGAAGGAGAGCTGGGCTGGCAGAGGTGCTGTATCGGGCGAGGTCTTCGGGCCTGGCTGTGGCCCTCTCAGGGCCTGCAGGAGCAGCTGGTGCCAACAGAGGCAGCTGCCCAGCCTCGTCCCACAGCCTCCCCAAAGGGGACAACCAGGCCGTGTCTGGTTTCCAGTGTGCTCAGGGAACTGGGCGCATGCAGCCTGTGTCTGTGCATGGCAGGTCCTCAACCTCCAAGCGACCTCGCCTCACCTCCCATATCATGGGAGCTCGGCTGTCCCCAGCAGACAGCATCTCAGCTGTAATAGCTCAATGCAAGGCACTCTGATAAATAGCTAGGCTGCACGCAAGCCCCTAGACATGGGACAAGCAGACCCACCCCTCATGTGTCACCCCAAGAGCAGAGTGCATGGCCCAGACCTCCAAGTCTGGCTTTTGGCCCCCCCACCACCTCCCAGCACCTCCTACCTCTGTCCCCACCCCTATCTGTCAAATGTCCCTGAGCCTCCGAAGCCCAAAATGTTCCACTGCCCAGGTCAGAGCCAGCCTCAGCCTCAGCCTTCCCAGCTCCCTGGACTCCCAGGTCCTCATACCACCACAACGTCACACAGACCACCAGGCACTGCTGGGATTCAGGGACCTGGAAGGGCTTAGTCCCTTCAGATGGTCATTAAAACACAAAACCGAAGTTCTAAAAACGTCTGCAGAGCACCTGCAGGTGCCCCACCCCCACCTGCCATATCTCCCCAGGTGGCAGTTTGACACCCTGAGCTCAGCCGACCTGGCCCTTCTTGGACTCAGGAGCTGCAGGCAGCAGCCTCACTGGTCCTTCTCAAGGGGAGCCAGCCTTTACAGTCTGCCTGGATCGGGGGTTACATCGCTGGCTGGCTGTCGTCTTGAGCTAAGGATGGTTTCTGGGACTGGCCTGGCCAAGCTTACGAGCAACCCCTCCCCCACCCCCGCTATCGCGGAGCACCGCGCGTGATGAAAGGAGGTGCTGGACAGTGACCAATTCTAGACACAAACTGTTTCACTTTGAAGCACCACCACAATAAGGACTAGGAACAAAAAGCCAAGGCGTCGTTTCAGTACCGCCACCGCTCCCGTGTTGCTTCAGGCCCAGCACTGGTGGTAGCAGAAAGCTGGCTGGCTTTACTGCCACCCATCGCAAACACACCTGCAACCACACAGACGCTCCTCCACGGGGCTTCAGAATTCTGCCGCCACCCCCATGGGGCTGGCCTGGAGGCTTGTGGCTTATAGTGTGAGGGGGTGAGTGCATGCACGTGCTTTAAATGCAAAAGCCAGCTGGTTCCCAGCCATTCTGCACTCCTGTCTCCTCTCTCCGGGCTTAATAAGTCAGCCTTCTAGTTTGAAAACCAACCCCTGGGGAGGGTGGTCTGCACAGGTCTGCATCTGCGCAGGAGGCCCAAAGCCATTAGCTGCTCTTCCTTCCTAGACAAACGGATCCACTATGGGCTCGAGGAAGAATCGCGTACACGACACGTCTGAATTCTGTTCCTTGTGCACTGACACGAGCACATCTCATGGACTCACCTTGTCCCTCCCGATCGGAAGGGGCATAGCCGTGTAAAGGTTCTTCCTCCCGTCAAACACCGGCTTCCGATCCCCAAAGATCTGAGTTTTAAAGTGCTGGACCATGTGCTCCACAATCTCCCTGAAACAAAGAATTGAGGCGAGAGGTCAATACAATCAGGGAACAAGCGTCCAGGGATGCCGTTTCTCGGACGCTGGCGTCCAGGCAGCACTGTGGGACTGACGGCCTGTTAGCAGCACAGTCTGCATGTTCCTTCTACAAAGGGTCAGACCAGAGGAAGCAGGCCATTCCTGGGTGATGGGAAATTTGGCAAAGATTACACATGACAGACGATTCCAACTGAGGCACCCTCCCTGCCCCCGGTCCCTCATCATTGCACAACCTGCCTCGGAGGAACCAGAACACGTTGGCCAACCCCAAGGAGCTGACAATCACACAGGTGTCCCATCCATATATGTTCCACTGTAAAAGTTTGAAAACTAAAAGCTTACCCCCACATCTCAGGTCCTACCTCAGAAGTAAACTGAATTTCATCCCTATGCATTTATGTAAATACGTGTGTACACGAAAGGGGACCGAGCACCGGGTCCAGAGCCTGCTGTTTTCCCCTTGAGGTCTTCCCTTGTCACTTTGTCACTCTACTGAATGGCCAAAAAGGCTGGAAATACGGTCATTATGTTACCATGCACTGTCACCTGACGTAGTCTGGCTGCCCACGCTTCCCGATCGGGTGGTCGCACTGTGCAGATTCACTTCATGGCCACCAGTGGTGCCATGGTCTCCCCCGGTGCAACACCCCTTGTTTCCTGAACCACTTCCCACCCATTGCGAGCTGGAGTGTTTCTTCTTGTTCTGCTATCACAGCAGAGAGCAAATGTCCCTCTGTCTCACAGCCATGTCCACAAGAATGTCTCCAGGACAAATACTGAGAAGTGGAATTGCTGAGTCAGATAAGACTTTATTTTCATATGTCCATCAACCCACCTTCTAAAGGCTCTGTACAATTTACACTGCCGCTGGTGGAACATGTCCCAGGTCACACAGCTGGGGACAGGAGGTGGCCGGCTACAGTTCTGTTTCCTTCTGTCAAATATGTATTTCTCATCTCTTCTTCGTATCCCATCCAGTTGCCTAGGGCCAAATGTCAGCTCTTCACAGAGCTCGTATCCACTCCTGACCTCGGCTCCTGCCGCCCCAAACTGTTTTTCTAAAAGTTTCCTCACTCCTTGTTCGTTTTAATTCCCCAATTCCCCCATCTACTTCCTCTTTGGGGTGCTCTGGTAGCATAGTGCCTAAGGCACTTGACTGCTAACCAGAAGGCTGGAGGTTCAAACCTACCA
This sequence comes from Orycteropus afer afer, assembly GCF_000298275.1. Taxonomy (NCBI): domain Eukaryota; kingdom Metazoa; phylum Chordata; class Mammalia; order Tubulidentata; family Orycteropodidae; genus Orycteropus; species Orycteropus afer. The sequence goes on along the minus strand of NW_006921656.1, from coordinate 2,101,581 downwards.
GCCACTCCTCAGAAGGAAGAGGGGCAATCTACTTCCATAGTGATACTGCGTCAGAAACCCAAGGAGGGGTCGCTATGAGTCGGGTCCGACTCGACAGCACATAACAACAACAACAACAACAACAATACCTCCTCTTTGAGGGGCAGATTTTAATATCTACTTTTTAATCTAAGCTGTCTAAAGTTATGAAAACAGGCAAATTATATATGGGTAAAGAATAAATATTATCCAAGTGTGATTAGCAACAGCCTTAGAACCGTGTTAAGTTTTCTTGTTTTCCTAAGGAAATGCTTGTAAGAGAGATGCTGCTTCCAAGGGGTCAAAATATTTTGAACTCAAATGCTCTGGATCTCACTCCTCATCACAGCACAAACCCAATGTTCTGAAAGCACTTTAACCACCGCAGCATCTGCCAGTTTTCTCTGGTGGCCCAGTGATTAAAGCGCTAGGCTACTAACCAGCCACTCCACAGGAGAAAGATGTGGCCGTCAGTTTCTTTAAAGATTATAATTTTGGAAATCCACTGGGGGCAGTTCCACTCTGTCCTCTAAGGGTGCTCTAAGTCGGAATCGACTCCACGGCACTGGTTGTGGTTTGAGCTTTGCTTCTGTGAAGATTGATAGCCTTGGAAACTCTATGGGTGGTTCCATTGCCCATGTCCTCTAGGGGTGCTGTGAGTTGGAATCTCCTCCACAGAATTTTTTTTTCCTACAATCCCTTTAACAGGAGGTAAAACACCCTAACATCTTTCTTTGGGTCAAATATGGCAACCAGACTCTAGTGCCCTTTCACCCCGCATGGGCCCGGCTGACTCCACCGTCACCCCGCGTGGGCCTGGCTCACTCCGCCGTCCACCCTGCGTAGGGCTGGTTCTAAAAAGTAACAGGAACCAACTGCCACCGAGTCACCTCTGACCCCCGGCGATCCCACGTGTGTCAGAGTAGAACTGGATCCCAGAGGCTTGTCACCGGTTCATTATTCCAGAAATAAGTTGCCAGTCCTTTCTTCCAGGTGCTTCTGGGCAGACTTGAACCAGCACTGTGTAAGGACTGCTGTCCGTCAGTCAAGTGATACTCCAGGGCCCTCACATGACCAATGAGCTTCCGATCTTAAGTGAAAGGCTTTTCTCAAGTCCAAGGAGACCCTGCAGAAAGTTCTTGGATGTGCAGCTCGGCCCTCTCCCTCCCAGGAGCAGAACGCCCACTTCTACAGCATTCTCCTGGAGCCACTTGGCAGAGCTCACGAGGAACGAGGAGGGAAGATGAGGCACAGCCCCCCTTTGCAGCCCCCCAGTGCTTGCAAGTGGAATGCTGCTAATTCCGACCCAGAAGATGGGATCATCTCTGTGCCCACAACCACACTGAAGCATGTAAAAGAGCCTTAGGCTCCACTCCCTCCCTCCCACAGCAGCCACTCGGGGAACGGTGAGGAGTTTTTCTCCCAGAGACCCAGGGCATAGTGGGCTAGGGTTCACCTGTTGTTCGTCCTGAGGTCACGCGGTAACTGAGCACCGAAGATGTCCTTCTCTGGACCTTGCACGGAGGCTCAATGTTGGACCTGCCGATTACCTACCGTGATGCACTGAACTGTGTCCCCCAAAATGTGGGCTATAAACTCTGACCCCTATTGTTGTTGTTATGTGCCGTCAAGGCGGACCCGACTCATAGCGACCCCTCTGTGGGTTTCCGAGGCAGTGTCACTATGGAAGTAGATTGCCCCACCTTCCTTCCGAGGAGTGGCTGGTGGGTTTGAACCATCAGCCTTCTGGTTAGCAGTCAGGTGCCTCAGGCACTATGCTACAGAGCTCCCTCTGACCCCTATACCTGTGGAAATAATCCCACATGGGGATGGCTGTCACTGTTACATGAATGAGTCAGTGCCAGTGTGGGGTGTGTCATCCACCAATCTCTTCTGAGACGTAAGAGCAGGCAAGAAGCAAGGAAGGAGCTAGCAGAGACGGGGGAAGATGGATGCCACACTAATGAGCTCTCCAAGGGGCCATGGACCAAGAGCCTTCCCCAGAGCTGACAGACACACAGCCTCCCCCTGAGGAGTCGGGGCTCTGGATTGGGACTTCTAGCCCCCAAATGGTGAGAAAATAAATGTCTGCTCCTTAAGGCCACCCACCTGTAGCATTTCTCTGACAGCAGCCCTAGAGAACCAGGACACCTACCGTGTGAACTGCATACGGTTCAGGGAACTCAGAACTAAGACGCTATCACTGCTCTAACACAGACAGCAGCGTGCAGGAGAGTCAGAGCTGAGGAAGAGGGGTGCTGAGCGCCGAGACGGTCACTCCCAGGTGCAGACCCTGAGAGACGGTGCTCCTCCTCGTCTTCCCTGCACCCTCTCCCCTCCCCTCCCCCTCGGAGCAAGAGGACTGCCTGTCCTGGAGTGACTCTCGCTCGCTCACTAGGGCAGGAACCGTGTCTGTCTTGTCCACCACCGTATCCCTAGGGGCACAGCTGCTCACATGAGTAACAGTTTCACAAGTGGTAGACAGCGGGTTGGTGGGTTAGTTGGCTGCTTGACTGGTTGGAAGAGGGAGCAAGGAACAGAGTTAACATACTGGCACATGGGTCAAGAACTAACCCCAAAACTTTAATTTCAACACGTTCCTACACTGTTTTGACTGATGGTAGTTCTGAGATGGCTAGTGGCCACTGTCTATCAGAATTAACAGTAAAATGAAGAACCCTAGAGGTCCACGTGTTAACAAGGCAGCAAATCTCAGGCTGGCCCTAGACCAAGGTGAGCAGCTCGGGTTGGCAGAACGAGGGCTGGCCTTGCCCCCAGACGCTGAGCTCGGGCCCCACCTCCATTTTCCAAACAACGGGTAACTTTGGAATCTCACAGGAGTCCCAGTGGCACAGTGGTTAATCACTCAGTGCTAGCCAAAAGGTCAGCAGTTTGAACCTGCCAGCCATACTGTGGGGAAAAGATGTGGCAGTCCGCTCCATAAGGTGGTAGCCTCGACCCTAGGGCCAGCTCCACTCTGTCCTCTGGGGGCACTGTGAGTCGGAATCGACTCCACGGCAGCGGGTGAGTCTGATTAGAGTAACCACGGGAATAACTACACAGGAAAGTGGCAGTGAGGCCTGGCAAGCACAGCGTACTTTAATCTCTATCAGCCTTTTCTAGTGTCAACTGACAAAGCCTTAGCCATGTCAACTTTCATAAAAGAAAGCTTCCTGGGTTGAGGGCATAAGAGCCGAACTGTCCTCACATTGATCAGAAGCCCAGAAAATGTGCACTTTCTCACGCCTTCATTTCAGCTCTGGGAGAATATTCTAGATCACAGATCCACACAGTTGTTTTTGCCGCAGGGAAGCATAAAAACAAGTGAACATTTTGCTAGACTAGTAAAGAGTGTTTGTGTTTTCATACAGCACTGCATTGTCAGTGAAGACAAACATGGGTATATGGATGGATAGATGGGTGGACAGGCTAAATGATTAGGTATGTCTATGAAATGGGGAGGGTATCCAAGAACATTTATAGGGTTGGCAGACAATGGTCCTCTAAGTTTATGTGAATGATCAGAATTCCCAGGTGTATAGTAGAGCTGACAAGGGGCAAGGTTGTGGTCACTGCTAGGTCACAGCCAGCTACCCAGAGGGACCGAGGAGTTGAATCTGCGGGCTTGGGACCATAGTTGCAGAGGACATCAAGCTCAATTGGCATAACACACTATACAAAACATCGTTCCACCTCCTACTTTGGCGAGTAGC
>NW_006921656.1:2095286-2096877 GCF_000298275.1 Orycteropus afer afer | reverse complement strand
GCAATAAGGCAAGAAAGGGAAATCAAAGGCCTCGGAATGGCTAAGGAGGAAGTAATGTGATCAGATTCCGACTCACAGAGCCCCTAGACGACAGAGGGGAACTGTCCCACAGGGTCTACAAAGCTGTTTTTACCGAAGCAGACCGCCTCATCTTTTTCCCATGGAGCAGCTAGCGGATTCCACTGCCTACCTTTTTGTAACCAGCTGAGTGCTTTAACCACTGTGCAACCAGACCTCCCATATAGGCCCTACAAACATCAAAAAATTCTATGCACAACTTTAGGAGCTCTGGTGGCATAGTGCCTAAGGCATCTGACTGCTAACCAGAAGGCTGGAAGTTCAAACCCACCAGCCACTCCTTGGAAGGAAGACTGGGCAACCTACTTCTGTAGAGATACTGCCTTGGAAACCCAAGGAGGGGTCGCTATGAGCCAGAACAACTCAATGGCAGTGAGTTTTGGTCTGTGGACAACTTTATGCCAATAAACTTAGACGAAATGGACAAATTCCTTGAAAGCCACCAAAACCAGCCTAAGAATCAACAGAAAACTCCTGATCTCCCTTAAAGAAGTGAAACTGTATTAAATATCCCTACAAAAACAACTGCGTGTGTGATGGTCTCAGCGACTTTAGTCATTACTCTGTCACACACAAGCTCCCTCCATACACAGAGGAGGGTACATAGAGCCACATAATCCTGACATTAAAACCTGACAAAAAAAATCACAGCAAAGCACTAACAAATTTAATTCAGTAAAATATAAAAATAATACATCATGACTAAACAGGATTCTGTCAGAAATGCCAGATTTAGATTTAACATCAGAAATAAAACAGTCAATGCATTTCATCTCATTAATGGGGGAAAAAGGTGGAAAAACCGTAAGATCCCCTCAACAGGTGCAGAACAAGCATCTGAAGTATTCAACACCCAACAATGCTGGCGTTCTCTGCAAATGCGAAGAGAACTTCCCAGCCTGACAAGGAGCCTTTCCAAAAGGCACACAGCTAATGCTGCATTTTACAGACGCAAGACTGAACGCTTCCTCCCGACGGTGGGGGCCTAAGACAAGGGCGTCTGCCTCCGCCACTTCCACTTCTATTCAACACTGGACTGGATTTCTTGACACTCAAACAAGGCCAGTAAAAGACATCAACCCTGGCAAAAAGGAAATACTACCATTCTGATTCACAAACAATGTCACTGTTTACAGAGAATCTGTAAGAAAATAAAGCAACTGCCTGAACTAAAGTGAATGCAGAAAGGTTGTAGAATGCAAGGCCAATAAATCAAAATAAAATTTAAGTTTCTTCTCTTTTTTTTGTGGTATATTTTTATTTATTTATGTATTTAATTGTGATTTGGGTGAAAGTTTACAGAGCAAATTCACTGTCCATACAGCAGCTCACATACACACATTGTCTCATGACATTGACTATAATTTACCCCAATGCAACAGCTCCCCTCCCACGTCCTTCCAATAGTTACCTCTTCCTTGTGTTCATCCCTCCATGCCTCCTGCCCCCTGAGCTGTCTCCCTGTGCATAAGCAGCCCTTCTTTCTCCCATGATTGTTCTCTCCAAGGAGTGT
>NW_006921656.1:2072549-2092713 GCF_000298275.1 Orycteropus afer afer | reverse complement strand
CAGGCAGTTTTGACTACTGTGGCTGTATAGTAGGTTTTGAGATCTGTCAGCGTGAGACCTCCTACTTTGTTCTTCTTCTTCAGTGGTGCTTTGCTTATCCGGGGTGTCTTCCTTTCCAAATAAAGTTAGTGATTAGTTTTTCCATATCCTTAAAAATTGTTGATAGAATCTCGATTGGGATTGCATTGAATGTATAGATTGCTTTGGGTATAAAATTTAAGTTTCTTTATTATCAACAAATAGTTTGAAAATGAAAAAAGAAAAATGGACATCTTTACTGAGATAAAATTCACGTACCATAAAATGCACCCACTTTAAGAAGAATTTAGTATACTCAGAGCTGCGCAAACAGAAGCCTCACCTCCGGTGAGAAGAGTTTATCACCCAAAGAGAAGTCCTGTATCCAGCAGCCGCCACCCCTAGCCCCTCCGAGGAAGCTTAAAATACCACTTATAATACCACCAAAGCACAGAATATACTTAAGAATGAGTGTTATGGGAAACACTGAAAATTACCCAAAAAACTGCTGACGGAAACAAAAGGAAATAAACAGAAAGTGGACCGTGTTCATGAAGTGCAATAGTGTCAATTCGTCCTAAACTGATGTACAGATTCAAAATAAACCAAATTAAAAATTCTGGGAGGCTTTCTAGTGGAAACTGATAAGCTGGTTCTGTAGTTTTTATAATTTGTTTGGAAAAGCAAAGGCCCTAGAACAGCCAAAACCACTATAAAGAATCACACACAGAGAGTACCTCTTCTAGCTGACTGCAAAGCTGCAACATACCACTGAACTGCAAAGTCACCATAAAACTCTAGCAGTCAAGACAGACTCCCGCCAGACAAACAGGTCAACAGACCAGAACAGAGAATCCAGAAATAGAGCCATGGGTCCACAATCAACTGATTTTCTTACAAAGTGCCAAGGTCAATCTATGGGGAAAGAAGTCATTACCACAGACCCTCACCTCACACCACAGCCAAAACCTAACTCACACTTAACTATGCGTGTAAGCTAAAATGATGATTCTGCCAACGAAAATATAGAAGCCTATCTCTACAAACACAGGGTGGTGAAGACTCCTTTTCTGGAGGGCGGGGGATGATTTCTTAGAGATGACACACAATGTAACCAGATTTCAACAAGATTTAGAAGACACATTAAAAGATACCATTCAGAGAAAGACCTGGCAAGCCTTGAAATGCTCAGTATGGACTTGGATCCAGAATATATTAAAAATGCCTGCAAATCAGTAACAAAAGTATAAATAACCCAATAAAAACAGGCAAAAGACTTCAACAGACATTTTAGGAAAATTCATGTGAATGGCCTAGTGTACATGGAAAGGGGCTTAACGTAGTAGCTGTCATGGCAAATTAAAACACCCACCAAAGTGGCTAATGTCAAACAGATCAAACTAAGTGCTGACAAGGCTACGGGGCAACCAGAGCTCTCCTGTGTGACGGGGGCTGAGTGAGGAGGAGCACGGCTCTGGAAACTGGTGTTTCTCGTGCCATTGAACTGACACTTGGCCTTGAGCTTGGCAATTTCACTCCGAGACCTTTCTCTAAGAGAAATGAAACTATTTATAGGAGAACATCCACACAGCTTCATTCTTAATGGCCACATGGTGGAGAGGCCAGGCGTGCGGCCGAGAGATGAATCAACAACAGTGGGACCTTCTTACAATAAGGCATTCCTTGGCAATCAGAACAAGACCTAGAACAGAGGTGACTCTCGGAAGCACGCCGTCAGTTAAAGAACCTGCCTGTATCACACATAGTGTGGTTCTGTGGTTCTGCTTATGTGAGCAGGGAAACAGATCAGAACACCGTTTGACTTTGGGGTGTGACTGACCAGAGGAGGGCATGAGGCAACTTTCTGGAGAGATGGGTATAAATGTTTGTCAAAATTCACTAAACTGCACACCCAGGACATGTGCGTCTCACTGTGCGTAAGTTTTTCTCTACACAAAAAATTTTTTTAAAAAATAAATGCAACTGAAACTTTCTAGGAGAAAGTCAGAAGGGCCTGCTGGGAAATGAAGAGCTGATTATGTTAAAACGTCATATTTTTATTTACAGAGCACTTGTGGCAACTAGCACATGACTACAGAAGGAATACCACACCTGTTCACTCTCCGTGGGCATTTCTCTGGCTTGATATCCAATTCGTAATGGTAGATGTCAATTTTTGGAATGTCCATTTCGAAGAAATTGGCCTGTAATTTGATTGTTCTCCCAGAGGTCCCGAAGTCGGGTCTTGGCGGGGGCTTGAAGGCATATCCTTGGATGGGGGGCGGCGGCGGGGCAGGAGGTGCGAGCACTGGAAAAGAGCAGAGAGCAGCCATTAGGCAGGGACCGTTCTCCGCGGCGAGCGCTGCATGGCACTGCTCCGCGCTGAGCACTGGCGTGCCTCCTTGGGTGACCCCGCTCCACCCACCTGTCACGGACCCCGTGCCACCTGTGTCCTCTCTTGCTTCCGCTGGCCCTCCCCCCCATGCACGGTGGCGGGTTCCCACCCAGCTCCTGAAACTCCTTCCCCACCTGTGCAACCCGGCCCTCACATCCCAGCACGGCTGCCAGGGACAAAGCCCCCGGAACTCAGGCTCACGTGCTCCCCCCACGGCTGACTCCCAGCCCCAGGACATCTTTTTCAAACTGTTCTCTGCCTGACCCTCGGATGCTCTGCCCAGGTTCTTAAACGCTGGGTCTCCTCCACTCGGCCCTCTCCAGGTCTCCCGTTTGCAGTCAGGGTGCCCTCGTTAGATGAAACGGCCATGAACGATATCCACAGCCAAGCTTCTTTCCTCCAGGATGGCTTCCGTTAGTGACGCTGTGTCCGAGCTGCCACCCAAACCCTCCCCTGCCACACGGCACAGGCAGCACTCACCCTTGTCCTTTCACCCCTCTCTGCCTCGGCCTTAGCCCAGCGCCCCATTTTCTCCTGCATGGGCTATTTCAGGAGCCCCCACATGGGTTCTCGGCTTGCAGACACACACTCCCCGATCCAGGCCAGAAGGCAAACGCCTCTGTGTTTCCCAGTGCCCACTCAGACATGGGGGCACTCAGAGGCCTGCACTATCCGGCTGCCACCGGTGCCAGCCTTCCCTCCCGCGGCTCCAAGAACTGCCCTCCCCTGCACCAGCCTTTTGGGCTTCAGGCCCTGAACCTCACAGCTCCCCCTCTGCAGTCCCAGTGGAGTGGTCCCAAGGGGGCCTGGCTCCAGCATCTGAACAATTCAGTCCCTGGAGGTTCTGCACTCGAAAGCCCATGCAGACATGCAGGGAGGTGCCTCCATCACCCCCAACCAACCACGAGCTGCTTGAGGGTAAAGATGGCCGCACCCTGGGGGTCATGAGGGCATCTGGGACTCAGGAGAACGCAGCCTGGTGATGCACATGCCTCCGCCTGCATTTGAGGGAGCTAAGGTTCGGGGCGGAGAGCAGGGTCCCCAGGATAATGAGCACAGTCTCCCAGACGGTGGGCGCGATCCCCAGCTGGGGCGCTCGGAGGCGTCCTTGTCAGCGGGCCAGGGGAAGGACACTGAGCTTTCCTGACACCAGCGCTCTCACAGAGGGCCGGCTCCACACGGCAGCCCCCTCTCCAGAGCTCCTGGCAACCACGCACAGGTCCACACGGCACCAAGACCCGTGCAATCTCTGAGGTCTGCAAGCAACGACGTGACGTCCTCATTTCCTCTAGCAGCCGTCCACCCCGTACCTCCCCTCCCCAAGGAAGCTTCTTGGTGATCGATGCAGCGTACAATCACGCTTCCACGTGAGTCTGTTCTCTTTCTTTACATGTGAGGAACCGGCAAGAAGGCACAGGGTGGATGAGCCGCAAGGCAGAGACAAGACTCCTTTGTAATTCAGAAGAAAAGAAAGGAAGGGGAAATGCAGCTGCCCTGGAGTTAGCTGCTTAGAGCTGCCGTCGCTGTGGCAGTCAGCCAGGCCTCCTTTCCAAGACACCTCCGGTGGACTCTACCTGCCAGCCTTCCAGCCAGCAGCCGAGTGTGCTAACCACCGCACCACCCAGGGACTCCGATTACTTAATTAATTATTAATTAACCAACAGTTCAGACACAACTGAAGTGGTGAAAATCATCAGGGTGGTTAATAACACCCCACCCTACCCCACTCCCGTCATGTTGAGACCATGACTTCAATCACAGAATGCTTTTAACATGAGCCACACAAAGAAATTCATCCCAACTCCAATTTTCAGTAATTCTGTCTTATTCCATGTTAGTAAAGTTCAAAGTGTGGCTTTAGGAAAAAAGCAATGCATTTTCCCAGTAACTGACTAAATTCAATTTATGCTTAAATAACTATCTTTGTTTTAAGCAACAAAACGTTTTTTATTTATATTCCAGATACTTCAATCCCTGTTGACAGTAAGATACTCTCACTTTATTTCTGACCCAAGAAAGCTCAGAGACGGGAGTTCATTCCTTCTTTTCTGTAAGAGAAGTAACTGCTTTAAAGGTTATTACTGTCCCTGAGGTACAGCATCTGGAAACTTCCAGGCCTCTCTCCACTAGGCTACGGTGACCTCACGGATTACACATTCACAGGCTTTAAACCCTTCCCTTCCTCCGGCAAGCATGCGCCATGTCCTCTGATGTTCTGGGTGCCGTGCCAGGGACCAAGGACACAGAAACACACTGCCTCAAGCAACTCACGTGCTGTTTCCAAGGGACAAACGGATTAAGTTTGTTTGCACCATAAGTGTACCGCCTACACCTCTCACCACAGACCCTGACTCGGCGAGGACAAAGGTGGACACCACAGCCTGTGAGCACCGCCCCCCAAGGACCAAGTGAGCCTCGCCAGCCTGCAGCCCTGAGGAAACCAAGCTGCACGCCAGCAGTCAGGCCTCAGGCCCTGCTCGTGACGTCGGAGTCTACTCAGCCCAGGGATCCTGTGAGCGCAGAAGAAAACCTCAACCAGGAGAAGTGTCTGGTCCAAGGGATTGGGGGAGAATTTTGCCTTCCACGCGGGAGATCCAGGGTTGATCCCGGCCGACGCACGTTCTCCGCATCCACCGCCCACTGTCGGTGGAGGCGTGCCCACTGGCTGGGGCTGGCAGGTCTCGGCAGAGCTTCCAGACCAGGGCAGACTGGGCGGAAAGGCTGGTGATCGCCTCTGGAAAGTCAGCCAGTGAAACTCGGCTGCATCAGAGGCTTTGATTCTTGATGGACCCTGGGGATGATGTGGGACCAGGCAGCACGTCCCTCCTCCCAGGGTCTTTGTTTCCGGGTTGAGGTTTTCTTCTGCGCTCACGGGATCCTTTGGCTGAGTAGACTCCGGCCTCACGAGCAGGGCCTGAGGCCTGAGTGCTGGTGTGTGACTTGGTTTCCTCAGGGCTGCGTGCTGGCGAGGCTCACGGGCTGTGGTGTCCACCTTTGCCCTGACGCTGCCGACAACCGGCACTGAAGGACACAGCCACCACCCACTGAGCGAGCCCAGAGCCACCGTCCACTCCCGGGTTACCTAACACTGCCAACAACTGGCACTGAAGGACAGAGCCACCAATAGGCACTGAAGGACACAGCCATCGCAGGGTCACAACCAACACTGAAGGACAGAGCCACTGCCCACTGAGCAAGCCCAGGGCCACTGTCCACTTAACGAGCCCAGAGCCACCATCTGCTTAGCGACCCCCAGAGCCACCGTCCACTGAGTGAGACCACAGCCACCGTCTGCTTAGAGAGCCCCAGAACCACCGACTGCTCAGCGAGCCCCAGAACCGTCTGCTTAGCTGCCCCAGAAACACCGTCTGGTTAGTGACCCCCAGAGCCACCGTCTGGCTGGCGAGTACAGCTGGAAAGTGCATTCATGTGTTTCTCAATGGGGCCTCCTGACCACGGGGCAGAGATGCCAGCACTGAAAAGTGAAACAGTGGCAGGCTCAGGGAAGAGGGCCACTCTGGGACCCCCAGCCCCACTCACACGTGCCTACTTCCAGCTAACTGTTTCACTTTACTTGAATCTGACCCCGGGGCACAGGCTAGCCCTGAGGCGACTGCCCAGGGGGGGTCATCTGTCCTAGGAGGCCGCCCAAAGCCCTGCACGCCAAAAACGCTAACCACAGGACATGCGAAAACACCTGGCAGCTTGAGTCATACACTGTGTTAGGCCAAGGAAGGGGCCCTGGAGCACTGCAGTCAAGCATACGGCTGCTGACCAGGAGGTCGGCAGTTCAAACGCACCAGCCACTCCACAGAAGAACGATGTGGCAGTCGGTTTCTGCAAAGACTTCAACCTTGGAAGCACTCCGGGGCAGTTCTCTGCCCTCTAGGGGAGTTGTGGGTCAGAATTAACTTCATGGCGGTGGGTTTTCAGTAAAAGCAACAGTGTGTGTGTATGGGGTCGGGGAGGGTATTGTGCATTCAACTGTGTCCCCAAAAACATGTGTTGCAAGTCATAATCCCTATGCCCAAACCGAACCCACATCCATCGGGTCTACATTCCAACACAGAGACCCTAGTCCTTACACCTGTGGTTATAACCTATTAAAAACCAAACAGAACCCACTGCCATCGGGTCTATTCTGACTCACAGCAACCCCCCTCCCCCAGTGTTTCCAAGGCTCCAAATCTTTATGGAAGTAGACAGATTGCCTCATCTTTTTCCTGCAGAGCAGCTGGTGGGTTTGAACTGCTGACCTTCTGGTTAGCAGCCAAATGCCTCACCCACTGCACCATCAGAGTTCCTATAATCCCAACAGGAAATGGGTTTTCTTTGCTCCTTTAATGAGACATTATTAGTGTTATTATATTAAAGCAAAACCAAACTCACTGCTGTTGAGTCAGATCTGACTCACAGTGACCCCTCCTTGGGTTTCCGAGGCAGTAACACTATGGAAGTAGATTGCCCAACCTTCCTTCCGAGGAGTGGCTGGTGGGTTTGAACAGGCAGCCTTCTGGTTAGCAGTCAAGTGCCTTAGGCACTATGCTACCAGAGCTCCCAATGTTATATCGGTGCACCTTAAATCAATCTCTTTTGAGATATAAAAGAGATTAAGAAGCGAGCGAGCAGAGATGGGGGAGGGAAGACAGACGGAAATTCAATGAGCCAAGAAACTAGGACCTTCCTGGGAGCCGACAGGCAGGGCAGGCCTCCCCAGGAGCTGGCGCCCTGAATGCAGACCCCGGCCTCCTAAGCTGTGAGAGAAGGACTGGTGTGTGTTAAAGCCCCCCTGGGGGATTTCTGTGACGGCAGCGCTACACAACTGACCCAGGGTGGAAGAGCAACAGGAATTTATTCATAAAATTGATCATTTCAGAAGATCGTCTTCACGCTTCTGGCTTTTAATAACACTGACTCTTTCCGGGCAAAGAACACTCACAATAAAGAGCCCTAACGGTTTTCCAGCCGAGGGACGAGCGAGAGGACCCGGGTTCATACCTTTGGGTGGGAAATTCTCCTGTGGAAGACCACCCAGAGTCGGCTGGGCCTTCCGGTCCCCCGAGACCTCAGCTCTATTCTTATAATAATACAGGCGGTCTCAAGTGTACGCTACCTAAACAAGCAGGACTGAAAACCAACACCCCAGCCTGCACATGCTTCAACATGGGGAGCCGAGAAAACACGGTGCTGAGTGCTGTCAGTTACAAAGGACACACACTGCAGTCCCACTTGCATAAAATACCTGGAAGAGGCAGGTGCCTAGGGACCCCGAGGGAGGAGGAGGGGGAGGGGAAGTCTCTGCACAGGGCGCACCGAGCTTCCGTGAAAGGTGATGGAAAAACGCGGGATGGGATAGCAGAGACGGTTGTACCACATGGTGAAGGGAATTGATGCCACTGTCGCATCGGCGTCAAAACTGTCGAAACGGCACGTGTTTTGATATATGTTGTCATTGCTGTCAGGTGCTGTCACGTCGGCCCCGACTCATAGCGACCCTGTGAACAACAGAAGGAAACGCTGCCCAGGCCCGTGCCATGCTCACAATCCTCGCTGTGCTGGAGCCCATCACTGCAGCCACCGTGTCAGCCCACGTCACTGAGGGTCTTTCCCTTTGTCGCTGAGCCTCTACTTTACCAAGCATGGTATCTTTCTCCAGGGCCTGGTCCCTTCTGAAAACATGACCAAGGTAGAAGAGATGAGGCCTGGCCCTTCCTGATTCTAAGGAGCATTCTGGCTGTACTTCACGCAAGACAGATTTGTTCGTGCTCTGGCAGTCCATGGTATAGTCAACGTTCTTCGCCAGCACCATGATTCAAATCCATCACTTCTTCTGCGCTCTCCCTTACTCATTGCCCGGCTCTCACATGCATATGAGGCCATGGAAAATACCATGAGTTGGGTCAGGCGCACCTTCGACCTCAAAGTGACACCTTTGTGTTTTAATACTTTACAGACAATACTTGTGCAGCAGATTTGCCCAGCGCAATATGGCATCTAATTTCCTGACTCCTGCTTCCACGGGTGTTGATTGTGGATCCAAGTAAAACAAAACCCTTGACAACTGCAATCTTTTCCGTTTAGCGTGGCATTGCTTACCCGGCCCAGGTGGGAAGATCTTTGTTTTCTTTATGTTCTTACGCTCTTTGTGTAACCCATGCTGAAGGCTGTAGTCTGAGAATCAGCAGTAAGTGCGTCACGTCTCTCCACGTTCAGCAAAGCTGTGGGACCTGCGTATCTCGGGCTGTTGACAAGTCCTCCTCCTATCGGATGCCCGTCACCCTTTGATTTGCACATGTATACACATATGTATGTGTGTGTGGATATGCACACATATATATTTACCACAATAAAAAACAAAAAGCAACATTAGAGAGAGAGAAGGATGGGCTCAGGACGCCGAGCGTGGAACTGCTCACGGCATGAGAAAACAACGTGATGGTGTGAAGAGGGGACAGGGACCCTCTTTGGCAGTGTCAGCCACCGGCCCCCACAGGCGACCCAGGTATTAAGATGGAAACCCAATGCTGCCGGAGGCTGTGGGAATAGATGGATGGGCATGTGGTAAAGGGGGCTAGACACAGCTGACTGTGAGAACCCTAAAATCACCTAGGGAGCATTCTCTGTTGACACCCCTTCTCCCTTTACCAGCCCCCAATACACACTGGGCCATCAGGGAGAAACAGGTGTCAGGGAGGGGAGGCTGGGCACGGGTGTGGGAGATGCACGGCTGCTTCTTGTCCCCCTGAAGCACAAGCCCTGCCTGCCTGCCCCCCCCTTTCCCCCTGGCTCCCCAGAACCTGGTGCCATCAGCATCTGTGGAATTAATGAAAGAGTGAGTCACAGCCCAAAAGGAAAAGGCGTCTCCTTGGTGACGCTCCACATGAGTGAATGTGAAGGGATCTGGCCCCAGTTCTTGCTGCCTGTTCAGCAGGGACCAAGACCCAAATGTCCACCCTGCATCTAAGACCCCACTTGTCCCCAGGCCAGGCAGGCCACCCTGCTGGTCCAAGCTGGTTCTTCCCACGTTCGCCACCCTCCCAGGAGAAGTGCAGGTTCTCTCTTCTCGTGACAACCACCAGCGTCCTCCTGGCATCTCCTCTCCTGATCACAGGCAGCATTTGCTGCCACATTTCTCATTTGGCAACTAATCACATGGTTTCGCTTTGAGCTGGCTTCTGGTTGTTTCTGCCAAGTGTTCGTCTGGTCCCTGCCTTGGGGACTGAAAGCTGGGAGCTGGAAAGGCAAGCCCCTCCATGCACCAGGATTTGTGGATGTCGTGGCTGGAAGGGGCCTCCCTCTTCCGGTCATCAATTCCTGCTGAGTAAGCACTACAGGCAAGTGGCAGGCACACAGTAGGCACTGAGCGTCGTGGAATGGCTACCGAATACGTAACTTCTGGTATAAAATTCCATTTTTAGAGCCGCAGCTAAGGAGGCAGTGACTTGAAAGAGAAACAAGTTGTGTTGAGTCACCAGCTTCCTGTATGAGTAATGGGGTCATGGGAACCCAAACATCCCAAACAGGTGACGTCTAGCAAACCTTCCGAGTACAGCCCTCGTCATTCACAGGAAGAGGGGGTCACAGAGAGCACCGCGGACACTGTCCGCCTGCACCACCTCCTGACTATTGACAGCTGAGCTCCCACCCCAAGGAACAAAGGAAGCCCCCCCACAGTGGTACTCTCCTACCTGACCCCATTGCCCAGGGAAAAGCCGAGATGTGGGTTAAGAAACTGGGGTGACCACAGAAGGACCTCCTGAGGCATGTGGGGGCAAAGGGTGTCACCGAAACTCAGTGCCCACAGGGACAGGCCTGGCACGAGGGAAAACGATCAATGATCCTCCCAGAAACCTTTGCTTACATCCAACTTCCTACTCAGGAAGGAGGGGACCACATGGACTGAGTCCCGTTGTAAGCCCTAAGAGGGTGGCAAGGTGCTGTCTTTGGCTGGGCTCTCGAGAGGAGCAAAACCAGGGAAGCATGTATCTAGAGACAGAGATTCCGTTCAAAGGCGCGCTCACGCAGCTGTGGAAGCCGACAAGTCCCACATCCATGGGTCAGGTGTCAGGCTGGAGGGCTCTTCCGACTCACGTGGCTGCAGGGGCTGCCTTAAGTTGCATAAGGGATGGGGAGACGGATGGAGAGAGGCTGAGCTTTGTTTTGTTGTTGTTGTTATGTGCCGTGGAGTCCTAAGAACATGCATATGGAACAGATGTGGGCCACACCCCTCAGGAAAAGTCCCCTTACGTCAGATCCCGAAGTGGAGGCTAACTACCCAGGTCCTATTATTAAATGGGACAAGAAGTCTGCTTTCTTTCTCACACATTTGTTTTTAGTTTTTGGACTCTGTGAGAAGGAGTCCTTGGTGCTCTATTACCCAAAGGTTGGTGGTTCTAACCCACCCAGGGGGCATAGGAAGACAGGTCAGGCCAGCTGCTCCTGAAAGGTCAGGGTTTTGAAAACCCTATGGAAACGAGGCTGACTGCGAGGTGCTGTGAATGGGAAAACCACTGACTTGGACACCTCAAAAAGGGCTAGGATGGTGATTTTTCTATTATGTGACTGTTACTGCCATGGCATTTTATTTTTCCTAAATAATAGACTCCCTTTACCAAGTTAACCACAAAAAGACCCCAAAAAACCCCTCAGAGGCAGCTCTGCCCACACGCGTGAGGTCGCCCGGAGCTGGAATTCACGGCTTGGTTTAGTCAGCAGCAGCCGTCTTCTTTGTCATGGTGAAGCTTCTCTTCTCTGCCTTGACAACCAGCATTGTGCAAAGATACTCAGCTACGCCAGCGGAAAGGGGTCCGCGGCCCCCGAAGTCTAAGGAGCCGGCTCCGAGGACGGGGGCTCATCTCCACACGCCCAAGGCTAATGTCACACCATCTCCACGCTGTGTCTGCGGCAGAGGGCTGGGGGTGGGCGGTCTGGCGTCCCTCCCCCAGGGCCTGGGGCCACCTCTCCCTGGGCCTCCGCGCTGCGCAAGCGCGTTCCCGAGGCGCAGTTTCCTGTTGCCGTGGCAACGAGCTCCTGGCTTCCAGGCATCCAGCGGCCTGGCCTTGGAGCAGGCCGAGTCTGGCGTCAGCACTCAGACATCACGATGATGCCCGCCACTGACGCAGCTTCCCCCGCACGGCCAGGGGGTCGATCAGGCCCCGCCGCCCCGCCTGGCGCGCACCCCTGCCCACACGCTGGCGCGCACGCAGACCAACACTGCAGACACGACAGGGCTCGGACGTTTCCCCTTGCTGCTACGTAAACTCTAAGCACCCGGGCACACGCACCGCATCCTCAGAACGTGGGCTGCACACGGGGCCAGGCGCGCGGGCCCTGGGGCGGGCCCGGACCCTCGCGGGCTCCAGCACCAGCCCTGCCCCCACGCAGGCAGCCTTTGTTCACACTTGCACGGAGGGGCCTGCTCCGTAACAGCACCAAGGCAAAAGGTCTCGCTGCTTCGGCCAGAGGGGGCGCAGGACAAACTGCAGAGCTGGGAACCCAAGGTGCCTTGGAGACACGGGGGGAGGGGCAGCTCACCCATCCCCCCCTGCTCTGAGTCACCGACTGTGAGCCAGAGCCAGGCGGGGCTGGGGACACGACGCCAAGCCAGACCTGTCTGGGCGCGGTGGCGCGGCGGCGAGAAAGAGGCTTGATGAAAATGAGGAGACGCAAACCCCCACACTTCCCAGAAGGGCAGGCTGCCTGGCAGCCTGGTTCCTGTCACCACCCAGACATGTTCTTCCCACTGTATCTTATAAAGAGGTGTTGTTCTGGGGTGCCCTGGAGTCGGGTCAGACTTAGAGCCACCCAGTGTGCAAGGGAACAAAACAGTGCCCAGAACTGCGCCATCCTCACATCCTGGCTGTACCCGAGCCCATCATGACAGCCACTGTGGCACTCCGTCTCCCTGAGGGCCTTCCTCCTGTTCACTGACCCCTCTACCAAGCAGGATGCCCTCCAGGACTGGTCCCTCCTGTAACATCTCCAAAGCCTCAGCACCCTCATTCTCAGGCCTACCCTGGCTGTATTTCTTCCATGACAGCTTTGTTTGTTCTGGCAGCCTATGGTGTATTTACCATTCTTGCCAGCACCACAATTCAGAGGTATCCGTTCTTCTTCAGTCTCCCTCATTCACAGACCAGCTTTTGCATGCATGTGAGTGAGGCAACTGAAAATGCCATGGCCTGAGTCAGGCACACCTGAGTCCTATAAGGTGACATCTTTGCTTTTTAACACTTTACAGACACTTTGGCCCAATGCATTGCTACCTGTAATCTTCTGTTCAGCTCTCTTAATTCATCATTTGCTCTGTCTACTCTACATTCAAAAGCAAGTTTCAGAGGCTTTCTGACATCCATTTTGGTCTTTTCTTTCTTTCTTGTTTTTTTTAATGACCTTTTGCTTTCTTCATGTATGATGTCTTTGATGTCATCCCACACCTTGACTGGTCTTTGATCATTAGTGTTCAGTGTGTCAAATCTACTCGGGGGATGGTCTCTACATTCAGGGATGTACTCAAGGCTGCATTCTGACTCTCATGGACGTTTTCATTTTGTACTTCTTCAGCTTACATATGAGCAGTTGATGTCTCTGCAATCGTCTCCTGGCCTTGTCCTGACTTAGAATATTGAGTTTCTCCACCATCTTTCCACAGATGCAGTCAATTTGATTCCTGTGTATTCTGTCTGGCTAGGTCCACGTGTATAGGTGCTGCTCATGTTGATGGAAAAAAGGTATCTGCAATGAATAAGTTGTTGATCTTGCAAAATTCCACCTTGTGATCTCCTACAGCATTTCTTTCACCGAAGCTGTATTTTCCAACTCCTGACCATTCTTGGTGTCCAACTTTCACCTTCCAATCATCAGTAATCACCAATGCATCCTGACTGCGTGTTTAGTCAAGTTCAGACTACAGAAGCTGATGGAAAATCTTCAGTTTCTTCATCTTTGGCATTAGTGGTTGGTGCATAGATTTGAGTAACAGTCACACTAACTCTTCTTCCTTGGTGCGTGTGGGTATCTCCCCATCACTATCCTGTACTTCAGGATAGAGCCTGAAGTCTGCCTTTTGATGACGACTGTGATGCCATTCCTCATGAATTTGTCATTCCCAGCATCCAACCAAAAAACCAAACTCACTGCCGTTGAGTCAGTTCTGACTCATAGTGACCCCTCCTTGGGTTTCTGAGGCAGTATCTCTATGGAAGTAGATTGCCCAACCTTCCTTCCGGCTGGTGGCTTTGAACTGCCAGCCTTCTGGTTAGCAGCCAAATGCCTCAGGCACTATGCCACCAGAGCTCCCATTCCCAGCATAGTAGACCATATGATTTCCTGATTCAAAGTGGCCAGTATTATCCATTTCAGCTCACTAATGCCTGGGACATCGATCTTCAAGCATTCTATTTTGTTTCTAACAATTTTCAATTTTCCTAGATTCATACTTTGTACAATCCCAGTTTTAGTGGATGTGTGCAGCTGTCTCTTCCCATTTGAATTGTGCCACATCAGCAAATGCTTTACTCCACCCATGTCATGAAGGTCGACTCTACTTTGAGGAGGCAGCTCTTTCCCAGTTGTATTCTGAGTACCTTCCGACCTGAGGGGCTCATCTTGCAACACTGTCTCCGACAACGTTTCAGGGCTATTCATGAAGCTTTCCAGTAATGGATCGGACAGGGTTTCACTGCTACTCACAAGGTTTCACAGGCCAAGTTTTTCAGCAGTGGATTTCCAGGTCCCACTTACCCAACTGCCTCTGTCTGGAAGTGCCACTGCAACCTGTCCCCCCTGGGTGACCCTGCTGGCATTTGAAATACTGGTGGCACAGCCTCTAACATCACAGCACCATGCAAGCCACCCCAGTCCGACAAACTGACAGGCGAGTGGACGGTGAGTTAGATGACCTTTAAAAATCATGAGGAAGTACGCAAATGAGTACTTCTCATGCAGAGAGCAAAGGTCGGTCCTGGTTACCAGGGGTGGGCGGGAGAAGGAAGGAGGGAGTCATTCCTTAGGGGCACTGGGGGCACGGAAGATAATGGAAAGTGTGGAAACAGAGAATGGGGGTGGTGCCCAAAGGGATGCACACAGGAAGTGTTGTGGAACCGTAACATAAAAATGGCTGACACGGCAAATGTTTTGTTATCTATATTTTACCACAATCCAAAAAACATTCTGTATGCTTTCTCACTGCTGGGAGACTCACTGTTGCTTCAGAAACACCTCCTCAATCATGCAGAATCAGGAGGTAAATGAAAGACCTGGTTCTCAGGGTCAGCAGCTTAGGGTGCAGGCAAGTTAACCCAAAGGTTGCACCTACACTCACCGGCTAAGCAGCTACTGTATGGACGCGTCACCCACGCTTCGCTGGGGAGTGAGCCCAGCTGCCCACCAGTCCTTGTTGTAGGGGGTCTGCTGGCCAAATGCCATGGTCTCTGGTAAAGCTCTTTCCAGAACCTCAGGGGCTGATGATGGAAAGCCTGTCCTGTCCTGTCTTCCTTTTAGCCCTTTTGGGGGTTCTGTTTGAATGATATCAGGCATTAGCCAGAATGTATAAGGGTGAAAGTAAGTGCCCAAAGTAGCTCAGAGCCATCCCACGCCTCTGGGCCACACCCTGGCTGAACGTCTCCTTTCTGCTGGCAGACGGCCCTGGGCAGAGGAAAGGCAGGTCGGCCACCCAGGCAGGCAGTCGGGCAGGATGGATCACCCCAGTCTGTGTGCCATGCACGTTCTTCATGAAGGGCTACACAGAGCAGATAGCAGGGCTGTCACACTGGTACCGGTGTCCCTGGGCCTCCCCTGGCTGCCAAGGCCAAATTCACCCACGTCTACTCAGAGAACTTCGCAGAGCTACTCTGGGAGTGGCCCTGGGTCGGGAGGCTTTCTCCAAAGAAGCCCTGATGCACGCAGTCAGGAACACCCACCTCTGCCAGCAGAGAGGGTCCGAAGAACTGCTTAGTGAGTGAGGTGGGACCTGCCCAGCCACCCAGCCACCCAACCGACCGCGAGCAAATCCACCACCAGGCTTGAGCTCCCCCCTCAGAGAGGAGATCGGAGTCTGGGCCAATGCCAAGACTGGAGAACACTCGGAACACTGGCTCACGCGTCCAGCTCAAGTTACTGCAGCCACGTGAGGCTGTGGGTCTGAACCGGGCCTGCGTCCCAGACCCCTTCTAACACCCGGATCGCTGACCACCAAGCCCTGGCAAACTCAACTCAAAGCAATCTTGAGGTTCCCAAGCCAAAGGACGCAGACAGAGTTGAACGTGACAAGATAGGGAAGAAAAGGAACCAACGGTCTTTGGGGTCCCAGGCCTGGAAAACCCCTACAGAAGTGGAGAGAGAGGAGGGCAGGCGCCCGTTCCATCGTGGAATGAGCCCAGCCTCCCTGGCCCCATGAAACCCCTCAGGGTGAGGCCCAGCCCGGCAGGGAGGGGGCTGGCTGTGCGCTCGCCTTTGGAAGGAATTCCGTTATCGGCACTTTGGAGCCGGGGTGTCTGTGCTCAGGAGTCAGTTGGTGCCACCAAGGTGCTGAAATGTCATAAACAAGCCGCAAGTGCAAGGGCTTAGTGTACAGTGCAGGGTGAATGCTTTCCCACGTCCCCTGCTAAAGCTCACCAGTCTGCAGCCTCAGCCCCTCATGGGTCCCAGGTGAGGACATGGCCTGGCCCCTTCCCCCATAGGAGGGGGGCAGTATACCCACAGCCCACAGCTCCCTGCTTCACACAGCCTCAGGAGAGACATGCACTTCCGCTTGCCATGGCCTGTGGGGAGCTCCGGTCAAGTGCAGGGGACAGGAGAGCCAGACAAAGGCCTGGGCAGGCTCCCAGACAGGGTGGGAGGGACAGGCCCTGCAAGGCAGACAGCCACCTGCAGAGCAGAGGCCCTTTTACTGAAATGTGTCACCCTCACCCTGGCCCGGCTCCTGGATGCGCTTGGTTTGAGTCTTCTCATGGTGAAAATTCTTCGGGAAATTCCAACCAGGTTCAGGCAACACTGAAAAAAGGGGCCATGGGTGACAGTCCTCTCCCAGGGGG
The DNA here is from genome assembly GCF_000298275.1 of Orycteropus afer afer. Taxonomy (NCBI): domain Eukaryota; kingdom Metazoa; phylum Chordata; class Mammalia; order Tubulidentata; family Orycteropodidae; genus Orycteropus; species Orycteropus afer. Next base: position 2,076,267 of record NW_006921656.1, on the reverse strand, counting down.
CACCGGCTGGGGCAGGAACCAGAATGAGGAAACCCCAGGGGAAGGGATGCGCAGTGAGTCGGGGTTGCCACAATCTGCCTGCAAGCCCCCCTCCAACCAGCACCAAGGACAAACACTATGAGCCACGCGTGGCGAGTTTCTGGTTTAATGACTAACACTCTGAAAATATTTCCAGCTTTTCAGAAGTGAGCAAGACAGCATTGTATTCGATGACACATAGTTCCAGCCGAACAGAGTGAAACACCCAAGCACCCCGTGCAGACCAGCAGCCCTGCTGCCTGTTGTCACCGCGAGCCTCAAGAATTGCCTCTACCGCCTTTGTGGCTTAGCCCGACCTGCCTTTACGCCATCTCTTTAAGAAACGGCCCAGAGCCGTCCTGCGATCTGTGAAAAGACAGTGTTTCCCACAGAAATGTCCAGAACAAATTGCCCCTCAAAAGTTAAACTGTCCTCCACAACTTACCATCGCTCTTACTCAGTAATATGACGAGAATCAAATATGGCTGACGTGTAAATTATCTCCCACAGCAACGTCAGCTGTCGTAAGGAGCAGGGGAGTGCCGTGGTCCCCCCGCTGCTGGCTCCCTGAGAGGGGACCAGTGGTTCCCCTCAAGTGCTTACACTGTGGTATAAGCACACGCACGTGGCGGCGGCCGCACGGAGGGGACAACTATTGCGTGTGCCCGTTTCTTCAGCATCCCTAAGAGATATTCCCAGGGAAACCCCAAAACAGGACTCCCTGTGACACCCCATCACACTTCTCTAGCCTTTCTATCTTTGTTTTATGATTCTCTGATTAGTAACTGCTTCTCCCACCCAAGCCAAGCACAAGAGCAGGGACTGTGTGCGCGTGTGCGCGCGTGCGTGTGCACCATCGCTGAGTGTGTGTGAACGAGGAACGAGGTGGATATCTAACGGCACACTCATTCCTGGCAGGAATGCCTTTATGGGTCTAGAAGTCAATGTCAAGTTCCCTTAGGGCAAACGCCCAAGGTGCCCATGTGAGCATGAGGTCTCCATGTCGGGGAGCACTATGCACAGTTACCCCCAAAGCAGCCAGCACTTAGCCAGCGTCCACTACGCACCTGCATGCTCTCCTCTCCTCTCACACCCTCCCTAAGGGGCTGTAGGGAGGTGACTGTCCAGTCACCCGGCCAGAGCAGACAGTGTCAGGATTCGGACTTCCCAATGCTGACACCAAGTAGTCTCCAACGGACCCCTGTGGCAACCTCGTCCCTCACACCCTCCACCTCCCTTACAAAAGAACCCATGGGCCCTTTCCTTCATCCTTCAGGAAAGAGTTCTGTCAAAGAACCTAAATCCTTTTCATCATCCCAAGCAAACAAGAATCTAAACAACGCCCCCCCCACCTCTATGCAACTAGGGAGTCAAAACTCAGCCTCACGGCCTTTTACATCCTGGATACCTAGAACATTGCTCGATGTTTACATAAAACACTCAATTTCCCTTTTCAGTAGGCATATCAGTACTTCAAGGCCCCCAAATTTAAAAAGTAATGGTTGCCACTGTCCACCTGGCACTGTGTGACACGCCTGCACGTCTGTCCCTCAGGGACGTAGGAGCAGTCCCATTGCACAGATGGGGAGACAAAGGAGCCCCCTGAGCAGCAAAGCCATGACTCAAACACGGGGTCTTGTGGCTATTGTGGCACGTGGGCTATGCTCCCACCCCAAGTAGCCTCAAGTCCTCTGAGACAACAGGAACGTTGCATCAAATCACATAAAAAATAGCCAGGCCCACTAAGTGCATGACAGGCCGTGCAGGCGGAGGCCCTCCAGCCCCTGAGGCCGGCGTGTGGGGCCAGCCCCACGCCACCGTCTCCTCGTATGACCCACTCATGACAACATCTCCCAAGCACCTGCCCCTGTGCCACAAAGCACCTCTTCAGAAGGGGTCAAGGTGAGAAACAACCCCACCTCCCTGCAGGGGGCAGGAACTGAGAAGGGGACAGCAGGCATCAAGGAGGCAGGGAGGGGGCAGGAGAGGAAGCAGGTCAGAGGCTGTTCTGGATCTGGGAGGGACAGATTAAGGCGCTTCCCCCTCACACCCCATCACAAAACGCATTTCCAACAACACAACCGGTCAATAGATCCTATCCATGCCCCCCTCCCCCGGGGGCGTGATTCAACTCAACCCCTGACTCGGGAAGCTGCTAGGTACAAAGGCACTGCGGAGAACAAGGGAGCAGCGGGCGTGGGTCCTGTCCTCAGGGCGGTGGTTCAGAAAAGGTGCACTAAGCCCCTGCTCAGGCCTGTTATTTTTAGACTTGCCTGCTCATCCATGAGACACCGTGGTACAAGGTCACAGGGTCTGCCTCAGATACAGACATTCAGTGCCCTGCTTCCTCCATTGCCAGTCATGTCACTGTGGGCAAGTCACTACAGATAATTTTTTTTTTTTTTTAAACAAAACAATACAGTCAAAGAAACGTCTCTAAGTTCAGTAACTCTTATCCAGGCCCTATCTCAGAACCAAAACACAGAGGCCACAAAAGACAGACTAGACCATAGTACGATTTTAAGGCTTCTCTAACAGAGCCACACACTCAGGAAACATCGGGACACGACACATTCATGACCCTCACAGTGTAACCCCCAATGCATGTGCGTTACAACAATTCTAGGAGTTGACAAAGCTCCAACAGAGAAATGGGGACATGGAGAGGTAACACATGCAAAAACACTGGTGGCCGACAGACACATGGAGATGTACTCAGCTTTCACCAGAGAAATACAAATTAAAATCGCAAGCAATGTTATGCCTGTTTTTTGGTGTGGATAAGAGTGTGAGGAAACAAGGGCTCTCACCCCTGGGAGGCAGTTCTGATGGTATATTCTAGAACCCTTTCAGAAAGATGTGTTCTTTGATGCAGTAACTCAATATCTAGGCACCTCTGCAAAGGAAATAAGCAAACACCCAGGGTGTCCATGACCCTGTAGCACAACGGACCACCGACCACGGCTGCAAAGCCCACCAGCAGAGAAGTGGCTGAAGAAGCTGCTAGGCTGAGTTACGGATGCTGGGCGCCCACGTTTCTTACATGGAGAATCGTCCACATATCACCAAGTGGAGGAGAGAACGTTGCAAAACAGCGCTCAATATAATCTCATTTATTCCATATTTACACACACACAAATTTGGTGAGAAAATTTACAGAAGGACCTAAAAGAAAATATCCCCAGTGATTCTCCCTGAATAGTCACACTACCCGTGGTCTGCTTCTGGGTATATTTATTTGTGTTTGCTGGAAAAAGAGAGAAAAGAAAAAACAAAACAGTGAATTTTAAAGGCTTAACATTAAACTGAAGGCCTGGTAGCAATCAGAAGACAAAATCCTTTTTTTGAAGTAAGCATATTGTGCCTATGCTTAGAAAAATAAATAACAGCGCTATTGTTTTTTTTTAAAAAAACCTACAAAGGCAAATGTGAACAAACGTTAGTTTATCAATTTTGAGAGGAGAAACGGGTGTTTTCGGTATTACTCTATTTTCTCCAAAGCCTGTCATTTTCCAAAGTTAAAAACTTAAGCTGGAAGCATGAGGCGGTCATCCGCCCACCGAGCAGACGATTTTAAACTTGCCCGGGTCAAGAGCGGCGGCGGGTGGTTCACCCCTCCCGGGTCACACGGAGCCTGCGTGCCAGGCGCCGCGCCCAGGGTCGTGCACGGCTGAGCGGCGGCGCCGGGCGCGGCGCCAGG
>NW_006921656.1:2061283-2072448 GCF_000298275.1 Orycteropus afer afer | reverse complement strand
CGTCAGGACCGCAGGACAGACCCGCGGGACCGAACCACAGAACCGCCGCGCCTCGGGACTGCGCGACAGAACCGCGGGACCGAACCACAGAACCGCCGCGCCTTGGGACTGCGCGACAGAACCGCGAGATCGAACCACAGAACCGCCGCGCCTCGGGACTGCGCGACAGAACCGCGGGACCGCACCAGGGGCCACCACAGGGCCGCGGGCCTGTCGTGCGCGGAGAGAATGCCTGCAGTGCCCCCAGCGCCAGGACCAGCCCAAGGGCACCACTTGGCTCGGCGGGACCGTGGATGTGAACGCAGGCGCCCGTGCCCGAGACACTCACGCGCGCTTGTGCACCCCTGCTGGCAAAAAAGGACGCTTGAAACAAGCTCAAAGCCACGACTCCGCTTTCACACTATGGCCCAGGGGTCCGCACACTGGATTTGCACAACAGATGAGCCGAATTCCCTAAAGATCCGCCTCCACATCCTTTATAAACACGCAGGGCGACCCCACCCGGGCAGGGACGGTGCTCCCTCGCTCAAGCTGCTCCGGGAGGGTCCCCTCTCCGGCCCCGGGCAGGGGGCAGGGCTGAACCACTCCGTGAACGAGCAAGACGCCCCCTGCTGCAGCCGCGAGCTGGGACTTGCATTCCAACCGCGCTCCTCCGCGAGCTGGGGACAGACCGACAGACCAGGGGCGCGGCCTGGCGGCGACGCGCGCGAGGAGACGCACATTTCCCGCGGAGCTGCGGCCGCCATGCCGCGGCGGCCACCGGGACCGGTGTTTCCGTTTTAGCGGAAAACAGCACCGCGAAGGCGCCTCGGCCGCCAAGGGTAAGTCCAGCACCGTTTTGTCAACTTCGGTTTGCGTCCTATGTGTACGTCGCTCAGCACTCGGTGTGCTGGCAAATCCATGTCTCACCGGGTGGCGGCTCGAGACAGGCTCGTGCTTTCTTAATGGCTTTTCTGGCAGCAAGACCTTTTTTAAAAAATCTGCATTCAGACATTTCCGGTGCATGCAGGGCTGACGAATCAGGATTGGCTTGGGAGGCTTGGTTCGTTTTAAGAGAAAAGGAGTCAGGTGAAAAAAATGCCACCAAGAACCAAAGGGGAGAAAAAACAAACAAACCCACAGTACCCATTCCATCCCACAGGGCTGCCAAGTCAAAGCGTCCCCTTCTGCCGGCTTGAAAAGAATGCATGTTTGTTTCGGCAGCTGGGCAGCAAAGCCCACGGGCGTCCCCCTTCCCTGTGCACAGCCCGCGCCACCCCCAGCTGTCCCGTCCCGGGCCGGCCGCGGCAGGTGCTGCACCGCCATGCTCTCTGATCGCTCTGATCCCTCTCCACCCCTCCGCCCTGGACCTCCGTCTGCGTTCCCAGATGCGCCATTAGGAAGAAAGGGGCCCTGGCCCCCCTCTGCACCTGCTCTGTGGCCTCCCCACCCCCTGCTTTCCCTACCCCTCATTTCCTCTCCGAAAACTGGCCTTCCTAGGTACGGACGCGCTCTGATCCCTGCCCTACAGATGTTACCTCTTCTCCAAACCCCTCATCCCCAGAACCTCCGCGGCGTTGCGGCAGATCAACCTTTCAGACACCGTGCCTGTCACAATGGTGAACTCATGTGAGCTGACCTTACCGCTCAGGGTCCAACCTCCCTGCTTTGGCTCAAACTGTTCCCCAACTGGGAAAGGCCAGAGTACCCCCTATTCTCCAGATCACCTCTCCACCCTGTGTTCCACATGCTGTTGACGCCTCTCACACCAGAGTCCGCCCTACCTCAGGCTTCAGTCGTCTGCGTGCAGAAAGGGTGGGCTTACTCATTTGACTGCCCCTCAATGCTGGAATCTACAAGTCACAAACCTCAGTAACATTCCCTGAGATGGGACTGTAACCCAGCATTCCTCGATGTGCCTGCTCCTCACTCACCAGCCAGCTCATGATCCAACGTTTCACATTTCAACACAGAAAAACTCCACTATCCAACTCTTTTGTGTGTTGAGGACGTGCGCACGTCTGGCAGTAAAGATTGCCGAGGTGCGAGGTGAGAGTAAGACCGGCAGTGATGGTTCATCATGTGCCACCCTGGCTGGACCACGACTCGCGGTGGTTTGGCAGTTAGGTAGTGATGCAGGCATCCTCCATTTTTGCATAATGCCATTTTGCACGTAATGACCTGGCCTTTGGCCCCTAACCAAGTAAGGAGTGGGTGTAATCTTCCATAATCTGACAAGTCAGAGCTGGACACAGATTATGTGTGCTGAGCGTGTACTGTGTGACAGGTAGATCCATGTTTTATCTACTAGTGTGAATCCTAAAACCAGCTGCCATGGAGTCAGTTCTGATTGATGTGACCCCATGTGTGTCAGGGTAGAAGTGGGCTCCGCAGCATCTCCATTGGAAGTGTATCACCAGTCCTTTATTCCAAGCCACCTCCAGGTGCACTCAAACCCCTGACCTTCCATTCAGCAGCCTAGTGCACTACTGGCTTGCACCACCAGGGCCTCCAGGAATAGTCTTAGGAAGTAGTAGGGTCCCTGTCTTTGGGTACATGAAATGGATTCCATAAATTAACTGTCAGGGCTACACATGTACCTGTGCTGGGCTTTGAAACAGAGTCTGTTGGATTGTCCCTGACATTGTTGGTAATGAGGAAGACAAGCCTGCCCCCTGGCACAGGGCCCCAAGGGGGCTGGCTCTGCAGCCAGAGCTGGGGGGCATGTGGTAAGGCATGGCAGTTCAGAGCCTCTGAAAAACTGATAGTCACAGGGTCCTCTGCTGACAGGTTTGGGGTCCGAGTTGGTACGACCTATAGAATTCGGCAAACTCTCCAGCTGAGCAATTTCACACATACAAAACCACAGTCTCATCAGAGCGTACCCTGCTTCTTACAGCAATTGAGGTGCACCCAAACACGGCTTCTGTGAGTCTCTGTATCTTCTGACTTGTCAGCAAACCAAGACCCTCTCATGATTGCAAAAACAAAAATAAACAAGACAGATGGACAAAAGCCCCCCGCACATTAGGAGAGACTTCTTCCACCCAATACAGGGTGTCTACCAAAGTCTCCTGAGAACATGGTTCCCGCTGAACCGACAACAGTGCCCGCTACTGCTCCCTCAGCAAAGATCTGGGCGAGGAGGAAGGGAGGCTAGAGTGAGTGCCGCACTGGATGTGAGGACAGAAGAGTGGCCTGGGCAGGTGACAAGAGGACCTTTACAGAGGGACACTGCGATCCACAGGACGCACGCAGGAAAGAAGAGAGCCAACCCCAAAACGCCCTCTCTGAAAGCAACTACTAATTTAGAAAGTTAGGTTTCCAAAGCCACCGCTGACAAACAACAAAAACTGGAAGGTCCAACAGACGGGCAAGCGTACAGTCTGCTTGAAAGGTGTTCCAATTACTCAGCCACGGCCATGGCCATGGCCACGGCCACGGCCTCCACTTCTGGCCTTGCGCTAGCGTCCATTCTCTATCCAGATGCCTAACACTGAGGTCTCAGGATTGCAAGGGCTCTTTTATGTCTGTTACTCTGTTTTCAGCAGAAGTTTATACAGCAAATGAGGTTCCCATTTGGTGAAGTCTATACAAACTGTTCACTGACGTTAGTTCCATCTCGCACAGTGTGAGCACACTGTCTTTGCTCGCGTTCCGGGTGTTCCCCTTCCAGCACTCTAGGTTCCTGCCCCCTTATCATCTCATCTTTTCATTCAAGATATTTTTGACCTTTCGGTCTCATACAAACGGTATTTTGATGCAAGGGTCTTCCTGATCCAGAAAATGTTTCTTCACTCAGAGAAAAACACGAGCAGTGTTTGTGCAGTTATTTGACGTTAGAATCCTGTGAGAGGGTGCAATGTGCAACCTTCAATCAGTTGTTTTTGTTGTTAGATGCCGTCACGTGGGCTCTAACTCGTAGCAACCCCGTGTACAACAGAACACTGCCCGGTCCCGCGCCGGCCTCACAGCCACGGCTATGCTTGAGCTCACAGATGCAGCCGCTGGGTCAGTCCATCTCCTTAAGTCTCCCCTTCTTCACTGACCCACTACTTTACCAAGCATAATATCCTTCTCCAGGGACGGGTTCCTCTGATAACAGTGACCTAAGCATGTGAGATGAAGTCTGGCCACTCTTGCTTTGAAGGACCAATCCAGCTGCACTTCCTCCGGGACACATTTGTTCATTCTTCTGGCAGTCCATGGTATTCTCAGTGTTCTTCACCAACACCACAGCTCAAAACATCAACTCTTCTTCCGTCTTTCTCACCCACTGCCCAGCTTTCACATGCGTATGAAGCTGAGCCACGGGTCGGGCAGGTCAGCACACCTCGGTCGGGCATCCTTGCTCCTCAGCACTTTCAAGAGGTCTTCTGTAGCAGATTTGCCCAGTGCAATGTTGTTGTTGTTGTTGTTGTTGTTGTTATGTGTCGTCAAGTCGGACCCGACTCACAGCGACCCCTCCTTGGGTTTCCGAGGCAGTATCACTGCAGAAGTAGATTGCCCTGTCTTCCTTCCGAGGAGTGGCTGGTGGCTTTGAACCGCCAGCCTTCCGCTTAGCAGTCAAGTGCCTTATGTGGTCTGATTTCCTCATGCTGCTTCCATGGGTGTTGACTGTGGATCCAAGTAAAATGAAATCCCTGACAACTTCAGTCTTTTCTCCATTTATCATGATGTTGCTTATTGGTCCAGTGTGAGGATTTTTGTTTTATGTTGAGGCGTAATCCATTCTGAAAGTTATAGTCTTTGATCTTCATCAGTAAGTGCTTCAAGTCATCTCCACTTTCAGCAGGCAAGGCTGTGTCATCTGCGTATCGCAGGTTGTTTACGAGTCTTGCTCCAATCCTGATGCCACATTCTTCTTCATACAGTGCAGATTCTCGGATAATTTGCTCAGCACACAGATGGAATAAGTATGGTGAAAGGATACAACCCTGATGCACTCCCTTCCTGATTTTAAACCACACAGTCTCTCCTTGTTCTGTTCAAACAGCAGCCTCTTGGTCTATGTATAGGTTTCTCACGAGCACAATTAAATGTTCTGGAATTCCCATTCTTTGCAGTGTTATCCATCATTTGTTAAGATTCACAGTCAAATGCCTTTGCATAATCCGTAAAACACAGGTAAACATTTATTTGGTGTTCTTTGCTTTCAGCCAAGGTCTATCTGACATCAGCAATGATATCCTTCATTCCCCGTTCTAGTCTGAATCCACCTTGCATTCCTGGAAGGTCCCTGTCAATTTCCTTTTGTAACTGCTTTTGAATTATCTTCAGTAAAATTTTACTTACATGTAATATTAATAATATTTGATAATTTCCATATTCTATTAGTAATATCTGCTTAAGGCGAAGTCTGTTTCCCAATAAAACCTTCCGATTACTGGAAATGTATGTGCCAGGCACCTAGACAGGCACCTTGTGTTTCTGTAATAGGTACAGCACCTTGGCAAGGTAGGTGTCTGTCACCGCTTTGCAGAAGATTAAGGTGAGGCTGAGAATGAGTAAGTGACTTGACTGAGGTGACACAGCTGGTGGCAGAACTGGGAATTCATCTCCTATGTCTGTCCTTGTCCCGTGATGCCATGTTGTCTCCTTCAGCAGAACTCCAGTTGGGATGGGTGTGTTCAGTGAGGTGCTCATTTGCAAGGGGAATGTGCCCACTAGTTACCAGAACCTGGGCTGCATGGTGCTGAAAACACTAGGGCAGAATCGGCCTTTCCCACACGTTGTCACAAAAGAAAAGCTGGTGTTTGGTGACCAAGTTGAACAGCACCACCAATTATGAGACCAGCATCGGTCCATTTATCATGATGTTGGGCCTCATCAAGGTTTCTGGAAATTCAGTACTGTGGTAGCTTCAAAACAGCCCCCAATTCTATGATTACCCTCCCCCCCCCCCCGCCGCGTGTGTGAGTATGTATGTGTGGGTTGTCTATGTCCTCTTCCCTTGATCAGTGCCAGGCTCGTTACTGCTTTGACTGATAAGGAGGGTGGAAGCCAAGTTATGGGCCTTCCAAGGTTGGCTTGTGATCCACGCAGCTTCCAACTCAGCCTATGAAATAACTGCTCTCTAGACGCTTCCTCTGGGAACGCGGCTGCCATGTTGTAAGGAGAAGCCCCATGTGGGCGCTGGTCAACCCAGCTGAGCCCAACCTTCCGGCCAGCCCTGTGCTGGGCCAGATGTGTGAGTCACAAGGCTCTGGGCAGTTCCAGCCCTAAGCCGGTCAGCTTACCCCCAGGTGAGACACTACAGAGCAGGGGTGATTGGCCTCCCCACCGTGCAGTGCCCACGGAACCAATGAGCATAACAGTAACAAGAGTTGTCTCAACCACAAAAAGGGATGCACAGTAATAGATGACTAGAATAAATACCTTTATCTTTTCTTTCTTTCTTTTTTTGTTAAATACTGTTGCGCCAGCCTAATCTTGTTAGCCCAAGGCATGTTTCCTCCAGTGCACAATGGTTGAGCACTTGGGTGCTAACCGAAAGGCTGGCATTTCAAACCTACCCAGTGGCTCTGTGGGCGAAAGACCCAGTGACTTGGTTCCGTAAAGATGACAACCACGACGGCAGTTCCACTTTGTCACCTGGGGTCGCTATGAGTAGGAATCAACTCGTACCCAACACCACCACCTGCTCCCCACACAAGCACTTGCAGTTTTTAGCAACCCAACTGTTGCATAGCCCTGTTAGGACAGAGAGAGCCCCAGGTGGACTTGAGGCTGGTCAATGGGCGTCCTTGTCAGGCAGGCCTCAATCAGAGATGGAGAAATTGTAGAGTTTTAATGTTTAGTCCTGGGCTTCCAACAACACAGAGAGCCAGCTTCTCGGGAGGGGTCTCCATCTACAGAACATCTCACTCCTGGATGAAAAACTTTGGGGGGTGTGGCTGGTGTCCTCGGAAGGGGCCGTCTCCAAGGACAAGAAGAAAACAAAACAAACACAAAGTTGGTGAACTCCCCTGGGGCCAGGATGGGTGCAGTGCTGTCTGAGGGTGACGTGTGACAAGAACACGTCATGCTGCTGCTGCGTCGTGTGCTCTGAGTCTCGCTGCGCTGCCTGCAGCCGTGGTGCCCTGTCCCGCCCACCGACCCTCCACCCTCCTTTCTGAGCCTCCAGCATCCCACCCTTGCCCCTCCCTCAGCTGCTACAATGAACACGTTATTGAAAGAAAACACAGTAAGATAATCAGAACAAGTACCATGGAAGGGCAAACATACATGTCTCTTTATGCCATATGTGCATGCGGGTGTGCACATGTGCACGTGTGTGTGTGAGAGAAACATGGCTTCTTCTTACACATCAAAATATTTCCTGCCTGGACAGCCACAGCCTGGGCCTGGCAACACTGCGGCTCTGACAGGGAAAAGATCCCCTCTCCTGCATGATGTATTCACAAATGAAGCATTTCCACTCAGCAAATTGTTACTTATAAAAATTCTTCCACGTTGATTTTACATGGCAGTAACTATAGATTGTGAAAAAAGAAACAATGTTTTAATGGTAATAAAACAGAACATACTGAATAGCATGCTCTGTTATCAGCTCCTGGGCAGACACAAACCACCTACACTCAACTACTGACCTAAAGGTTAGTGGGTTCCAGGCCACCCAGCGGTGCCACGTGGGGAAGGCCTGGTGATCTGTTTCCATAAACACCGTTCTTGGGTGCCACCGAGCAGTTCCGACTCACAGCAACTCTTTGTACAACAGAACGAAACCCACTAGACCCTGCACCGTCACTGCCTGTCTGCCTCTGGGAATGCTACAGGCAGGAAATGGCCGAGTGAGCTGCATTTGTTATTCTCCAAAGAAAGAGAAGAACCACCCTGAAAACAGCTCAGGGAGGAGCAGAACTGCTGGGAGAAGCCCGGGAACCAGAGCTGCCCAAGTCTCAAAGGGTGGGGCCGCGGCCTCTGGGGTATGACAGGGTCCTGAGTTTCAAAGAGTCAGATGCCCAAGGCTGAAGGGGTGGGGCTGCTATGCCCGAGGGGCAGAAGAATGGGGAGAAGAATGGGGTCTGCTGGAGCCAAAGGGGCAGGATTGCCACTCAGTTGGACTAGGGAGCTGTGGATGCCCCAAACCAAGAGAGCAGGGTTGACATCCCAGTGGGCCTGGATGGCAGAGCTGAAACTCAGGACTGAGGGGCTCCATCTGAAAGCCAGAGAGTAGGGCCAACACCTGGAAACCCAGGCTCTGGGAGCAGGGCCTACGTGGTCTCATAGCAGAGTGCACTTAGTTTTGAGCCTTGAGAGTGAATGTCACTTGTTCTCCTGGGTCTTGGCCTTGCTCAATGCCCTCTATCCCTTCTCCCTCCAGTTTCTCCCGTTTGTTATGGAAATGTCCACCGTGAGCCTGGTCCACCATTGGACTGGAAACAGATCATTTATCATCTAGATTTCACGTGTTCACAGATGAAGAGGAATTTTAATCCAGAATGGAATATGCCTAACGTCTCACTTATATTTGATTTAGAGGATTCGGAAGATGAGATTTTGGACTGATTTAAAGATTTTGGGGATGAGGTGATGGGTGAATGGGTTTTGCACGTAGGAAGGACATGAATTTTGGGGAGCCAAAGGGTGGAATGAATTGAGTCCCTCAAAAATATGTGTTGTCAACCTTGACCTCTGTGCCTGTGGTTATGATCTCATTGGGAATCAGGCTGTCTTTGTCATGCTAACGAGGCTGGGTCACTGTAGGATGTCCCTTGAGTTGATGTCTTTGAGATATAAACTAGCAAGCTAGGAGGTGGGGGGGAGGGCGCCCATGGGGGACACAGACTACAAGGGGACAAGGGGACAGAGAGATGCCAGGCCACACAAGGACCACCCAGGAGCAGAAGCCCAAAGAGACAAGGACTTTTCTCCAGAGCCACTGAGAAAGGAAGCCCTCCCTAGAGCTGGCACCCTGAGTTCAGACTTGTAGCCTCCAAAACTGTGAGAAAATAAAGTGTTTACTAAAGTCACCCATTGGTGGTATTTCCTATAGCAGCACTAGAGAACTGAGACACAGGCAACCCCCAAACCCAACTCACTGCCGTGGAATCAACTCTGACTCCTAGCGACCCCTTCTTGGGTTTCTGAGGTATCACTACGGAAGGAGATTGCCCAACCTTCCCTCCGAGGAGTGGCATATGAGGCAACTGAATATACCATGGCTTGTTTCAGGTGCACCTTAGTCCTCAAAATGACATCTGTGCTTTTAAACACTTTAAAAAGCTCTTTGCAGCAGATTTACCCAACTCTGTACATCATCTGATTTCCTGACGGCTGCTTCCGGGGCATTGATTGTGGATCCAGGTAGAATGAAATCCTTAACAACTTTTCTCCGTTTATAATGATGTTGCTACTGGTCCAATTGTGAGGATTTGTATTTTCTTTATGTTGAGGGGTAATCCATACGGAAGGCTGTGGTCTTTGATCTTCATCAGTAAATGCTTCAAGTCATCCCCACTTTCAGCAATAAGGTAGTGTCATCTGCATATTGCAGATTGTTAATGAGTCTTTCTCCAATCCTGATGCCATGTTCTTCTTCGTATAGTCCAGCTTCTCGGATGATTTGCTCAGCATACAGATTGAACAAACATGGTGAAAGGATACAAGCCTGACCCATACCCTAGCCCTGACACACTCCCTTCCTGATTTTAAACCATGCAGTATATCCTGGTTCTGTTTGAAGAACAGGCTCTTGGCCTATGTGCAGGTTCCTCGTGAGCACAATGAAGTGTTCTGAAATTCCCACTCTTTGCCATGTTATCCATAATTTGTTATGATCCACATAGTCAAATGCCTTTGCATAGTCAATAAAACACAGGTACATCCTATCCTTCTGGTCCTCTCTGCTTTCAGCCAAGATCCACATGGCATCAGCAATGATATCCCTCCCTTCATGTCCTGTCTGGCTCTGGCTTGAATTTCTGGCAGCTCCCTGTCAGTGTATTGTTTCAACCATTTTTTAATTATTGTCAGCAAAATTTTACTTGCATGTGATATTAATGATAGTCTGTGGGCAAAAAAAGTTGAATGACACAGGGAGCATCAAAAGAGTATGGAAAGAATACACGTGAGTCAGTCACTGTTCCCAAAACAATTGGCTGACATTCAGCCATTTCAGGAGGTAGCATATGATCAAGAACCGATGGTACTGAAAGAAGTCCAAACTTAACTGAAGGCATTGGCAAAAAAACAAGGCTCCAGGAATTGACAGAATACCTACTGAAACATTTCAATAAATGAAGGCAACAATGGAAGTAGTGATCACTTGTTTATGCCAAGAGATGTGGAAGACTGCTACCTGGCCCATCTGAGTAGAAGAGATCCATACATGTGCCCATCCCAAAGAAAGGTGACCCAATGGAATGTGGAAACCACTGAACAACAGCCATGAAGATTACAGCCCAGGAAACCCCATGGAGCAACTCTAACATACGGGACTGTGACATGTTGGGATCTCTACAGCAAAAGGTTGCTCTTGTCTTTTAAATGTATGGTAAAAAGAAATATTATTTTAGCGTTGAAACAGCACACATGGAATAGCAAACTGTGTATCTTGATGCTGTGACAAACAAACAAAAGAAAACCAGAGGGTTCTACATGCCCGGAGCACCCCAGGAAGACGTACAATGCACCCGTACTTTGCTTCAACAAGTACAATTTCCCTCCATGTTCCAGCAAAGCTTCTGTAGCCGATCCCTGTGGCTTCACCCAGCTCTGCTGAATGCAAATTCTCCTTTAATTTCTGTCACTTGGAATGAATGCAGCTCCCTGAGGGGATACTTAAAAGCAAATTTACCAAATGGCAGAAATAGGAAAATTCCCCCAATCTGTACAACTAGATGTTTGAAATGTCACTTCTGAACGCTGGCATCCTGTAACGGTTCCTTTTTTTTTCCCCTAGTCGGAATAATTAATTAAGGGTAAACTGTTGCAAATGAAGCAGATAAATCCCCAGGCCTGTTTGGCTTCGCTGATCAACAGGAGACAAGCTCACAATTTAAAGTAAAATAGGAATGTGTTCTGTGTCCTCTAGAAGGCCAGAGGACACGTGAGTGACACCAGCACAGGCCTCAGGTCAGGGCTGTGTGAGAAGGGTGCAGACTGCTGGGCGTCAAGTGATTAGGGAGTGTTCCCCCCCCCAGGCAGGCTCTAGCCACTAACCAGACTCACTGAACTCCTGT
>NW_006921656.1:2054922-2059703 GCF_000298275.1 Orycteropus afer afer | reverse complement strand
GCAACAGACTCAGACTGAGGTGGCTGCATCCGCCTCATGACCAGAGCAACAGCAGCCGGTTAAGCAGGATCCTGGCAGCGCAGTGGGTAAGCACTTGCCTGCTGACCAGAAGGTCAGTGGTTCAAACCTACCAGCCACTCCACAGAAGTAAGTGGGGGTCTGCGTCTGTAAAGATTATTTAAAAAAAAAAACCAACCCCACCGCCATTGAATCGATTCTAACTCATAGCAACTTCCATTAGGTTATTAGGTTTCCAAGGCTGTAAATCTTTACTGAAGCAGACTGCTTCATCTTTCTTCCATAGAGCAACTGGTAGGTTCTAACCACCAATGTTCTGGTTAGTAGCCAAATGTCTTAACCACTCTACCACCAACCAAACAAACAACTCAGTGCCATCCAGTCCATTCCAACTCATGGCAACCCTCACTGGGTTTGCGAGGTGGTAAACCTTTACAGAAGTAGGTGCCCAGTCTGCTTTCCATGGAGTGGCTGGTGCGTTTGAACCACCCACCCTCTGATCAGCAGTCAAATGCCTCAGGCACTACACCACCAGAGCTCCTTTTTGTAAAGACTAACAGCCTTGGAGACCCTGTGGGGCAGTTCCACTCTGTCCTCTAGGGCGCTGTGAGTCGGAGTCAACTCCACGGCAGTGGGTTAGGTTGGTGCTTTGCTTCCGTGAAGACTGACAGCCTGGGAAACTCTGGCCTATGTGGTCACAATGAGTCGGAATGGACATCACAGTGACGCAGGATCCTAGGAGCTGTGTGTGAGGACACACTGGCCCAGGCCCAGCTGCTTCCCCGGCAGCTTCCTCCTGACTACAGGTCCAAAGGGGGAAATCATGAAATCATGACTGATGAAGCTAAATAAAAGTAACTCTGTGAGCAGGGGGAGGCTGCAGACCCCTGAGCCTTCAGCAGTAACGCGGGAGCAAGGTGCCATTGTGTGAGAAGACTCGCAGGGCTCAAGGAGTCCCCAGGAAAGGGGCATCTTAGTGAACTCTCACCACGTGAGGTAGTCCCACTGTTTCTTCCCCCGCTCGCTGGTATTCTGTGCCTTCCTGCCTTGACGTGTATACGAACTGGACCATTCTTTATACACAAAATATGCATTGTGTGTTGCTCTTCTGTTATTGTAAACCAGTAAATAATTCACAATTCAGAAAGGGATTAAAGAATAAGGGAAGATTTCCCCATAATTACGCCACATGGAGAGTAACAGTGACGCGGATCCTTCTGAAACAGTGGCTGCATTTGAAATCACCTGAAGAAATCGAGTCGGTCTCAGTCCCTCGGAGGGACGAGTGAGGCCTCAGCGTGCCGTCCCCAGCGTGGGAAGGGCCAGTGGCAGCCCCTGCAGCATCCCCCCATTGCCTCCCTTCCCCCCAAAGCAAGGGCAGCCCTGCTGATCTGCAGCAGATGCTGTAAGCACCCTGGGAAACAGCAGCCACACGACCCTGCATGTCCACCCCAAGGCTGTGGCTGTGGCATTTGGCGGCTAACACACGGTTGGGGGCTCGAACCCACGCCACTCCATGGGAGAGGACGGGGCAGTCAGTCGGCTGTTGTCAAGATTTACAGCCTTGGAAACTATGGGCAGTTCCACTCTGTCCTGTGGGGTCGTTCTGAACACGAACTGACTCAGTGGCAGTACGTCTGGTTTGGGTTTGGGCTGGTGAGGCCTGAAGGCACAGAAAATGAAGAATTCTACAATCAAAAAACAGTAATATCACGTATTTTCTCCTCACTGAGCTCCTTGGTGCCGGCATCTCTGGGGACATTCCGGGAGAAAGGTCTGCACCTGGACACCCCGATCTTCTTTAACACGTGAAAGTCCAGCAGGGACGTGGGGCCTGTGAGCTACACCTGAGAAGACCACTGGTGTTTTGAACTCTTAGCGTTCCACGAGAGAGCAGCGGCAAGAACATGGGTTTCTAGGCTTTTCCTCCATTTTCTGACAAAGCACCTTCCTCAGCCTCATGCTCTGGGAGTGACCACCCACCACCTTCCGTCAGAGCAGCCACAAACGCACTCCTGCCAGGAGACTGCCCACAGGGCAGCTATGTAAATCAGTAACCAAACCCGCCACCCAGCTGTCCGGTCGACTCCCAGCCACGGGGACCCGAGTGTCCTCTGACTGGACTCTGCGGGGTGTTCATGGCCGATTTCTCAGTAGATTGCCAGGCCTTTCTTCCTAGGGCCACTGGGGGGACTTGAACCTTTCAGTCAGCATTCCACCCGCAGGAGCACAGTGGTGTGAGGGCAGGTGGGCTCAGAGAGCAGCGGTGGGAGAGGAGGCCAGGGAGTCACCAGGTGAAACTGTACCCACCCCAACGTCACGCTCCAGGGCTGAGGATTCCTTCTATTAATAGTTGACAACCTTTGAGACTTTCCAAGTAGGCGAGTGTGACAATGTTCTTAAACTAGACCAGGGCAGGGCTGACTTGGGCCCTCCCCTTCTCCTCTGCCCTCCCACCCTGGCTCCACTCGAGGCCCTCACACCAGCTCCTCTTCGGCCGAGAAGCCCCTCCACTAATGTGGCCGCGGTCCTTCACTGTCGGCCAACACCAGGACACAATGCCACCCACGTTTTACTTTCTCTCCTCGTTCAGCTCCCACCAACAGACCATGAGCTCCCTGAGGGCAGGTGTGACGTGTGGTTCACTGCTGTTTCTACGGCATTGGAAGCAGGCTGGCACCAAGCAGGTGCCTGTTACATCCCATGACAGCAGTAAAGGATGTGTGCACGAGGCAGAGGGGACGTGAGGGGACAGCACAGCACCAAGTCTGCAGAGGGCAGGGGCCTCTGGCTCTTCTCTGGGCAGGGCAGTGGGCAAACAGCAGGTAAACTAGCCCTGGTACCGGAGAAGCAGATCAAGGCTCAGCCAGCGCACCCCCCACGTGGGCAGCACTGCATTTTCTAGAGCAGGTCGGAGCCTATGCAAAATCACATGAAAACCCCTCCATAAACCCAGCCTGTGCTGGGCTCCCCTGCCACACACCCCCAACAGACCTCGAGGGGAACAGTGGAAATGGGGAACAGACAGGACAGGTGGGCAGGTAGGGGGTGGTGTGTGTTTCCCCATGACTCACAAAAATGCTTAAAAGTACATCCTGGATGCAAGCAAGGAGTGGAAGACAGAACACTAACCCTTTGTGGGAGTCCCTGGGTAATGCAAATGGTTAACACTCGGCTGCTAACCAAAAGGTTGGGGGTGCAATTCCACCCAGGGGTGCCTTGGCAGAAAGGCCTGGAGATCTAAAGACTCTGCCACTGAAAACCCCACGGGGTGCAGTTCTGCTCTGATATACATGAGGTGCCGGGAGTCGGGGTGCCAGGGGTCAGGGGTGCCATGAGTCGGGGTGCCGGGGGTCAGGGGTTCTGGGAGTCGGGGTGCTGGGGGTCAGGGGTTCCGGAAGTCGGGGTTGCCGGGGTCAGGGGTGGCGGGGGTCGGGGGTGGTGGGAGTCAGGGGTGCCAGGAGTCGGGGGTGCCAGGAGTTGGGGGTGCCAGGAGTTGGGGTGCCAGGGTCAGGGGTTCCGGGAGTTGGGGGTGGCGGGAGTTGGGGGTGGTGGGAGTTGGGGCTGAGTTGACGCCAACTGGGTATTTTATGGTTTCCTTGAGGGACAGTTCCCATTCATTGAGCTGGGACTGGAACCACCCACCTTCCACGAAAGGCCAGAGTTGGGGACCTGGCAGACATGTTCCTGAAACAGAACCAAGTGAAGCTGCTCCAAGGAAAACGGACAGTGTTTGTTTCATTGATAAAATTCACGCTTTAATGTGAAAATCAGAACTGTTGAAAAACTCATACTCTCACTGTGAGCTTAAACTTCCCCCAAACATAAAGACTTTCTGATTAGATCAAGGTGGGATGCTAGGGAATGTGACATTTTGATGCTGTGTAACAAAATCTGTCATCAACGTTTCTCAGATGATCGATGCAAGATGCGACAGTGTCATGCATGGGTAGAGTCATTCCCACTGCAGCTGATGCAGCTTCACATTGCATGTTGCGGTTAATTCTCAAGAACATACTGCTTGTTGAGTTTTGGTGTACTATCAAAGGAAGAGCTCTGGTGGCAAAGTGGGCAAGGCATTTGGCTGCTAACCAGAAGGTCGGCGGTTTGTTCCCACCATCCACTTCTCAGGAGAAAGATGGTACAGTGTGCTTCTGTAAAGATGTAAAGCCTTGGAAACCCTATGGGCCAGTTCTATTCTGTCCTCAAGGGGCTCTGTGAGTTGGAATTGACCTGGTGGCATTGGGTTTGGTTGGGTTTGTATCAAAGAATATCCACCACAGTCTGAAAGGGCTGCTAAAATGATCCTCCCTGACAGCTACAGTCATGTACCGCATAACGTCCACTGGGGCAACATCCAGTCGCGCATATGTCTGTGGTACCGTACGTTATAACAGAGTTCAGAAACCTCGACCCGACAACTGGACATAATGAACGCAAAAGCTTCCCGCACACAACAGGTGTATCTCATGTCTCATGTACACAAAGCGACTGCACTGTCACATGTATGATGGTACAGCATATGTGTAACCTATAACGCACGTGTCTCAACAGTCATAGTAACCCCTGTGTTACTGGCTTATGTATGTGCCATACACTCTGTCTAAAAAGTTTACCATATGACAGTGTATGCTACGCATGTATTGCCCGACTCAAGTGTTGTAGCATTTTCCCTCTGATTCATTTTCTTTCAAAAATATTATCGTGGAGAAAGACATAGAGAGTTACGTGGGCAGTACAGACAACAAATATGAACCCTTTTG
>NW_006921656.1:2029768-2053722 GCF_000298275.1 Orycteropus afer afer | reverse complement strand
TTGTAGCTCACAATTTAGGCGTGTTGCACTCAACAATCATGACAATCCTCAAAAACAAAAAAATCCTCCCAGCTATTAAAGGACCTTCTCCACTGAAAGCTACATGGCTAAGGAACTGAGAGGCACCTGAAA
Source organism: Orycteropus afer afer (assembly GCF_000298275.1). Classification (NCBI taxonomy): domain Eukaryota; kingdom Metazoa; phylum Chordata; class Mammalia; order Tubulidentata; family Orycteropodidae; genus Orycteropus; species Orycteropus afer. The sequence goes on along the minus strand of NW_006921656.1, from coordinate 2,053,590 downwards.
CAGATATGGAGAAATTGCTAATGATGTGGATTAAGGACCAAACACAAAAGCGAGTCCCTCTCAGCACAGCGGCGGGTCACTGCTAAGGCACGAAGCTTGTTTGAGATGCTGAAAGAAAAAGGAGCGAACGATGCAATGCAGTGGTGTTCGCACACAAAATACCATAACGTTCTACTTCCAGAATGTATCGTGGATGCTAAGTGACACGTGACTGCATGTATCTGTGTGAGGTCAGACATTTTTCTTTCCTGCCGCCAAAACAACGGATCCTAGCAGACTGAACACAGGAACCAAACATGAACAAGTTTGTAAAAACCTAAGATAGTCCACTCTTCTCATTAAATGGTTTCAGTTTTAGAAAAAATTTACTTTTCATTAAAAAAAATACATTATGTTAATAAAAAAGGCCTGCTGCTCCCATTTTTATAATAATTTTTAACAGAGTAAATACTGATAGGCAGAACCCACAAAGGCAGAAGTTCTTTGGGGTTCTCAACATATTTAAGATGCAAAGAGGTCCCAACGCAAAACGGTTCAAGAACAGCTGTGTGAACTGATCGTGTCGTGGGAGTGGACCACCATTAAAGAACATTTTCGTAAAGCCCAGAGCTTCTGCCCCAGGTTTTCCCAGGAGTGAGGACAATGACGAGGAGTCCTGCGGGTGCACGGCGAAGCCCTCAGCTGCTAACTGAAGAGGCTCCCAGGAGACGACCTGGCAATCACAGCCCAGAAACCCCTACAGGGCAGCTCTCCTCGGTCCCCTGGGTCGCTGTGGGTCGGAACCAACAGGACAGCACCTAGCAACAGCAACAAGGTCACTATCAGCCGACAGCACTGCCCCAGCAAGAAACTGCCATGATTAAGCCACCACCAAAACGCCTGGTGTGGTCCCACCAGCACAGAAAAACAGCAACCACAGCAACCAGGTGAGCTGGTCGAGGCCTGGCTGCTCCGGGCAGACAAGACAAAGCTTCAGGCAGTCAGAGTCAGAAGACACGTGTTCTCGCCTCCGATGGCTGACCGTACGAGACAGTCCACTCTCTAGGAAACCACCATCCAAACAAAGGGGAAAGCGCACATGGAAATTTCAACAGAATAAACACGTTGTTAATCATTAGTCAACGGGAAGTACTGTGTCATTCCGAGGAACGGAAATGATCTTCAACAGGCTGAAGGATTTAACTCACTCACAAATGTCTTGGGAGTAACTCCCCTTGTGCCAACTAGAAACAAGCCTGGCTTGAGAGGAAGGCGGGTACCCATGGTCCACGTACACACGGCACTTCAATTCAGAATCTTCTGATGTAGGGACCAGCGCGCATTTCCTGGACTGTGTTTCTGGAGGTCTGGCAAACCATCCTCCATCACCTCCAAGCTCATCCCATTACTTCAACTTAAATGACTCTTTATCAAGTGCTCGACTCAAAGACAGCAAACATCATTCACTTCAAAATTCACAACATCTCACCAGGGAAAGAGCCGAGCAGACAGGTGTCTGCCACTCGTATGAGCAAACAGTCTCCACCTGGCTGCTGAGCTGGGAATCCATGAGCCAATGACGTGCGTTTCTGGGCTTGGAATCCTTATCCCTGTGACCCCACAAAGACCAAGAGAGGACATTCTCTGCCGAAGACTTAGGGTGCGCATCACTGCTGGAAACGCCAGCCCGCTCCCCACCTTTTTAGTTCAACTTAAAGACAACTGCCACTGAATTTAGTGCCTAAGGCACTTGACTGCTAACCAGAAGGCTGGCGGTTCAAACCCACCAGCCACTCCTCAGAAGGAAGATGGGACAATCTACTTCTGTAGGGATACTGCCTCGGAAATCCAGGGAGGGTCGCTATGAGTCAGATCCGACTTGATGGCAATGGGTTTGGGTCACCACCTGCTCTAAGGGGCCCTGGTGCCATAGTTAAGGCTCAACTGCTGACCGTCAGGCCGGCAGCGCAAACGCACCCAGGGCTCCGCAGGACAAAGCCCGGGCATCCACTCCCGTAAAGACTACAGCCTGGACCCTACGGGGCAGTTCAGCTGTGCCACACGGGCTCACCAGGAGGCGGAATCGACTCAACGGCACCCAACAGCCATGGCCTCTGGGCTCCATCACGCGAATATCACGCACACCAGCAAGGCCGTAGTGATGCCCTAGGATTTTACAGCCTAAGGGTGAAGGTCAGTGCACAGACCAAGATGACAACACAATGCAGAGGGATGCGGGGAACCCCAAACAACTACGGCACGTTTGCTTCAACCTGGGTTCCCCGGCCCCTTCCCAGAGTGCAGCCCTTTTCATTCTGCTGTAAAAGGGAACAAATGATGCAGGAACCCAGGAGCTGGGTTTGAAAGAATCCTCTCCTCTTGCAGGGCAATGGCTTTCTCTTTATGGACCTTTTGTGCATCTGCCAAGATGCTTTGCTAGGCCACAATCGTGCAAAAGCAGTGGTTAGTCCACTGTGCAAATGAGGGGCAGAAAACCCTTGCAGCAATTGGTTGGTTACTATGCAAATCAAATGACTATGGCCTAACGAGGGGATTGGTTGGTTTTGCATCCTGCTAGGCTTGTAAGGGTGAGTCCCACAGAGGTTGAGGAGGACCTCACTGCTGTCTAGGAGAACCTGGAGCAGAGCATGTCCTTTGGACCTGAGCTCTGGAGAGAGAACCACAGTGGAAACAGCAGCATCCTGAGACAGCGAGAACCAGGAGGCCAGTGTGAGACAGCCGCAGTGCGGGCATGCCAGCCCACAGAGCAAGACAGCTGAGTGCCCTGAGGCAGGAGGCTTGCTGCTGGAGCGGGGTGCCTCTGGGCACTTGCTGGAAGAGCTACAGAGCTGTAACTCTCGGCCGAGGAAGGCACAGGCCTAGTGGCAGGGCCTAGTGGCAGAGGCCTGGGTGCAGCCTGCCAGTTCACACATCACACATCCTGGAACCCAGTGTTTGTCACCATGCTTCCTAAAAGCATATGTGCAGATGGCATCAGTTTGCAGTAAGAATAGCTTAAGAAAATTCAAAACTTCTCCGAAAATGTTAAGGGTTCTGCAGTAGTAGCTCCCTCGGGAAGTTCACCCACAAAGTCACAGCCCAAAACAAGACTCAGGAATGCAGCGTGAAACCTTTAAAATATATATTAAAAAAGCAAACCCCAAGTCAGGATCCGTTTACCCAAGACAGCATTAAATACCCAGTCTCACGGATTCCTGCTTGAGCCCACGGGGATCCCAGCCAGGTTTCTCCCTTGGACCCCTCAGTGAAGTGTGTGACTCCCAAGGGTCTCCTTTAAAGGACCCTGTGTTGCCAGGTGCTGTTGGGTCGGCGCCCGCTCATAGCGAACCCGTGTGACCAACGAGGCACTGCCCGGAGCTGCGCCAGCCTCACCGCCCTTGCTCTGCCTGAGCCCCTCCCTGCGGCCGCTGTGTCCAGCGTCTCACTGAGGCCCTTCCTCTTGGTTGCTGGCCTCTCCTTTACTGAGCATGATGTCCTCCTGCTCTAGGGACTGGGCCTTCCTGACAGCACGACCGAGGTACATGAGATGAAGGCGCACCACCCTCACTCCTAAGGAGCATTCCAGCGGTCTTCTTCCGAGACAGATGTGTTCTTCGCGCGCACACACATACACGCCCACCCTGTGCATATGCACAATTACGGCAAAACAACACCAACCACTGCCTCATGTGTGCACTGCCCCGAGTCACTGCCCTTTGCTGAGCCAGCCAGCAGCTGTGGCATCTAACGGGCCCTTCCCCACTCTCACACCCAATGACCTAGAAATGGTTGCCCCGGTTCGAATCAGGTCTTGTGACCTGAACCGCTCTCTGCTTCAGTTTCCTCACTTCCGAAAGAAGGATGCTGACGGTACCCACTGCCCAGGTTCCCTGTGACAAGGCGGTCAGCACAATCACAGTGCTTCAAAAGTGCCTGCTGCATCCAGATGGGCCATGGGACCCTCAGCCCACGTGACCCTGGGATCCGAAGAACTACATGGTGCCTGGCTAGCAGCACCAACCCTCAGAAAAGGATCAAAACTGGGGCTCATGGACAGAGTGGGAGAACAATGTGGAACAAAATTCAAAATCTAAGAAAAGAAAAACAGGCTTACGGGTCTGATAGAGACTGGTGAACTACTTCCGTAGTGATACTGCCTCAGTAACCCAAGGAGAGGTCGCTATGAGTCGGATACGACCCGACGGCAGTGAGTTCCCATGGCTTAACTTACAGCCAAACAATAGACACAGGCCTACGAGCCGAACACCGAACACCTGCCCCAGGGAGATGCAGTCCCTACAACAGCCAACCCTGGGAGATGGGAAGGGCCTTCTGCTCAGGGAGGAGGCAGAGAGAAGGTGGCAGAGACAGGGAAAGGTAGCTGCTGGCAGGAAGTGGGAGGAGAGCTGTTACAATGTGGCCAGCGTTACAGTGCCAGGAGTAGGAGCTGTTGGGTGTAAAAAGAATCTGCTTCGTAAAATTTCACTCACATCACAATAAAAAGTTTTTTAAGGTGCCTGCTGCAGCAGGAGTACTGGGGTGTCAGGGTCAGTACCTTTGATCGATAACCCAACAGTTGGACGTTTGAGGCCACCCAGAGCACCTCGGAAGAAGGGCTGCCAAGCGACTTCAGAAAAATCAGCCTAGAGACCCAGCAGCTCTGCTGTGACACGCACGGGGTCACTCGACATGATGGCAACGGGGTTCCGGTGGATACACAGTAAACCACACGTCCATATCAGCTGCTTTCGTACCTGATGCCATGAAAACTTGTCTCTGCAAGAGTCTTCCCTCTGCAGCTGAAGTCCATTCCTGCACCTTGAACTTCACCTGTATGATTCCTGGTACCTCCTTTTGCACATACACAAACCTACAAGCAATGCCATCTGTTCCCTCCAAACCTTCAGTGTGTCTGCCAGTGTGGAACCAGCTGCCTTATTATCAGGTAAAACCAAAACCAAACCAAACTCACTGCCCTCCAGTCAATTCCGACTCATAGCAACCCCCAGTGGGTCTGCAAGGCTGTAAGTCTTCACCGAAGCAGACTGCCCCCTCGTTCTTTGGCAGAGCAGCTGGTGAGTTTGAACCCATGGCTATTTGGTTAGCAGCCAAATGCCTCGTCCACTACACCACCAGAGTAATTACCCCACAAATGGCACTGCTGTTTACTTTCTAAGGCTAAAGGTATTCCATTGCCAAGCACAAGCCCTTAGAGATCCCGCTTTTAAAATGAAATGAACAAATATGGGATCAAGTGCTTGGTGACAGCAGAACTTTCCAGGGCTTCAGGATTCAGGGTCTGATGGCCCAGAAGCAGCCGCCAGTCGGTCACCTGCCACTACCTGCCCACACTTGCTCTTGGCCACCAGATTCCAAAGGTGCCGTGAGGCAGCGGCCACTTCCACACTGACCGCAGCTGCGTTTCCGCACACACCCATACACAGACAACACAGCTTTCGCGCACTGAAAATAACCCTCTGAAGCATGGCCACCTCATTCACGCAAAGCCAGGGCATCACAGTGGTTAGCACCCAAATGGCGGAACCCACAGTGCCTGCCCAAGAGCTAGCATTTTAGGGGCAGAATAAAGGGTGGGTGACAGAGCTGCCATGAGCTACGGTGTGAGCTGAGGGATAAGCCAGGGTACATGCATTTCTGCCCGACGTCCTTAAATAACCGGATGTGCTCTTAGGTATCTGTTTCAAGCTCTCTGCGGGCTTGCCGCACAGGGAGAGCCCCCCAATGCTCCATGGGTATCTGTCTGGGATTGAAGCACGCTACTGAGTCATGGCACGCGTGGGCCTACTTTGTTCCTTCAGGGGCTTTGTTTAAAAACAGCTTTCATGTTCCTCTGTCCGAGCAGACAGGCTGGACCGGATCCCAGCAAAGTCACTTAGAAGAACAGGGGCATCTGGTCCCATTCACGGGAGGGTGGCTGATAAAATCCACACACCTGCATCACTCCCCCGTCTCAGCTTGGCCAGAATCTCTGAGCCGGTGCACGTCTGGCTCGAGCGAGTGAGTCTACAAACAGCGGCTCAACCCTGGTGAACAAGGGTCTCAAAGATGACGGGAAGACCCCACGGGCCGGTGGGCGTGCTCAGGGATTGTTCGGGGCTGATGTAGGGTTTGCAGAGTGACCGGCAGCCTTGCCTGGGCACCACCTGTCAGCAGGCCAGCGTGGCTTCTCCACCCCGAGGGACCCCACCTCCTGGGCCCAGCCGTATCCAGCCATACCCGTGAAAACAAGCCTCTGAGTGTAACGCTCAAGTTGCTATGTGGGTGGCACACGCACTCCTCACGGGCGCTGACACCTTCCACCCACTGTGCCGACCACTGTGACATAAACAGCACTCACAGAGCCCGTCAGGGCACCGGGAGGACCCCCCACTCCTCTACCTAATAGCAATGATTCCTTATTAATCACAGTACTAACTGTTCTGTAATTCATACAGCCAAATCTGACTCTCACTAATATGTAATTACAGCAAGGAACTACAAGCATCATTTGGCACGAGAACCGTCTATTATTCCACATAATAAGGAGCTCTGGTGGTGCAGTGGTTAAAGCGTTCGGCTACGAGCCAAAGGTCAGTGGTTTGAACCCACCAGCCACTCCACAGGAGGAAGATGAGGCAGTCTGCTTCCGTAAAGATGACAACCTTAGAAACCCTGTGGGGCAGTTCTGCTCTGTCCTCTAGGGGTGCTGTGAGTCAGAATCGACCCCACGGCAGTGGGTTTTATCCTACATACCAAAACCACACGCAGTGCCATTGAGTTGATCCCGACCCATAGCAGCCCTTCCTTGCGTTTCCAAGGCAGTATCACTGTGGAAGTAGATTGCCCAACCTTCCTTCCGAGGAGTGGCTGGTGAGTTTGAACCTCCAGCCTTCTGGTTAGCAGTCAAATGCCTTAGGCACTACACCACCAGAGCTCCTTTATCCTATATCGTATAAATAAAATACACCACGTTACGTTAATAATCATGACCACCATCATTTTCTATTAATGTAGAGATGTGAATCACAGTAACTGATAACAGAGCCTACGTTGTCCCTGTTTTGTGGAAGCAAAAGCAGACATGGGTAAGTGAGGAGGGGGCCAGACTCCCCAAAACTGCCTGTCACCTCACTGCACCACACACACACACACACACACACACACACACACACGGGGCCTCCAGGGTTCTCTCCTCTCTGCCCCTGGCCTTGGGATCCCGTCCCCACAGTGGGTACACCACAGAGTGTGCCAAGCAAGACACCAATCCGGCTGCAGGCCTGTCCCGGGTCCACCCTGAGCACGAGGCCACCTTATAGCTGTTAACATAGAGGGGACAGACCTGTCTCAGCACTTGCACTCAGCAGTCTGTCTATCCCCCACATAGCACGACACACCAGTGCTTTCTGACGGCCCACCCGACTAGTCACTGTGCTGCACGGAGGTAGTGATGAAAGGCGGTCAGCCCTTTGGCGCCTTACAGTGTGACAGGACACCACAGGAAGTCCTCTAAGGACACGGAACAAGAATGCACCCAGCCGCTAGCAGGACTGTCCATCTGCACAGTAAGCCCTAGAGGGCAGGGCCACGGCCCTGAGGGGACTGAGGGTGGCCCAGCGTCACCCAGGAGAAGCCCTCCCGGCCACAGTGCACTCACTCTCCTGTCCCGCATAACCTGGGCCCACCAGCTGTTCAGAGCCACTGCCGTCATCTTTTCACTGAAACAGTTGTTGTAAACATGGGTTCTCACCACCGAAAAAGAAAACCCACTCAAGAAATGAGGTGAAGAAAGATGACTGAAAACTCCCGCACAGGCTCACCCCAGCTGCCTGTGTGCAGACGCGGGTCTGTGGGGAAGGCACACGCAACGCGGTTCCTTGTTGGTGAGCTCAGCCGACCCCTTCCTCTTCACATTTCCAGCTTCGGTTCTTTGAAATGAGCATGTATTTCTTTTATCATGAAAGACCGAAACAGACCCACTGCCATCGAGTCAATTCTGACTCTCAGCAGCCCCCACCGGCTTTCCAAGGCTGTGAACGTTTACGGGAGTAGATCGCCCCGTCTTCCTTCCATGGAGTAGCTGGTGGATCTAAATTGCTGACCTTCTGGTTAGCAGCCAAATGCCTTATCCACTACATCGGAGAAGGCCATTACAAAACCAAACAATCTAAAGCCAAAGGTAGCACTGCCCATGGGTCTAGGTTGCATCAGAAAGCCCATGCGGTGGAAGAACCTCCGGAGGAGGGCTGGGGGTGCCCACCAGGTCAGGTGGTGGCTGCTCACAGAATAAGGGCCGTCACTGTGAGCACAGTGCTCCACAGAAACCATCCACAAGACACCAAGGGCACCCCCTTCCAAAGTCACAGAAGAGAGTAAGACCCTCAGACTAAGGCCTGGGAGAAAGTACAGGGACCCGAGGGGGGCTGCAGTGGGAGCAATGGCTTTTCTATGGCCTTTCTCACCATGGTCTTGTCACTCTCACCAAATGATTAGGTGGGACTATGCAAATAAGGTGCATGGGATCAGGCAGCTTGCTAATAATGCAAATAAGGTACGTGGCACCCTTGTGGAAGCAGGACCATGCGTATAAGCTGTACGGAGCCCTAATGAGGGGATTGGTCAGTTCTGCCATCTGACTAGGCTTAAATCGGGCCATCCCAGAGGTGGAAAGCGGGGACCACTGCCCCCAGGAAGATATGGAAGTGCATTATCTCCTTTGGACCTGGGGTACCTGCGCTGAGAACCTCCTAGACCCAAAAGACAGAGAGACACTGGAGATGGTGACAGACGGCAAGAAGCAGAGCAGAGGCGGCGGAAAGGAGACCAGTGAGAAGCCCACAGAGAGCAAGAGTGGAGGAGCCCTCAGGGCAGGAAGAAGCTTGCCGGCAGAGGGTGTGCCCCGACACTCACTGGTGGAGCTGAAGGGCTCTGTAACGCGTGCCCCAGCAAAGCCGAGGCCGAGTGGCCCAAGAGTCCCAAGGGGCCAAGGGCCAGAGAGAGGCTTGTGTGGGCACAGACAACAGACGGTCCTGACCAAAGAGCTGTGCCCTGAGCTGTCCCTGATCCCTAATAAACCCCATGATCATGAGTGTTGTCCATGAGTTCTGTGTGGCCATTGCAACAAATTACCAAACAAGGCAGAGACCTGGAGAGTGCCGTGCAAGAGACGCTTGGTGTCAGAGTTGGCACAAACAGTGGCCGGAGAAGTTATGTCTGACTCCAGCTCATAGGAACCAGCCTTGGACTGATGCTGATGGTGGCTGTCTCGCCCCATCACGAAGTTAGAGGGGGTTGGCGCCTCCACCATGCCACTGTTACAGGAGGGACTTCAGGAACCACAGTAACTCAATTCCCAAGGGGCCTTGAATAGAGAACATACGTGGACACAAAGCATGAAATCCTATACCCACCGACAAGTTAACACGTTCAAAAGATTTGAGTGCATGGAAATATTCTATGTAGCAGGGAAAAACAATGTCCCCAAAGCATATTTGTAGACGCCTACAGATGGTTTCAAAGGAGACCTGGTGGTGCAGTGGTTAAGCGCTCAGCTGTTAACTGAAAACTCAGCAGCCTACACCTACCAGCCACCCTGTGAGAGAAAGATGAGGCAGTCTGCTTCCATAAAGACTGACAGCCTTGGAAACCCCACGGGCAGTGTGGCTCTGTCCTGCTGGGGCACTGTGAGTCAGAATCGACTCCACGGCAGTGGGTTATATAGATGGTTCCAGGAGTCCCTTGGTGACACACGGCCAGGCCCTCGACTACTGGCTGGAAGGCTGACGGTTTGAACCCACCAGGAGGCGCCTGGAAGAAAGGCCTGGAGACCCGCCTTCACAGTCGCAGCCTAGGGTCAAGCTGCTCTACCCTGCACCCACGCAGGTGCCTGGGGCAGATCCACGTGACAGCACGGACGGTTTCCAGACGAATGAGCTCGAGGTAACGTCACCAGGGAAAAGCGACCAAAAGCACAAGCGAACTGCGTCCCTGCAGCTGCTCCCCCGTGTCATTCCAAACAGGTCCCCACTCAAGGTGACTTAGAGGCCACCGGTAGCCCCCCACGTGATCCCTGAGGGCAGCCCAGCTCCCTCCAGTCAGCTACAGCGTCACAGGTCACACTGCAGGCTGTCACCCGTGTGAATCTGGAAGCTTCTGGAGGGCAGGCCCCACACCCAGCCCCGACTCCCCCCAGTGGGTGTTGATCTCCTGCCCCCCATAGACTCGTCCATCTGGATCTCGTCCACACCAAGGGCTTCAACTTCCACTTCAACCAGAAAACCCGATCCTTCTCGCCCAGCTCTCTCCTTGCACAGGCCCAGGCCCCCAGCTGCTCCACCCGGTCACTAGACGTTTCTGCAGGGTGTTTCGGAGGCCTCGCCTGACAGGCACCCTCCAGGTCTCTGGACAAACAGAGCGGGAATAACCCAGGGCCTATGCGACCTGGACGGCTAGTTACGAGTTCACAGGCAGGGTAGGGACAGAGGCCCATGTTAGCGGCCACCACCAGGCTCAACTCAGCAGCTCCGTCAGCAGCTTCTAGCAGGCGATGGGAGCGGGCAGGATCGACAGCAGGTTGGACAGCAAGGCGGAGCCACAGCCGCCAAGTGCAGTGTGCCACGTTGCTTTGGTCCTCATTCAAAAAAAATGATGACACTTGAGACCATAAGAAACTTGAACACACGGGATTGAGAAATGGTGGCTAATTTTAGGCCTGATAATGACCAAAAAAGTGGTCATCTTTTTTCCAGATAAATTCTGAAATATTCATGAAAGTATATAAAGACAGACAGGCAGGAAACCTCTGGGAGGGAACTAGCCCTACCAGATGATAAAACACCCTGCAGCCCTCGATAATGAAAACCGGTGGCACTAAGGCGGGACCAGATAAACTGACCCGGGACACACCAGCAGCCCAGAAACGGACACACGGAGATCCAGCATATGACAAAGGTGCCGACTCCAAGCACCAGGCCCCGACAGGCTTTGGAGTAAACGGCACAGGGAAAACGGGCAGTCGTTCAGAAAAACAAAACCAACTCAGACCCACACCCCCAAGAACAGGGGCCAAGGACTGGGCCCCTGACTGTGATAATGAAACCTTCATGTGGTAGCAAACATGGCAATTCCTGCGTCAGACCCGGGAAGCGCTCTCAACCATCACTCACGGGCCAGCGGCGCTAGGTGACACACTCCACAGAAAAATAACGGTACCTTTTACATGGCTAAACATGTCACATACAGACCCCAAAGACAACTGGAAATTGGGCGTGCCGATAGGGAACACCCGCCACAGATAAAGGGCTAACATCCCCAATACATAGGACCCCTAACTGAGGGACAGAGGACCAAAAACATGATTTTAAAAAAATGGAGAGAAAGACACGAACAGACAATTCACACACACACACACATTAAAAAAAAAGCAGCCCTCAACCACGTGGAAAACGCGCAGTCCGCTCACAACTGGGGAAACTCTTCAGCGTGACCAGCCTCTGCTGGCAAGGTGCTGGCAACCAGGCACACAGGTGGGGGTGCAGAAGGGAGTCAGGGTTTGGTTCTTTTTCTTTCAGTTAGTAATAATGTATCACTACTGGCTCATCAAAAGCTCTGGTAGCACAGTGTCTAAGGTGTCTGACTGCTAACCAGAAGGTTGGCAGTTCAAGCCCCCCAGCCACTCCATGGACATGACTGGGCAATCTAGTTCTGTAAAGATTTACTGCCTCGGACACCCAATGGGGGGTCACTATGAGTCTGAACAGACTCAATGGCAGTGGGTTTTGGTTTATTGGCTCATTAATTGTAACCATAGCTCCAGGGCTAAGATTCCTAAAAGCATACAATATATTGTCGGCAGGACAAACTGACAGACCAGTGATGGAAAAATAGAAAGGACTCTTTAAAGCGGCAAGATTTCAGTAAACCTAATTTAACTAAGTAAAAGGTTTGCTAAGTAAAACCTGCAAAAGCCAGAGCCTGTGTAAGGCAGAAACCTGTCAGAGAAGGAAAAAGCAAATAATTTCCACTAAAGCAAGGGACAGAAAGTGGTCAGACTGTACCTGTCAAACGCGGAAAACTTGCATGAGCCGGAAAACAAGGCAGTCCCTCTGTGATCCGGCTCCCACAGGCTTCCCGGCATAACTTAAGATGCCAGTAATAGATGAGGGGAGGAGGGAGTCTCTCATTTGTAAAATGTAAACCTGCTCTGAAAAATAAAGTCCATTTTAAACAATGTAGAAAGATCACTTGGAATTGACATGCAGTGATTTTCAGGCTCCGCCTTGGAATGAAAAGCACAAAGCCTGGAGTAGCTACACCAGAGGCCCTCCCTTCCTATAAGGGAGACTGAGACGGATAGAAGAAAAGGTACAAGTGTCCGCTGGGTTGTAAGAGAGATACAGAAAAAAGAAACCAGACGCTAATGATACCTGCTAGCTACAGGGCACGGCTGGGAGGAGGATGGGTGCAGAGGAGGGCGGACGGGAGTGGGCAGCAGGGGCAGGGATCCGTGGCCATGTCGCCCATAAATAATTAACAACCGAATAATTAAAATCAACCAGGACTGGGGGAGGGGACCCAAAATGGAATACACACAGTAAGATAAGCCCACCCAGGCTCTGTTAACCCATGAGGAGCATAACCACGTGGGGCGGGGGGCTGAGGAAGAACTCTGGCGAACTGTGTGACTGTGCCCTCTCAGGCTACAGGCCAAAAGAGCTGGGCCTGCAGGCTCTGGGTAGCAAGCTCGCTGCTCAAAGGCTAAAACCCCAGACCAAACCACCGCCTATGCGGCGGTTCCAGCTAGCGATTCCGAAAGCACTAAGTGTGCTCTGGGCTTGCCGAACAAGGAAGTGCCCTGTGGCTGATGAGAAACAACTTCCTCGTTATCTGGCGAAGCTTAAGTAAGGAAAGGTGAAGGCCAGGACAAACGCTGTCGGGCTGAATGTGTGAGCTCATGGTTTCAGTACAGACACAAAAGGACAGCCAGCTTCCAAGGCAGAGTTTCCTGAACGCCTGATATGCAAACTGAAGGCACTGGGGCAGTTGGGGTGCTGTCCCTGGAGGGGCAGAAGCATCTTGAATGCAGCCTGTCTGTAAAAGAGCTGGTGCAGCCTGCTCCGAGGTCCCCGTTTCCGTCAACGACACCGCCGTTCCTCCCACCTCCCAGTGGACTCCCCACCAGTCCCCGGAGGCTGCGGCCTAGCTCCTCCACCCCGTCTGCCTCTGCTGGCCAGGCCAGGCCACCAGAAACTGCCCCACCTCCCCGTACAGGACGCAGCAGCCTTCCATCTGGGCTTAGCCCTGTCCCTGGCAGCGTGCCCAGCCTGTCACCCACTTGCTAAAAGCCCCACGGTTCCCATTTCCTATGGAAGGGGCAACCCCCTCAGCTCGCCCAAAAGGCAGCGGGCCTGGGCCAGCCGCTCCTGGAAACAAGCTTTTCCCGCCTTCACGTCACCCACTGGCGTTCCTTCTGCCTTCAAAATACACCCCAAACCAAACAGCTGGCACGGGACCCTTTTTACTCATAGATGTAGAATCCGAAAACCAGCATTTTGCAAGCCCTACTGATTCGTGGACCCAGGCAAAGACAATCCAGCCATTGCAGCCAGCCAGCCAGGAGGCCAGGGCCTCCTAGTGCAGGAACACACCCTTACGTGTGATGGAGACGTGGGAAAAGGAAGAAATAAAAGCAGCGGCACCTGAATCGGCCCGAGTCTAGCTCTGACCACGGTGGTGCAGGAAACACAGGACAGAGGGACATGGCAGAGGCGCCACGGGCTGCACCCAGTGGCTCCGGGCTCTGGGCAGCCTGACAGGATAAGCAATCCAGTTTTTCCCACCAAGTAATGGCAAGGGGCTGCCATTCATGTCAGTGAGTCACGCTGTGGTGGCTTGCAGGCTGCTGGGATGCTAGACGTTATGCCACCGGCATCTCAGGTAGTAGCAGGGTCACCCACGGTAGACAGGTTTCAGCGGAGCTTCCAGACTGAGACCCGGAAGAAGGAGGCGGCCAGGCCCACTTCTGAAAAACCTGACCACTGCAAACAAAAACCCTCACAACTGGACCGATAAGCATCATCACGATAAACAGAGAAAAGATTGAAGTGGTCAAGGATTTCATTTTACTTGGATCCACAATCACCACCCATGGAAACAGCAGTCAAGAAATCAGATGTCATATTGCACTGGGCAGATCTGCTGCGAAAGACCTCTTTAGAGTGCTGAGGAGCAAAGATGTCCTGTTGAGGACCAAGGTGCACCTGACACAAATCATGGTGTCTTCAGTCGCCTCAGATGCGTGTGAGAGCTGGACGATGAATAAGGAGGACTGAAGAAGAATCGATGCCTTTGAGTTGTGGTGCTGGTGAAGAATGCTGATAGTACCATGGACTGCTAAAAGGACTAACAAATCCGTTCCTGGAGGAAGTGCAGCCTTCAGAATGCTCCTTGGACGCGATAATGGCCAGACTTCGACTCAGCTACTTTACTTTGGTCGTGTTGTCAGAAGGGACCAGTCCCTGGAGAAGGACATGATGCTTGGTCGAGTGGGGGGTCAATGAAAAAGGGAAGACCATCAGTGAGACGGACTGACACAGGGGCTGCAATGACGGGCTCAGGCAGAGCAGCCGCTGTGAGGACGGTGCGGACCGGGCAGCTTTCCTTCTGTTGTATGTGGGGTCACTATGCGTTGGAGCTGACTTGACCGCACCTGACAGCAAGCAAGAGGGGAGGGAGGAGGGAGCTACAGACTCAAAGGGTCGTAAGAATGTGGTTGTTCAGGGTTGAGGGGACAGGGAGTAGCAGCTGATGGGTTCTGGGTTTCTTCTGGGGACACAATAATGTCTGAACGTTGATGGCAATGGGTGCACAAACCTATGGATACACTAAAAAAAACAGACGGACTGATAGATTTCTGAGGACTGCACTGCACGGTAGGTGATTTACACCTCGGTCCAAATGACTTAAGAGATTTAATGCTGGGGCCACAACATGGTTACTGTAACTGACATCACTAAATGGTGGGCTGTGTACCATCGAGTTAAGGAGCTCTGGTAGCACAGTGCCTAAGGCATTTGACTGCTAACCAGGAGGCTGGTGGTTCAAACCCACCAGCCACTCCTTGGAAGGAAGGTTGAGCAATCTACTTCCATAGAGATACCACCTCGGAAACCCAAGGAGGGGTCGCTATGAGTCAGAATCGACTTGATGGGAGGTGTTTTTCTGTTTTGTTTTTTTTTTACCATCAAGTTGATTTCAACACACAGTGACCCCTACATTGTACATCTGAAAGGTGTATGTATATATATTTTTCATCTTTATTGTGATTTGGGTAAAAGTTTACAGAGCAAATAGTGGTGCCCAAGGCATCTGACTGCTAACCAGAAGTCTGGTATTTCAAAGCCACCAGCCACTCCTCGAAAGGAAGATTCAGTGACCTACTCTGTAGAGATACCACCTTGGAAACCCAAGGAGGGTTGCTATGAGTCAGGACCGACTTGACAGCAGTGAGTTTGGTTGGTTTTTTTTTTCGGAGTTCATACACATCTTGTCTCGTGACACTGACTACAGTTCCCCACAGTGTAACAGCTCTCTTCCCTCTTCCTCCCCATAGTTACCTCTTCCCTGTGCCCTTCCCTGCAGTGCACGCCTGCCCCCGAGCTGTCTCCCTGTGCAAACACTGCCCTTCTGTTCTCCCATGATTGATTGCCCCAAGGGGTGTATCTACCTGATGCAAATGTTCACCCCATATGCCTATCTGTTGCTTGCCTAGAAGCCACAGGAGTGAGTTCTGAAAACTATATATATATATATATATATTTATTTATTTATTTTTATTTATATTTAAAGGGACAGACACACCCACTGGTCAAAGTGTGGCCCTTCCTTGACCCTGATTCAGGAGGGACCCTTTTACAAGCAGAGTTGGCCCCTCACAGTTCCTTCTGTGGCCCACAGTCATCCCGGCATCTCTGGCCTCTTGTCCTAACGCCTTTGTTCTCCTCCCAAATACACCCTCCTTCCCCTGCAAGTCTTTGCTCCAATTCTACCCTCCCAACATGCTCTGCTGTCCACCCCACTGAGCAGGGCAACGTGCCTCCCTCCCGGTCCCCTTCCCGCCCCCAGAGCTGACTCTGCATGGGCTCCTCTTGGGCGCACGTGGCCCTGGCACGGTTTATTAGCCACTCATTTGGGCACATCTTGTTTGGATTGTCGTCTGCCCTCACATTCACTGCCTCAGTGCCCTGCACCGGGAGCAGCTCCACAACTGTGTCTGCTGAGTCCTCTCTCCAGTCACGCCCAGTGACATCACACCACACTCCACTCACAGGGCGCTCCTCTCTCGCGTCCCTGTCATCCCAGCCAGGAGCAGCTCCGGAAATGAGTAGTGTCCCTGCCTACTCTGTCTGTGGAACTGCCCCAGTTCCTGCCTTCAATTGCAAGGTCCCAGAATGGTTCTCCTACGGTGCTTGGGAACATTCCACAAGAACGCACTGCAGCCAGCCACCCGGCAGCCAGCCACCCTGCAGCCAGCCACCCGGGAGGCCGGATGCTGGGGTGCCCTGCCTGCTGCCTCCTCTAGGAAAACATGTCCGCCGTGAGGTGACTCCTTCTCCATGACAGAGGGGACAGAGGGGCCAAGATGCTGAGAGAGAAAGGGCCGCAGCCAGGACCTGGAGCCCGAGCTCTGTGATTGGTGCAGGTAGGGTAGGCTGCACTGTCACCTGGGATCCCCACATCCCAGGAGCTCCGGGCCCCTTGACACCAGCCTAGGGATTGCTCAGTCATCCCCCCCGCGACCCCCACACCCTCCTTTGCTCTGTCACACTGTTCCCCATCTGACTGTTCATTCCTTTGTTCCTACAAACAAAACACAAGACAAACATGACACCACCTGCTAGTCCCGAGGCTGGGGAGCGCACCACCTCTCACTCTCCTCACTGCTCTGCCGGTCCCCAGGGACAGATCACGCCCCACTGGGAATGGTGTGAAGGTACTGGACATTCGACCCTAAGCCACTAGTCCTTGTTTGTAGCTAAAACTCGGGCCCCAAGCCCTTCCCACCTACATAAGCACCAGCCACCTTCAGGTCCTGCACATAGCCCCACCAAGGCCAGGCTGCCCCAGGGGTGAGATGGAGGGAGTGATGGGCTGGAGGCCTCCCACCACCTAAATCCATGAAAGGACACCAAGGCCCCTGACCTCTGCGCCTTTACACCACCTTAGCAGACGCACCGCCTCCAAGCCTCCCCACCAACAGGCTGCACTGTAAAGACAGACTCTCAGTGGCTGTGTTACTGCTACACGTAAAACCTACAAACTATCTCAAATGTGTCTGCCCCTGAACCTGACCGCTGCGGGGTGTCTCCCAAACACTGGCCCTCTAAGCACCAGAACCTGCCTGTCTTTAAGCCCTGCTGTAGTTCTGTGTGTTCCTACCATGTCTGGAAGATGGATCTAGAACATTTTCCAGTGGGAACTAATGGAAGCCCCTTCTGCACTGATTCTGAATGGAGTCAAAGGCAAGTTGTCTTCAAAGCCACATGAACGTGCAGTCAACAAGGGCAGTGAGAGGGAGACTCTAGGCCGGGTAATCAGATCTGTAGGTGCCATCAGAAGAGAGAGCAACAGAGCTAACTCGGTACAGTGTATCGCCAAGGGGCCTGAGGCTGCAGTGGGTAAGCGCTTGGCTGCCGACCAGGAGGTCAGTGGTTCAAACCCACCAGCCGCTCTGTGGGAGAAAGACCTGGCCATCTGCCCCCCATAAAGACTGCAGCCTAGGAAACCCCGTGGGCCATATCTCCTCTGTCCTGTAGGGT
The DNA here is from genome assembly GCF_000298275.1 of Orycteropus afer afer. NCBI lineage: Eukaryota > Metazoa > Chordata > Mammalia > Tubulidentata > Orycteropodidae > Orycteropus > Orycteropus afer. The sequence continues at coordinate 2,035,798 of NW_006921656.1, read as the reverse complement.
CACCGTGAGAATCAACTCAACAACACACAACAACATGGGAGAATCCCCTGACACTCCCACATCCTAGACCCCCCAGGGCCTGTGTTCAGGTTTCCACCAGGACTCCTCCCCTAGTCCCCTCTCTCAAAGTCCCAACTGTCAGCCGTGTCTCACAGAGCCCTCATCTGATCACCGGCAACTTCCTGGACCTTGGGGCCAACCCAGTGGCCTCAGGCCTTCCGGAAAGAGCTGGGGGAGCCCCAGGAGATTCTGAGAGCAGCTGCCCGGAGGGAACCCTGGCCCCTCCCCCAGGCTCATTCACCCCCCCCCCCACACCCATCACGAGCCCCCACTGTGCTGTGCCAGCCCTGCCCCCCAAGCCCCGTCCTCCTGCCGCACCACTTAGCCTCTCAGCCCCACTCCGAGCCCTACCTCAGCCTCAAGTCTGAACTGCCAGCACCTCCCAGCACCCCAAACTCAAGTGCCCCCAACCCCACCCATGCAGCTCCTCCCAGGGCCACCTATACCCCTGTCATCCCTGAGCTGTGTTAACGGTGTGACCAGCGACTGAGGGACAGGGACACCCTCGTCTCCTCCTCCTACCACATCCAGTCTAGTCCCTTCCCCAAGTTTCCGCCAACAGAGCTCAGAGACAAAGGTGCCCCTTCTCCCAGCTGGCATTCCTGGGTCATTTCCTGTCTGCCCCGTTTTACCACGGGCCTCCAGCGCCCTTTACGCAGCCGTACACACTGTCCTGCAGGCAGGATGCGTCCCACTGAGCAGACTGTGGCCGCCTGCACGTGGGGAGGGTCCCAGGCCCGGCCAGCCTGTCACCTCCCTCACCTTCACAACAAGCCCAAGGGACTTCTCAGACTTCTCTCCAAGTCTGAGCTTTGGAGGAGAAGGAGGTGGGTTGGCGTCCAGATACTTAGCCATCATCTGCCCGTAAGTAGAGCACACTTAGTAAGTATACAAACTTAGACTTTGTCCTCCACCTACCAGCCACCTCCTCCCACACCTGCGACCAAGACATGCCCAGACCTGGAAAAGATGGCCCAGTGGGCTCCAGTCTGTCCCTGCTCCCCCAGCCGTCCACTGGCGGGGTCCCCAGTCTTCCGCCCTGACCTTACTATGGTCTCTCCTCCTCCTGCAGGGCTGCTGGGGTTTCCTCTCCAGAAGAGGCCTGATCCCGCACGGCTCCATCATCAGCAACGAGCCAGGCTCTCCCTGTCGGACCCACCACCTTCTGACCTGCACTGACCCCTTGGGGTTCACATAGGCTTCCCCACTGCCCACTACCCAATAGTCGAGGACAGGGCTGAGGCTGATGGCCACCCCTCCCAACCACAGCCCTGATCGTGACCCTGAGGAGCCTAAGAAGGTAAAAAGCCACAGCTTCAAGTTCTTGATCCAACGTCCGGGAGAACCTGGGCAAAATCCTGGTTCTGGGCAGATGGTGGTGGAACCCACCCCTCCTCCACCCCACGCTGCCTCCTGTCACCAACGGAAGTGACCACAGGAAAACTGGTGGCAACCTCTCCAAGAGCCACCCATGCCCTCGCCTGCTTTCCTGAGGAGTTCAAGAAGTGCAAAACCACTGAAAAGTGAGGCGGTGGAAAACGGCCAAGTCCCCAATTTCTGAGCCTAGACAGGAATCGGACTCCACCAGAGCACTTAGGCAGGTGGCCCTCCTGATTGGCCGAGCCCATCCCACTGTCAGAGGCTCGCCGGCCCTCCTGATTGGCCGAGCCCATCCTGCTGTCAGAGGCTCGCCGGCCCTCCTGATTGGCGGGGGTGGTCCCTCCCACTGTCAGAAGCTTGCGGGCCCTCCCAATTGGCCAGGCCCATCCCACTGTCGGAAGCTCCCAGTTTAGACAATAAAATGAACAGCCACCTCCATGCACTGCTGGTGGGAACGTGAGTGGTCCAGCTACTGTGGAACACAGTGGTGCTTCCTCAAAGATTAGAACCTAGAACTGCGATCCCAGCCCAGGTACTGACCCAGAAGAGGGCAGAAACGCAAAGCTAAGCCTGTGCTGCGAGGGGCACGGCAGCACTCCTCATGGCCGCCGACAGGTGGAGACAGCCGGAACATCCATGCCCACATGGACCGGTAAGCTCAGCGCGGTCTCGCGTACGGAGGAATACTACACAGCCAGGAACATGCACGGTGAGGCCCGGAACAACCAAGCAGACATCACGCTGCACAAAATGAGCCAGTCACAAAATGGCAAAGACTGTAGCATCTCACTCAGATGAAACAAGCAAATTGATAGAAACCAAAGATTGTAATGGTCCCCCGGGGTGGGAGGGCAGAGGAAAGGGGCAGTGGGATATTTTGGAAAAGGAAAGCAGGAAGGGTGGCGTAACACGAAAGATGTCATCGATGCCACTGGATTGGGAATGTGGAAGATGCTGTGCTGGACCATGTGTGAGTGTGTGTTTTCCCAATAAAAACACATCGTGCTGTCACCCTGAGTACAGTGCTACAGAAAGACAACCTTGGAGGGCACAGCCATACTCCGTCAGAGAGTGAGGGACAAGTGGTGAAAACAAACAGTGGGTTCGGGTTTTTAAACTTTGGGGGGGGGGGAGTGTTAAAAAGGTGGGGGAAAAAATAAAGTAGTGGGCTTGATGACATTTCATCACAGAAAAAGCCTTATTTTGACAGGCACGTGGGGGCTCGGAGGAGCTCTGTCAGTGCAGTGGTTAAAGCATTCAGCTGCTAATCAAAAGGTCAATGGTTCAAACCCACCAGCCACTCCAAGGGGAGAAAGAGGAGGCAGTCGGCTTCCCTAAAGATGACAGCTTTGCAGACCCCGTGGGGCAGTTCCACCCTGTCCTCCAGGGGCGCTGTGAGTCGGAATAGACTCCACGGCAGTGGGTTTAGTGGTTTGGGCTTTGCTTCTGTGAAGACTAACAGCCTTGGAAACACTACTGGCAGTTCTACTCTGTCCTCCAGAGGCGCTGTGGGTCAGAATCACTCTACTGGCAGTGGCTGGGTGAGGGCTCAGCAAGTGTAGAGGTGTGTGCCCAGGCCCCATCACTGAGGACCAGATAATGAATTGGGAGGGGAGCTATGAAGGGCAGAGAAAGAGGCGGGAACAGATAAGGATAAACTGAACTGAAGCAGCAAGCCACATCTCTTCATCCAAAACGGGGAGAAAAATGCTTCATCTTACTTGAAAATTATGAGACCGCATCCCAGACCAGATCTGTGCTTGGATCATGCACATTTCCCATGCAGGGTGAACCAGCAGTCCCACAACCAAAAACTAAAGACGCCAGTGGTCTGTCCACCGGCCCGCTCCAGAAAGGGTGGCAGAATGAGGTCACGAGCTAGCAGGTCTCCCATCAGCCCCCAAAACAGGCACAAGCGTAGACTTGAAGCAAATGTGGAAACGCTTAGTAGCTGTTGAAAGAAAATTGGGGAAAAGATACACATACCTGGAAGAAATGAGATTCTAAAAGCAGAGAGAAAGAGGGGGAAAAAAAAAGTGGGGTCCTAGGTTGGGTCTCAAGTAAAGAACCTTCAGACAGAAAACCAAATGCAATATGTGAATCTGTATTAAAATACAGGACCCAGAGCAGCCAACTGCAAGCGCCATTTCTGAGATAACGAGGGAAGTTGGTTCTGGGGTGCTCGATGTGATAACGACATCAGGATATACTAAGAAAATGTCCCCATACCCCGTACGTTAGACATGCCCGTGTAATGAGTGACAGGGCTGGAACTCACTTTACAACACGTCCAAGGAAAAAGACACAAGGGCGCACGTGCAGCAAACGTGGGAAAGCATGGTAGCTGATGAATGTTGGTGTCGACGAAATGGGAATGCAGGTGCCATTCCCTCTACTTTGGTGTATTTAAAAATATTTCACACCAGCAAAAAAAAAGGGAAATCAAACCGTGTCTTCTGACAGTTTGCCGTAACTTCTGTTCTGGCGGTTCACCGTAACAGTTCACGCAACAACAACACACCTTACAGGACGGTTCACTATAACTGCTCACACACCACCACTCCGGTTTATCAGGCCGCACACCGCAGTGGAGGGCTGCGTAACCCACAACGCAAAGAGCGAGCTGCAGAGGCATGGTTGAAACTTTGCAAACGGAAGCCAACAAAGGTCATTCTTTTTTTAAAAACTCTCCTTCTTAAAACCTTACAGGTTTTAGGAGTCGCAGCTTTTACAGTCTTTTTTATTTTTTACACACTTATTTAAATGATTCCCCAAAGTTTATAAATAGACCCAGGGAGGAGTTTGCACAGCCAGACGCCCAACAGCACACCCGCACCTCCAGCGCCTTCCAGCTCTCTGCAGCTTCCCTGTGGGCAGGAGGCAATCTGCTTCTATGACAAACATGCACCGCTATTGGGAGACCCAGAAAAGGAAAATAAGTGGGGTGCACAGGGTGTTAAAATACCCTAGAAACCACAGTGTCAAGGAGTTATTCTCAAAGCCGTAGTCTTAGTTAGACAACCCTCATTAAGCGCTCGACGACTGGCGGAAAGGTTGGCGGTTCAAACCCACCCAGAACCCTGGGAAGACAGGACTGGTGATCAGCTTCTATAGTTCCCAGCCTTGAAAACCCTAGGCAGCAGATCCACCCTGCACCCGGGGGGTGGTCAGCCACTAACGATGACAACAGACACAAGACAGGGGTTTCACTTTGCAGCGAATTGCTGAGTTTACCTCTCAGTGGGACCTAAGCACAGATAATCGGTGCAAACAATCTGGCTACAGAGTGTACAACCGCTCAGACAGTGGAGACCCGCAAGAGGTTACAAAAGAATCAAATGTATTTATTCGCCGAGGAGGGTTCCCTCGCTGAAGCTGCCTCCTCAGCCTTCACTCTCTCAAACAGTTCAAAACCCTAAGAAATAGCAACAGATACCAGTGACGCCTGTAACAGTATCTTTGTAACAGGCTCGATACAGGCCTATTGTAAACACTCTTTATAAAATCAATTTACTTAGCAAGTTACTTAGTGTACTAACATCAGAAGTAGCAAAACTATTTGTAATTATTCCACAATTCAGAAGGAGTATCTTTGCTTTACTCCAAATTCAGAAACATAACATTCAAGGGCCTGGTTGAAGAGACTCTACTCCAAAAATGCCTTTTAAACAAAATTAACAGCCTTAGCGAGCAGAGGAAAATGGACCAGCACCACAGTTGTACAATTACCCAGCCACCTGGACCGTGGGCTCGGTGCCCATCCTGCCTTGAGCCGACTTCTCCCACAGACCCACGATCTTTTCACCCAAAGCTCCCTGGTTCCCGAGCAGGCCCTATCTGGGCACTGTGCGCCCCTCTCCCCGACCCCAGCAAGGCCTCCACCACAGCAGGGCTCCCCCGAAAGCAGGTGGGGACCAGGAATGAGCCTGGAGACGCAGGGGGCTGGAGCATTTAGGAAGCCAGCGGCCGAGGAAGATGCCACGATCCGCGGCGCCGGTGGGTGTAGCTTCCTGAGCTCTTCCCACAAAGATGCCTGCGCCGTCCAGATGTAACAGGTATTTCTCATTGGGGTCAAGGTCAGAGAGGACTGCAAGCCACTTCTCTGGGGAGACTGGAGAGAGTGGGCTTGGGCGTTGGGCGGTTTGGTGGAAAGCTAGGGGGCTGTATGACCTTGGGGGAGTTCTCAAAGTCTCTGAACCTCTGCCGTCCGTCTTCAGACCCAAGACTCGGCACCAACTCCAGCTGACGAGTGGGCTGAACCACCGGCAACACACAACCACAACGCGGCCTGACCTTCCTCCAAGGTTCTTCACTTTCTGTGGCCTCCAACTTGTGAAGTCCAAGTCTGAAAAAACGTACCAGGTGCCGCTGGCTAACGCCTCCTGGGGTCCCTGGCGAGGGACCAGCGCCCCGAGAGCCCGGCGCCACGTCCCGCCCAGGGCACGGCTGGGGGGCTGCGCGCTCAGGGCGCCCCGGGAAGCCAGCCTCTGTCCCCAGGGCTTGTGGCAACAGAGCCAGCCTCTTCCCGCCAGGGCTGGCACCTCCCAGGTGTCGGCGACAACCAGCGCTGGGCGCCCGGGCGCGCCGGCA
>NW_006921656.1:2026960-2027688 GCF_000298275.1 Orycteropus afer afer | reverse complement strand
CAGGCCCCAGCAGTCCTCCGCCCACGCCTGCACCTGTGCAGGCCGCCACCTGAGCGGCCTCTGCACCGCCCCGACCCTCCGCCGCTGGGGCCTGCAGCCGCAGGCGTGTTGTGTGAACGCAGACCTGACGAGTCCCACTGTGCGGACCGCCCTGGCCGCCCCCGCGCAGGGACCAACACCCTTCCCCTGGCCCAGGAGCCGCCTGCAGCCCCGTCGGGCCTGTTGGCCGGATTCTTCTCCCGTCTGACTCCCGGGCTGCTCGGGTCCACACCATCGCTATCCTCGCGCTCCCGAGAGGGTTCCTGTAAGAACGTAGATTGGGAAACTGGAGGAGAACGTGTGGCCTAGGCCTATCTCGGAGGCGCTAAGCGCAGAGGGCCCACCTGCCTACGCCCAGAACCCCCGCCAGCGCCGCACTCGGACTCATAACGACCCTGTACCGCGAAGTGGAACTGCCCCAGGGTCTCCCAAGCTGTGGTCTCCACAGAAGCACGTGTCCGGGTCTTCCTTCCGCGGAGCCGCGGGGGCTGAAACCCCTTCCCTTAGCAGCACCATGGCCCCAGCACAGCGCTGGCCGCGCGTTTCCGCTCCCCGGTGGGCTTCGCTGTGTCCCAATCGGCTCCCACTCACCGGGACAGGCACACCGTGACGGAACAGCCCAGCCCTGCCCCATGGCGGGGTGGTCACAACCGTGGCCTACAGGGTTTCAGTGGCCGACTTTCAGACGT
>NW_006921656.1:2023121-2026700 GCF_000298275.1 Orycteropus afer afer | reverse complement strand
CCAGAATGCTGTTTCTTTCTGGTGGGGTGGGGGTGACCACAGAGGGCCCACGCGGCCTCGGGGTCTGGTTGGCAGCGGCCGATACTGGAGTCCTTAGGCTTTATGGTGTAAAATTCCGTGTCTCGGTTACATGGCACCACAGAGATGTTTTGAAATGAACACGCATGTGATCGCTCCTATTTATGGATCACACACACACACACACAAACCCGCTGCGGTGACTGCTAGTGACACCGCGGCTGCCCCCGCGGGCCCAGACAGACCAAGCATCGGGAGGCTGGCGCAGGACCGGGCGCTGCTAAGGGTCGGAGCCTAAGAACAGCAGTCACCCTGTAAGACAAAGTAGAGCAGCCCCATTGCGTTTCCAAGGCTGCAAACCTTTAGGGAAGCAGACCACCTCCTCTTTCTCCGTGAGAGTGGCTTGTAGGTTCACTTATCAGTCAAGACTTTTTTTTTTTTTTAGCTTTTTATTGGTGAAGTGAAAGTTTCACGTTGACAGAGCACATTAGCTTTCCATCCAACAATTCAGACACCTTTTGTCTCCTGACACCAGTTGCAGTGCTCGCTGTAACAGCTCTCCCCACTTCCCCCCTGCGGCCCCCACTCTGCCTCTCTCCTTAGTTCCTCTCGCGCACCCGCAAAGCCCGTGCGCGCCTGGAATCAGGGCCCGTGCCCTGCAGCTCGCGGCTGTCACTCGAGCCCCGGACACAGCCAGACGACTGGGTCCCGGCCGTCAGGGCCCCGCGGCGCAGCCCGCTTCCCCGCGCGAGGCGCCAGGTAACTTAGTTGCGATGGTTCTTTCGCGGGAGACCCGCGCTTCACTGCGCGCTTGGCGCCGCGATGGAACGCGCGCCGCCCCCTGCTGGCCCGGGCGCGCCGGTGAGGCCGCCGTGTCTCCGCCCCTCTGAGGCCCCGCCCAGCCCCGTCTCGGCTCCGCCCCCCGCAGCGCCGCCGCTTGGGGCTCGCGGGGCGGTGGCCTCGGCCCTGCTTCCGCTGCTCTCTTCCGGGGTGAGCCCCTGCCTGGCTGCGCCCTCGGGCATCTGTGCTGCGGGATCCCAGGCCTGTCGCCACAGGGTCTCCCGCCCCCGCCTCAGCTGGCCCCAGACCCACGACATCAAAGCTCACCTCCCAGCTGCCTTCTCCTGGCGGCTAAGAGGGTCTCCGTCCACCAAAACACCAAGCAGACGCACTGCCCTCCAGCCCATCCCGACTCAGAAAGACCCTGAAGGACAGAGTGGATCTGCCCCATAGGGTTTGCAAGGCTAGTTTGAGCAGACTGCCCCCTCTTTCTCCCAGAACTCAGATTCCTACGGCTGACCATTCAGGTAGCAGCAGAACGCCTAACCACGGCGCCCCAGAGCGCCTCACTACCCGCTAGTTAGATACGATTGCCACTCTAGCTACCCCCCTGGCCTTCTCCCTGCCCCTTACTCAGAGACTCCACGCATCCCTGTAAGGAGTTTCTCTGTAGGAGCTCTGGTGGCACAGTGCTTAAGCTCTTAGCTGCTCACCTACAGGTCTGCGGTCCAGCCCCACCAGGGTTCTGCGGGAGAAAGATAGGCCGTCACTTTCTGTCAAGACTTGATAGCCTTGGAGCCCCTCTGGGGCAGCTCTACTCTGTCTTCTAGGGTATCTCTGTGAAATGTCTCCTGAACCCTCCCCAGCCCACTGATACCCTGCTCTGCCAGGCCCTCATCCAACTGGGCCTTTAACACACAGACAACTCCTGCCTTCAGGGGCGCGTCGTTCTGTGCGTAATTCCTTCCTCTGTATTTTTGGACACGTATTCTTTGAGGCCACCAGTCACCCGTCAGTGTTGTACTGTGGTGGCTGCCATGTTGCTGAGAGGCTGGAGGCTATGCCACTGGTATTTCGAATCCCAGCAGGGTCAGTCACGGTGGACGGGCTGCCACGGAGCTTCCCGACTCAGACACATGAGGAAGAAGGACCAGGTGATGGACTTCTGAAGACTGGCCATGAGAAGCCGGGGAGCACTCCGAGCAGGGTTCCACTTCTTGCTTTGGACACGTGGTGGAGGAGGACACACATTTGCTGAAGCGGAACCAGCGAGCTGAGCTGGGCTGGCGCAATGCCCCAACAGCAGCCGTGAGCACGCTGCCCACGACGAGGCTGACAGGGCCAGCAGGGCCGTGCTCCCTGGCACTACTGCCACCTGAGTCAGGACCCGCTGCCTGCGGCGGTCTGTCCACCTGGGCTGTGGTGAACTGCAGTTTGATGATAGGCAGAGACAGCGGGCGCGGGCCCCCTGCAGCTTCTGCCCCCGGGCCCACGCAGCCTAGAATAGGGGTTCTGCAGAGGGAAGGACCGGGCCCACCGGGGAAGGGGAAGCCCAAACCTGCTACCTGTGGTCGGGGGGCCCACGAAGCCCTCAACATGGAGGGTTCCGTTTCTTCCAGACTGACACGAGGGCTGTCGAGTGACTCTCTTTTTCTGCACATGATTATGTTTGGAAATACTAGGTAAACAGTAGTAAACAGGCTTATTGCCTGAGAGCCTTGGAGCCGTTACCTAGTGTCATAGACTGAACCATGTCCCCCCAACAGGTATGTCATTGTGGCTGGGCCATGCTACTCAGCGGTTTGGCAGTTAGGTGATGATGTAATTTGGCCATTATGTAATAATGTAATCATCCCCCATGATGTGATCTGACGTGAGTTGTAAGGGGATTAGGGTGGGATGCGACCACCTTACTCGGTCACAGCCCTGATCCTATGTAAGGGGAGTCTCCCTGGGGTGTGGCCTGAATCACTCCTATCTTAACCAGAGATAGAAGGAGGTAAAAGTGAGCAGAGACAGAGGGACCCCAGTAGCACCAGGAGAGAAGAGCTGGGGGCAGAGTGCTTCCTCTGGCCCCAGGGTCTCTGTGCTGAGAACCAGCCAGACCCAGGGAGAGTCTGATGCCGAGACACACGGGGGTCTCCAAGGAACACCAGGCCAGAGGCAGAAGGAGACAAGGGCCTTCGCTCAGAGCTGACAGAAAGCCTTCCCCTAAGGCTGGCACCCTGAAATCGGACTTCTAGTCTCCTAAACCGGGAGAGAGTAAGTTTCTGTTCCCTTAAGCCATCCACTTGTGGTATTTCTGTTACGGCAGCACTAGAAAACTGCGATGGAACTTGGTACCAGAAGAATGGAGTGCTGCTCCAACACACACCCCAAAGGTAGACGTGGTCTTGGAATTGGGTAGTGGGTAGAGGCTGGAAGAGTCTTAAGGGGCCTAATAGTGAACATCTGTCTCACCTTGAAGAGACTGTTGCTGGCATCCTGATGGCAAAGGCAGCTCTGGTGGCTGCTCAGGAGGAAGTCAGGGGCTGTGGCCCTGGGTGTGGCCCAGACAGTGAGGCGTAGCGGCAGCAGCACCACGAGCCCAGTGTGAGATGGGGGAGCCCGCCGTGGAGCTGACCCACGGAGCCAGAGAACGGAGCGTCTTTGGACTGAGGCTTACTGGCGAAGGAGGGTGCCTCCAGGCGCTTGCTGGTAGAACTGAACGGCTCTGTAACACTGGCCCAAGCAGGGCGGAGGCCTGGCCAGGCCCGAGGCCAAGGGACCAGGAAACAGAAG
>NW_006921656.1:2020829-2022741 GCF_000298275.1 Orycteropus afer afer | reverse complement strand
GGCTTCTGCCTGGAATCCAGAGAAGGCGGCTGACAGCCAGAGTCTGGAGGGCAGGCCTGTTGCCTCGGGGGCCTCAGGAAACGGAGGGTTAGTAAGACTTGAGAGCCGGTGCCAGTTGTTCTCCTGGGTTTGGGCCTTGCTCGGTGCCCATTACCCGTTTCCCTCCACTTTCTCCCATTTGTCGTGGAAATGCCTCCCTTGCGCCTGGTCCACCATTGTCTTTAGAAGCAGGTAACCTGCATTCTCTATTCACAGATGATGAGGAGTTTTGTCCTAGGATGGAATTTGGTCTTGGAGTTGACTTACAATTTTTGGGATGACATGATGGGGTAAAAGTGTTTTGCACATGGCAAGGACGTGAATTGTTGAGGGCCAAACGGTAGAATGCCATGGATTGAATTGTATACCCCAAAATATGTATCAGCTTGGCTGAACCATGATTCTCAGTGCTCTTGACAGTTATGTAATGATGGAATTTGGCGGTTACGTAAGCACCCTCCAGATGTGATCAGCCAATCATTCCTAAGGGTGAAAGGAGAGAGACGTGAACAGAGAGGACGGGACCTGACTACCACCAAGAAAGAAGAGCTGGAGTCAGAGTGCACCCTTTGGACCCAAGGTCACTGCACTGAGAACCTCTTAGACCCAGAGGAGATTCCAAAACACACGGAGAGCTCCAAGGAACGCTGGGCCCAGAGCTTTTGAATGGAGACAAAGACCTTTCCCCAGAGTCGACAGAGAGAGAAAGCCTCCCTCTAATGCTGGACTGTGATTAAGACGTCTAGCCTTCTAACCTGTGAAAGAATGGATTTGTTTGGTAAAGCCATCCACTTGCCATATTTCTGTTATAGCACTACTAAAGAACCAAGAGCCCTGGGTATTGAGAATAGTGATTCCCCAGGGAAAGACAGAGGACACATACAGTACACAGCGTGTCCCCAGCTCCTGTGGCCACAGAATTCCCTTTTTCACAAATAGACACAATGGATTTTTAACAAAGTTATAAAAGCAACTCGGTGGAGGAGAGTCATTTCCATGGCTAGTCTGGAGCAACTGGACATACATAAGCAAAGCAAAGTCCCAAGCCTCACATCATATACAAACACACTCAAAACAGACATGTCGTCGTCGTTGTGGGCCATCGAGTCGCCTCCGACTCACAGCGACCCCTCCTTGGGTTTCTGAGGTGGTATCTCTATGGAAGTAGATTGCCCAATCTTCCTTCTGAGGAGTGGCTGGTGGGTTTGAACTGCCAACCTTCTGGTTAGCAGTCAAGCACCATAGGCATTACTCCACCAGAGCTCCCCAAAACAGACCATGGGTTTGTGTAAAACTATAAAACAAAGAAAAACCAAAAAATCTTCAGGATCTAAAAAAAAAAAAACCTGTTTCCAGCAAGTGGATTCTGACTCATGGGCCCCCGTATGTTACAGAGTAGAAGTGCCCTGTAGGCCCTCATGGACGTGCCCCGCCGCAGAAGCAGGTCTGTAAGCCTTTCTTCATGGTGCCACTGGACGGGTTCAAATCAGCATGCTTCAAATTCGTAGTCAAGTGCAAGGTGTTGGCACCACCCAGTGACTTCTTTGGGATCCCCAAAACCAAAACCAAACTCACTGCCAGTGAGTCAGTTCATTGGGTTTCCCAGGCTGCAAATCTTCATGGAAGCAGACTACGCCATCTTTCTTCCCACAAAGTAGCTGGTGGATTCGAACCACTGACCGTTTGGTTAGCAGCCAAATGCCTTAATCACCGCACCACCAGAGCCCCTTTCTTTGGAATCTAGGGCTAGGCAAATAGTTTTTAGACTTGGTGCCTCTTCTGGTTACTTAGTACTGCTCTGACAAGAATATACCACAAATGAGATGGCTTGAAGAAACATGAGTTTATTCTCTTACAGTTTGGAGGCTTTAAG
>NW_006921656.1:2013852-2014924 GCF_000298275.1 Orycteropus afer afer | reverse complement strand
TGAAATATTTCAATGTATACTTCGGATGCCTCCTGGGGTTACTGGTAGAAGTGATTCATGACTCAGCAATCTGAAAAGAAGCTGGCACACATGAACGGGTGGCTTGTGGAAAGACTCAGCCGGCAGCTGGGCTGCTCCGTGAATAACGCAGCATTTTTATGGACATGGTATAGCCCCTGAAGTGTCATGCAGCTACTATGCACTGGGCACATCTGCTGCAAAAGACCTCTAAAGTTCAAAAAGCAAAGATGTCACTTTGCAGACTAAGGTGCGGCTGAGCCAACTCATGGTATTTTCAGTGGCTTCACATACATGTGAGAGCTGGACAATGAATGAGGAAGACAAAAAAAAATAATCGATACACTTGAATTGTGGTGTCGGTGGTATTGAATGCACCACGGACTGCTAGAAGAATGAACAAATCTGTCTTGGAGGAAGACAGCTGGAGTGTGTCTTGCAAGCAAGAAGGGCCAGACTTCGTCTCTCCTACTTTGGTCATGTTATGAGGAGGGACCCTGGAGAAGGACATCCTGCTTGGTAAAGTAGAGGGTCAGTAAAACAGAGGAGGACCCTCAAGGAGATGGCCTGAGACGGAGGTTACAACGATGGGCTCAGGCCTGGCAGTGATTGTGAGGTTGGCATGGGACCGGGCAGGGTTTTGTTCTGTTGTACCGAGGTTGCCATGAGTCACAATCAACCCACGACACCTAACAACAATGTGTAGAAGGTGCAGCATGACTGTAGGTTGGACAGCACTACCGGGTACTGTAACAACCACTGATAGGTCTACTCTGTCCTGCGTGGGGTCGCCCAGAGTGAGAGCTGCCTCATGGCAAGGAGTCGACCCAGGAGCCCCGTGGGGCAGCTCCCCTCTGTCTCCTAGGATCGCTGTGAGTTGCAATTGACTGGACGACAAAGGGTTTTCATGAAAAGTTGGACTCCATTAAATGATGATCTTCTATTTGTCAAAAGCCACCATCAGGGTGCCATCTTATTTGGATTCTGATTCAAACAAATTGCCAACAAGAAGTAAATCATGAGACAATTAGGAAAATCTGAATTTCAACAGTCT
>NW_006921656.1:1953965-2012827 GCF_000298275.1 Orycteropus afer afer | reverse complement strand
TCTAGATGACTCAGCTGGAGGGACCCAGGGCTCTTCCTCAGTCCGGCCTGTTTCCCGCTTCTGCAGGTGGCAGAACAGAGCTGTGTCCACATCAACACCCACCAGGGACGGAAGGCCTCCTGCTAGAGCAACACGGCAATCCGCTGAACCCCTGCCAAGTCCTGTGCCAAAACTCCCACGGTGCTCTGCACATAAATATCCGTCATGATCTAAGCTGGCAACTCAATCGTGTCTGCCTTCTGGAAGGCAGGAACAGAGCAGAAAAAGACCTGACTTCCTAAAGGATTTTCTGTGAACCTCACAGAGCCTTGGGATCTGAAGAAAGGTGTTCCAGATTCCATAGTGTTGTTACCACTGCCTTGCCCTCTGGGGCCAGTGTGTCTTTCTCTGGTGCTGGGTTTGTGTGGCTTGTTCAGGCCAATAGGATGTGAGCAGAGGCCACCCACCAACCCACAGGTGTCCTGAGGGCTTGCAGCTGTCTCTCCAGCCCACCTCAAGTCAACACGGAGCTGGAATCGCCACCGCCTGCTGATCCACGGGATGGCGAGTGAAATCAATAAGTGTTGTTGCACACAGGGCTGAGGATTCAAAGCCCCCAGAGCTTTCTAAATGGAAACTGACAAATGGATTCTGAAACTTTAGGATCAATGCAACTGCAAGTGAGTCAGAAACAGCAAACATGAAGTCTCCCAAAATCAGGAGAGCCAACTGTCTGATTTCAAGACAGACTGTAAAGCTACAGTGAGCAAGATGGCATGGGACAGGCATAAGAAGAGACACAGATCAATGGGACAGAAGTCAGAGACAGACACACGCACGCTCTCAGCTGATTTTCCACCAAACACCAAGGCGATACTATGTAGAGAGGGTGATCTTTTCAAAGATGGTGGTGTTGGAGCCACTGGATAGCCATAAGAAGAGAACAAACCCCAACACCATCTCACACTCCCCACATGAGCATAACCACAGCCCTGAGTGCAAAAACTACACAAACAACAACAAGCACTGAGTACAAGTAAAATGAGGTAAGCGGACTCCATCTAAACTAAAAACTGCTCATCCAAAGATATGGGTAAGAAAATAAAATGCAAGCCACGGCCGGGGAGAAGACTGGACACGTGCCGCTGACAAAGGACGTGCTCAGAATGGGCTGGTACCACGAGCCAATAGTAACAGGCAAACTTCCTTCAAACTGGGAAAGAGTTGAACAGACATTTCAGGAGACAAATATTCCAATGGTCAATAAGCATTTGGGAAGTGGCTCAACATCACTGGTCACCAGAGAAATGCAAATTAAGACACAATGAGGTACCACTTCATAATCATTGAACCACAGAACCACACCCACTGCCATGGAGTCGATTCCGACCCACAGCGCCCCTAAAGGACAGAGCGGAACTGCCCCAGAGAACACGGAAGCAGAATTGCCTCATCTTTCTCTCGCACTCGTAGGTTCAAACCGCCAACCTTTTGGTTAGCAGCCGATGTTTTCACCACCGTGCTCCTGGTTTTCCTTCACAACCGCTACGAACTGCGTGGCGTCAGATCTGACTCATAGCGAACTCTCCTTGGGTTTCTGAGGCAGTATCACTATGGAAGTAGATTGCCCAACCTTCCTTCTGAGGAGTGGCTGTTGGGTTTGAACTGCCAGCCTTCTGGTTAGCAGTCAAGTGCCTTAGGCACTACGCCACCAGAGTTTTATGGTGATTAGGTGCAGAAATATTAGAATAGTTAATCAAATAATCTTGATCATTTGACTCCTTTATCATTATGGATGAATCCTCTTTACCCAAATCTACTTTATCTGATATTAATACTGCTACTCTAGTTTTCTTTAGGTTAGTGTTTAAAAACAAACAAACAAACAAACTCACTGCCATTGAGTCGCTTCTGACTCATAGTGGCCCCTGTTTGGGTTTCTGAGGTGGTATCACTATGAAAGTAGGTTGCCCAATCTTACTTCCAAGGAGTGGCTGGTGGGTTTCAACCACAAGTCTTCTTAGTCAAATGTCTTAGGCGCAATGCCACAGAGCTCCCTCACAACTGCTAGAATGACTAATAAGAAACAGATGACAGATACCACGTCTGGCGAGGATGTGTAAGGCCGCAACTCTCACATACTGCCAATGGGTGATGACACCGTATGTCCCGTTTGTCAGCGCCTAACAGAAGTATTACCAGTCAGCAGTTCTACCCCAGGAATTTCCTCAAGAGAAAGGAAAAGACACCAGCCCCCAAAGCCTTGCACACGAGTGTTGACAGCAGATTTATCCATGAAGCTAACCATGAACACGGCAGACGTCTGTCAACACGAGGCTGTGGTGGGAATCGTGTGAACCAATTGTGGTACATTCCCACAATGCAGCACTCTGCTGCAATTCAAGAGCGGTACACACAACAGCACAGAAGATTCTCAGAAACACCGTGTCGAGTGAAGGAAGCTGGGCTTCAAAAGACACACTGACCTTGTACACAGGTGTACCCTGCAGCTCTGTCCACACGAGCCAGAATGTGGGGAAAATGAAAGCTCCCTGAACAGAGATGGACAAACACAACACGGGCCACTCATACGATAGAGTGTCACTCAGTCAGAGAGAGAAATGAAGGCCCGACGCAGCCATGGCATGGATGAACCTTGAAAACATCGTGCAGAGTGAAACCAGTCAGTCACGGAAAGACAGCTAGTGTATGATCATATGTACAGTGGTGTCACCAGCGTTGTGTTACCCCCCGGACCTCCTCCCCTACCAGGCTGGACAGAATCCTTATTCATGTTTATTACTGATTCTAATCATTGAGTAATATCTGACAGTACGGTTGTAAAATGCTTATATATGCTAGCAAGCAGATTCTTTGTACAGTAGTTCTGTGGTGAATTACATTATTACTTATAATGTTATTAGTAATTGAGTGGAGCCTTTTAAAATTTTTCTTCTTTTCCTTTAATTACTCCTTCATTCTCAAAAAATATATTACCACAATATTATAGCTAAAAGCAAAAAAAACAAACTCACTGCCCTCGAGTGGCCTGGACTCATAGCAAGCCCTCCCTTGGAATCCAAGGCGGTATCCCTACAGAAGTAGATTGCCCAACCTTCCTTCCAAGGAGTGGCTGGTGGGTTTGCACCGCCAACCTTCTGGTTAGCAGTCACATGCCTTAAGCTCTGTGCAATCAGGGCTAAAGCCCCAGAAAATTTGACAAAATCAGCGGCTAGGAAAGCACCGGCAGCAGTGAAGCAAGAGGAGCTCGGAGCTCGTGCGGACGGAACCACGCGTCCTCCAACAGCATCGTCACGGGGGGTAATGACGGCTGTGACCACAGAGCATGAGCAGGCTCAAAAAGCAAACAAACAAGCCTAGAGTTTTAGGTTGTAGGGATGTTGACACGTCAGCTGGGCTCACGAAAAACGCTGCTGTTGTACTAACCACAGGGATGCTTCCTAAGAAATCATAACTTTCTGCTGAAACACGGCACGAGAATTTTATAGACAGTCACCTTGGTGTCACCCCTCCGACAGTGTCACGTAGTCTACACCCCCACCCCCACCCCAGTGACGACACTGCTTACATGACACAGTCCAGGGTATGGAGAACAAAGTTTACCAGCGGTCACGGGGGACAGGGGACATCCTGGGGGCCCTGACCTTCTGTTACTGGTGGAAGACCACTCTGGAAAAGGAGAGTGGGGAGGGCTGCACACGACGAGAGGACTGTCACTCAACTGCACACGGGACAAAAGGTTTGACCTGCTTTCGTCATCCACGTCTTTACCACAATAAAACAGTAACCTCAAAGACCAGCACGCTGCACGCTTCAGGTATCATCGATCCCAGAGCAGGCAGAAAGTCGCCCCGGTGCCTGCCTGGACTGGCGCGTCGGCCTGGGGTGCGAACGCAGGGGTGAAGCCCGGTGAGCTGCCGGTCCTGGTGGAAGGAGCCCTTCGCAGTCTTGCTTTGAGCCACAGAGCAACGGTTTCCAGGGAAGACATCTGCTGCACGTAACGAACAGTGTGTTTCGCTCTGTGTACTTTCACCTCGATTAAAGCAAGCCTTTGCCAACACGGCGGATGACTTTCACGCCCCACCGTAGAGTCCCCAAGGTCAGCCCACAACACTCAGGAAAGGCCTGGGGGAGCAGCTGGGTTAGGCTGGGTTCTCTAGAGAAACAAAACCAGTAAAGCTTACATATATAGAGAGAGAAATTTATCTTAGGAAAATGACTCACACGCTTATAGAAGCTGCCAAGTCCCAAGTTCTTGGATCAAACATCAAGCTGGAGGCTTTTTCCGACTCACGCAGCCGCAGGGGCTGAGGAGGTCCAGGTTGGCAGGCAGTGTACTGGCTGTTGACTCCACTGAATGACGAATCCAAGAGCTCCAGGCCGAATGGTGGATTGTTCGCTCACGGACAGGTGTAGGCAGCACAACAGGATCCCGATCCACAGAAAAGTGTCTCTTTTCCCAGGATGTCCATAAATATACTGGAAGCAGGCCACAGCCCTAGGGAAACTCCCTTTCAATGGATTGGCTGCTCAGAACATACATCTGATCCCATCATGGGAACAACCCACATCACAATTGCTTAAACCACACAGATTATGGTCCAGCCAAGTTGACACACAGCTCCAACCATCACCGTGTCCAAGGTGAGCAATCTCTGACCTTCATGTATGTTTATGGTTGATAAATGGTGGTATTATTTGCTTTAAATATATTTTTTTGTCAAACCCTTGGAGCTGCAAACTTAGCCCATCCAATTTCTGGAAACCAGGCCACACAGCCTGATTGGCAGAGGGCACCCTTCAGGCAGAGCAGCCGGCCTGCAGCCACCCTTCTCGCCAGGAGTGTCCGACTTCATCTCCCAACTCGAATAAACACGCAACTATGCATTTCCAGGAATACTGTAAAATCCTCTGAGAAATACACGAGGAAGTGCAGTTTGACAGACATCACCGAAAGCCGTCAGGGCTAAAATGACAGAGGCAGAATGAAGGCGTCTACTTCACAGCACTGCACAAGTCAGAAAACGTCTCAGCGTTGCGGGCATCACAACTTTGTCAGAAGACACTGAGTCGTGGCCTAAACCACTGGTCACCTGGGAAGCCAGGCGTGAGCTGTAAGGCCAGGTGTCCTGGTCACTGTGGGGCCCTCTACTGCCAATTCGGCAGAATTTTGGGAATAATTAAAGGAGAATCAAGGATACAATCAGAAACGCCTTCATTCATTCTGCCCAGAATCGGGAGTAGGGTTTTCATATGGATTCAGGGACAGGCACACACTGGCAAAGGCAAGAAGCCCAACAGAGGCCGATCAGTGTCACTTTCTTGCTGTGAGAGGCAGAGAGTATAAACATTTGCTAAGACGAAGTAAGATGAGGATTGGCCAAAATCAGAGCATTTCTTGAAATGATTCAATAAAGCAAGTTCCAACTCCTTACTAATTAATGCCCAGCCAAGACGCAAGGGATCGTGTGAGAGCTTTATCTGGGTTTTATCCAAACGAATCTGGAAAAAATGCAAAAACACCCACTTCACAGAATTACTGTCATTTCACAGAATTACTGCCATTAACCTTCCTGCGCTGGCTGCGGGCAGAGACGTTTTCTTCCCAGCTGAGGACACACATGCCACGCAGATCACAGATAAGAAGACAAGAACTGGGTTCACGGGCGAGAGCTGTTTTGGGCATTTAGTATTTACCAGCTTCTTCACTTGGCTCCCTCAGGACGGCTGTCCTCTGATGAAAGCTGGGGAGGAAAGAGGCAGAGACATGAACACACAAGCCCCCCCGCCCATCCACCACTGCTACTGCAGGAGCGCTGTGGATGGCGGACGGCTGGTATCCACGCAACAGCAGGCTGATGACGCGAGGACAGTGGCCCTGAGCAGCTGCCACCAGCTAGCCATGACTCGTGGGAGATGCTGAAGCGTCTCTGGGGTCCATTCCTGGGGCGGGGCAACATCTGGAGGAGTTGCTGGGCCAGAAGGTCAAGGTCGGAACAAAGGTGCCCGACAAGCAGCTGTGGCGGCCCCACCCACCGAGGACAGTCGTACAGCATTCCCAGTGCAACATCGGCACCGGGGCTGTAACCGTTCCTTCAACAGTCCGTGTAACACTTGGCCCCAGAGATGGCACATGAGGGCAGGACATAAGTGGCTTTCCTGAGAAGTGGGCACCCAGCAGAAAAAACTGCTTTCTGGGCGGAACGTGCGAAGACGGGGGGCCTTCCACTCCCTCCCGTGGCAAACGACCCGGGGCTCCGAGGCCCCCTTGTGCGGCACGGCCGTTTCTCTTGGGCAGTAATCTCCACGCGTCAGACCCAGTGCATGCTGGTTCTCTGCTGCTGTGACGGAAGTATGACAGGTGGGTGTCCTCTTACAAGGCTGTGACTCAGACACACCCCACACTCATCCCGCCTCAGTGTCCGCAGGTAGGGTTTGCAACCCTCACCGGGTGGAGAATAACGACGTCGGACAGAGCACAATCACACAAAACGGGGCACCATGGCCTGGCCAAGCTGACACCCATCTCTGGAGGCCACAATTCAATGCATGACATTGTGTAGTCACACACACACACATATGTTACACTTATTTGTTACCTACAGTTAGGGCCCCAGGTGATGCGAGTGGTGTGTGATCCACTAACACAAAGAGTGGCAGTTTGATCTCACCTCGGGGCGCCACAGCAGAAAAGCCTGGTGATGTTTCTATAAAGATTGCAGCGCAGTCCCATCCGCACACGTAGGGTCGCCATGAGTCAGGGCTGACCCGACGGCACTCAACGTTACATGTAGTTCTACCAACAAGGCTTAAACAACACCTAAAACTAGTTTTTTTTTTTTTTTTAAATGTAATTAACCTTATCAGGTATAATAGAACTCTGGTGGCGTAGTGCCTAAGGCATTTGACTGCTAACTAGAAGGTTGGTGGTTCAAACCCACCAGCCACCCCGTGAAAGGAAGACACTTCTGTAAAGATTTACCACCTCAGAAACCCAAAGGGGGTCACTATGAATCGGAATCAACTCTATGGCAGTGAGTTTGCTTTTTGGTTTCATCAGGTATATTATAAGCTGGACAACAAATAAGACCGAGAAGAAATGATAGATTTATAGTACTAGCGAAGGATACTGAAGATACCTTAGATTGCTGGAAAAAGAACCAATCTGTCTCGGAGGAAGTGCAGTCGGCTGGCTCGCTCCTCAGAAGCGTGGCCAGACATTCTTTGGTCCTGCTGCCAGAAGGGACCGGTCCCTGGAGAGGGACGTCATACTTGGTAAAGTAGAGAGTCAATGAAAAAGGGGGTGACCCTCAATGAGGTGGATGACGCAGTGGCCACAGTGATGGGGTCAGGCACAGCACGAGCGGGTGGTGTGTCACTGGGTTGGGAATGACTTCCAGCACCTAACAACAACCCAATGCCACTGAATCGATCCCTTAGTCATAGTGACCCCCACTGGGTGTCCAAGGCTGTAAATCTTCATGGAAGGAGCGCTGGTGGTGCAGTGCCTAAGGCCCTTGACTGCTACCCAGAAGGCTGGCAGTTCAAACCCACCTGCCACTCCTCGGAAGGAAGCCTGGGCAATCTACTTCTGTAGTGATACTGCCTCGGAAACCCAAGGAGGGGTCGCTATGAGTCGGACTGACTCACCGGCAGTGTGTGGGCGGTGTGTCGACAGAGATATGCAAACACAGATCCTCACCGTCACCAAGACCCAGGACGTGTCATCTGCCCCCGGGCTGGTTCTAGGCTCCAGAGGGATTTACTATGCTGGGGGAGAGACACTCTCAGGGAGCGTCATTGAATACATTGAGATGCTCACTCTTAGACTTCCTGTTCTAACTGGAACCACAGCAGGGGACCAGGAATTGGTGAGGACCACAGCCCCACACTGGCTGTTGGAAGGGCAATTTGTGAACTTGTGGCTTTAGTGAAAGTTACCGACCCTTGTCTGATGTCCCACACGGTCCCTATAGCACCTAGCTTTCCTGCCAGTTGGACCAGGCCTCGTGCTACGTTAACTATCTTGTACACATTTTTGATTCATTTATGTATTTTTTAAAGAAAATAAATTCAAACTGGGAAGCTTGCTTTCACTCACATGACACAAAAACGTAAGCTTGCAGCTCAGCTGGCGTAGCTTCACACTCTGACAGGACGAGGGCAAACAGCTGACTTCAAAGAAAAATTCACAAAACAAAAGTCACTCATGATCAGGGTATCCAGTGGGCTTGGATTTTGAAAATATAATCCTTTGTATTTATTTTCTCTCCTTAAGACTTTGAGATCTTGGTCAAATGCAGACATTTAAAAGACTCAAAGCCTTTTGGGGAAAAAAAACTTTTTGGGGACACTAAGTACCAACCTTGTCTCCCAGACGTTGGCCCTGTCATCAGGAGGTGCCAGTGCCTGGACAAGGATCTGTCTGGTGAAGTACAGAGGAAGCCCGTCGACAAGATGGACTGACACCGTGGCTGCAAAGGTGGGCGCAGGCAGAAGCGCCTGCGAGGGTGCACGGGCCGGGCAGCCCTTCCTTCTGTGGCACACGGACTGGCTGTGTGTCCACGCGACGTCGCCCACCGCCACCGCTACCAGCCTGGGTCTGCTGTCAGCCCAGCGGCAGCCCCCGGCCGTTCTCATCCAAGGCTTCCAGAGACAGGGCAGGCTTATGCTGGAAAACACGGACTAGTGAAGTGCTCAACCCACTCATTTTTGTGTATTTAGTAACTGTGGGGCAGTGCCACTCCGTCACACGGGCTGCTCTGAGTCCGACTTGATGGCCCCTAACAACACAGCACGCTTTCTACCTCTGGCCAAAGAACTCTGGACTTCTCTCTACTTGTGTTGTCTCTAAGCCATCAGAAGCCACCTTTTGCGTGGAGCAGCCATGAGCAGACCATGTTCCCAGCGGCCGAGTTCTCTGACCGAGTTAGTCGGGAGCCTGAGGACAGCATCTGACTGATCTGGCTCTGCAGGGACCTTGGCTCCCTCTCCCCAGCCGGCAGCCCTTGGACTTCAGGCTGCGTTCTCGTCTTTCTTTCCTGAGCATCTTGAGATCCCTTAGCTCACACAAGCTGTCAGCTGTGTCCAGAAACCAGTGCAAAGAGAAACCACCACATCCGGGGGCTTTGCCAAGTTCTTTGCCAGTTTCCTCTGCAGCCGCTGTGGACGCAGCGCACAGTGGTTTAGGCCACTGGCTTCCTTACAGCTTGGACATCTTTCTTCTTTTTAAACTGTGATTTGGGTGAAAGTTTCCAGAGCAAGTTGGTTTTCCTTTACCAGGTCGTTGTGTCCTGCGACCTCACGCAGTCCCCACAGTGTGGCAGCATCTCTCGTCCACCCTGTGGTCAGTTTCCCTGGTCCTCCTTTCCTACCACTTCCTGCCTTCAGAGCTTTACTCCTGGACAAACGCAGCTCCTTGGATGAGAACGGCCGGGGGCTGCCGGGCTGACAGCAGACTCAGGCTGGTAGCGGTGGCGGTGGGCGATGTCGCGTGGACACAGCCAGGCCGTGTGCCACAGAAGGAAGGGCTGCCCGGCCCGTGCACCCTCGCAGTCGCTGCTGCCTGCACCCACCTTTGCAGCCACGGTGTCAGTCCATCTCGTCGACGGGCTTCCTCTGTACTTCACCAGACAGATCCTTGTCCAGGGACTGGTGCCTCCTGGGGTGCAGACCTCCCCGGGTTACTGTTCACCTTATAGGCGGATCGTCTGGCTGGAAGTTGGGCCACAGGGGTGAGTTCAGTTCCAGACTGGAAGGGAGTCTAAGGGCCATGTCTGGGGGTTGCACCAGGCTCTGTCTGACCACAGCCTGGGCTTCTGTGCGATGCCGAGTTCTGCCCACGTCTCTCCTGCTCTGTCCGGCACCTCCCCTCGTGATCCTGCGGGGCTCGTACATCTCAACGTAGGGCTTCTTCATCAGGTCAGGGACTTGACACCAGCTTTCACCCTGCTTCCGGCCAGAGATTATGCAACACAACTAATTATGCACCAGGGATCCAACGTTACAATCATGACATAAGGGAACAGACACTACGGCTAATTAATTACACACCAGGGATTACAGACCCCAGCTAATTACACACTGAGGATTACACAATACTGCAGCTTATTACAGGAGCTCTGGTAGCATAGTGCCGAAAGCATTTGACTGCTAACCAGAAGGCTGGCAGTTCAAACCCACCAGCCACTCCTCGGAAGGAAGGTTGGGAAATCTACTTCCGTAGTGATACCACCTCGGAAACCCAAGGAGGGGATGCTATGAGTCAGGTCCGACTCGATGGGAAACAACAACAACAGCTTATTACGTACAGGGGATCATCCACTACATCTAGTTACATACGAGGGACTGCAGGCGACACCTTGTTCTATGCCAGGGATTAAACATTACAGTTTAACATACGAGAACCTCAAACCAAAACCATGGCCCTTGAGTCAGTTCTGACTTAGTGACCCTTCAAGACAGAGAACTGCTCCCTGGGGTTTCCAAGGCTATAATCTTTATGAAAGCACCCTGCCTCATCTTTCTCCCTTGGAGCAGCCGGTGGGTTTGAACTGCCAACCTCTTGGTTAACAGCCAAATGTCTTAACTACTGCACAGCAGAGTGCCTTACGTTTTAATATATACCAGAGATTAAACACTAGAACAAGTATTATGTGTCAGGGATTATGTATTCTTTTTTTTTTATATCCAGGGATTCATACTGTAACTAATCACACATCTAGGATCAGATACCACTGTCTATATATGCCGACCAGCACTGGTCTGTCCGTGAGTTGTTCCGGTGAGGGTGTGTGCTGCTGTGGGGCTGGAGGCTAGGCCACTGGGATCTCATGGACCAGTGGGGTACCCGTGGTGGACAGGTTTCACTGGAGCTTTTAGGCTAAAACAGACTAGGAACAAGCACTTGGAGATGGACTTCTGAAAAAACTGGCCAGTGAGAACTTTCAGAACAGCTGGGGAACACTGTCCAACACAGTGCTATGAGGTGGGCCCGCGGCTGGCAGGCCCTCAAACACGACTGAGGAGAGCTGCCTGCTCAAAGTACAGTTGGCCCTAATGACGAGCGTGGAGTATAGCTTTCAGGACCTTCACCCACGGAAAGCGGCAATGGAGAAGCTCAGTATCTTCAGTCAAACCAAGGCTGTTCTGGTCATCTCTGTGCCACTCTAACAGAAATACCACGAATGGGCGGCTTGAACAAATAGGAGTTTATTCCCTTACAATTCTGGAGGCTAGAAGTCCAAGTTCAAAATGCCAGGCTCTAGGGGCTAGATGAATGCCCCTCAATCTTGGGCTTCAGCTCTGCCTCCTGTTCCCAGCCCACTGAACCTAGAGGCTTTTCTTCACTCAGGCAGCTGCTGGCTGCTGAGGCTGACAAATCCAAGGTCAACAAGTAAAAAGGCACAGTCCCAATGTTACCAAACAACAAGGCAGGCCACTAATTCAAATCCAGAAGTCCTAAAACGGCAGGGCATGTCAGGCTGTTGAACAAAGACTCAGCTACATGCAGGGTCCAAGTGTGCCAACAAGCTGGAGCCCTTCCTCAAAGCTACTTCTTATATACTGGAAGCAGACTACATCCCTAAAGCAGCTACTCCAGTAGATTCCACCATGGAACTGACTGCCAGTCTCACCATGGGGAATAGCTACATCCAGCTGCCCAGCCACTCAACCAGGCCCAGCCAAGTTGACATACAACCTTAATATTACAGAGGCCAAGAGCTGACTGTGGAACAGACTATCAATTGCTCATATGCAAATTCAAGTTGAAGCTGAAGAAAATTAAAACAAGTCCACGGAGCCAAAATAACCTTGATTATATGCCACCTGAATTTAGAGACCGTGTGAGAACAGGTTTGATGCACTTAACACCAGTGACCGAAGACCAGATGAGTTGTGGGATGAAATCAAGAACATCACACATGAAGAAGGCAAAAGGTCATTAAAAAGACAGGAAAGGAAGAAAAGGCCAAAATGGATGTCAGAAGAGACTCTGAAACTTGCTCTTGAATGGAGAGTGGCTACAGCGAATGGAAGGAGTGACAAAAGAGCTGAAAAGAAGATTTCAAAGGACAGCCTCAGAAAAGTGTGGTATTATAATGAAATGTGCAAAGACCTGCAGTTAGGAAACCCAAAGGGAAGAACACACTTGGCATTTCTCAAGCTGAAAGAACTGAAGAAAGAAGTCAAGCCTCAAGTTGCAAGACTGAGGCATCTATGGGCAAAATACTGAGTGGTTTAGGAAGCATCAAAAGAAGATGGAAGGAATACACAGAGTCACCATACCAAAAAAATTAATTGATGCTCATCTATTCCAGGAGGTGGCATATGATCAAGAACTAACGGTATTGAAGGGAGAAGTCCAAGCTGCACTTAGAAACTGGTGAAAAACAAGGCTCCAGGAACTGACAGAGCACCCACTGAGATGTTTCAACAAACAGATGCGGTGCTGGAGGCACTCACTCGTCTGTGCCAAGAAATTTGGAAGAGAGCTGTCTGGCCAACTGACTGGAAGAGATCCACATTCATACCCACTCCAAAGGAAGGCGATCCCACAGGAGGAGGAATTATTGAACAATATCATTAATATCATATGCAAGTAAAGTTTTGCTAAAGATATTTCAAAACTGGTTGTAGTAGTATACTGACAGAGAACTTCCAGAAATGCAAATTGGATTCAGAAGAGGATGTGGAATGAGGGACATCATTGCTGATGTCAGATGGATCTTAGCTGAAAGCAAAGAATACCAGAAAGATGTTTACCTGTGTTTTATTAACTGTGCAAAAGCATTAAATTGTGTGGGTCATAACAAATTACGGATAACATTGAGAAGAATGGGAATTCTAGAACACTTAAATTGTGCTCATGCAGAACCTGTGCATAGACCAGGAGGCTGTTGTTACAACAGAACCATCCCCTCTCATGGGGTGAAAGCGGGACAATGACTAAGGAAGGCCAAAGCTGATGCCTTTGAATATGGTGTTGGGGAAGAATACTGAAAAAAGCATGAACTGCCAGAAGAATGAACAAATCTGGTCTGGAAGAAGTGCAGCTAGAATACTCCTTGGAAGTGAGAATGGCCAGACTTCATTTCACCGACACTGGTCACACTGTAAAAACATCTGTGAAGATTACAGCCTCAGAAACCCGACGGGGGCAGTTCCGCTCGATCCTGCAGGGAGCTGAGTTGATAAATACCAGGAATGAGCTACCTACATTTTAATACTAAGGCTTCTTATTTACTAGGGATTCCAACACTACAATTAGTCACATACCAGGGACGCACGAGGACACTGCACTGTGCACCAGGTATTAAAACGTCTGCGAGCCACGCAGCCGGCAGAGGAGAACATCCAGAATACGGAGAACTCTCAAAGCAACAGTGGAAAAGCAACAGTGCAATGAGGACCCGGGCAAAAGAGGAAGGTTCTGCAGGAGAAGACAGAGGCAGGAGGGGCGCCTGGGTAGCACCAACGGTTAAGGGCTTGGCGATTAGCCAGAATGTTGGGGGTTCAAACCCACCCACAGACACCTTGGCAGACAGGCCTGAGCTGCTTCCGGAAGGTCACAGGCATGGAGATGCCATGGAGCAGAGTCCCGCGGGGACACGCTGGGTTGCCAGGGGTTGGACTCGAGTCAATGGTAACAAACAACAGACCGAGAGAAGAGACAGGCAGGGCCGGTGTCTGACAAGGACTAGCATCCAGGGTTTGTACTGAACTCCTACCACTCAGTGACAAAAACGTCAAACAATCAAAAAATGGGCAAAATATCTGAGCAGACACTTCCCAAGAAGAGAGGTATAAACGGCCGATGAGTCAGGAAGCGCCGTTCATCCGGGTCACTGAGAAGCACAGGCTGTCACACAGCACATGAGCACCCGGAACAGCTGGAAGTAAGATGGACGGCACCAAGTGCGGGTGAGAACCCGGAGCAACGAACACTCGGCACCCAGGCGGAGGGAAATGGCGCACGCTGGAAAACCGCTGGCAGCTTCTAATGCGTTCACCGTGTGGTCCAGAAATTTCACTCCTAGTCACTCGAGAGAAACGGAAACGTGCATTTATACTAAATGTCCATAGCAGCTTTAGTCACGATAGTTAACAACAGAAAACTACCCGATGCCTCATTTCTCAAGGCTGTACCATATCCACACCAAGAACACCATCAGGAATGGAGAACAAACTTTGGACACACGCACTGTCCTGGACGCACAGAAACACCTCTGAGTGAAAGGAGTCCAATCAGAAGAGTCCACACAGAACTGTGTCATTCACATGAAGCTCTAGAACCGATCTACAGTGACATGGTGGCTCCCTCCTGGGAGGGGGCGTGAAGTGCTTCCCGAGGTGATAAAACTCTCCTCTTGGTGGCACTGATGGCCAGATGGGTACTGGAGGTGAGGGCAGTCACTGAACTGCCGACTCAGTTCATTTGATTGTCAAATAAATTATATCGCAACAAAGTTGACGTAAGACAATCAGGGTGGTACTTACCTTTCCAGGGAGCAGTTGACAGGAAGGTGCCCCAGGGTGCTGGGGGTGCTGGTGTTACTGTTTCTGAATCTGGGTTCCAGTTACAAGATCATGCATGTTCAGTTGAGAAAATTGACTGAGCTCTGCATTGGGTTGCCCTTTTCTCTCTTTACTCTGTAAACTAACGTTACCTAACGGGCAGCCAGTGGCAGGAGGAGGAGGTGGGCCGTGGACACGCTCCCTTCATCTTCTGACTCCTGCTAGGGCCAGAGTGTCAAACCCAGGGCATGTGCGCTGCTCCCTTCAGTAGTCCTTACCCTCAGCACATGCTACAGATGGAACTGGGTCCCCAAAACTGTGTTCTAATCCGTACCCTATGCCTGTGGATGAGATCCCATCTGGGAAGAGGGATTTCCTTGCTGTTAAGGAGGCCCCGTCAGTGGTCACTGCGTCTTAATCCAATTACTTCTGAGAAATGAAAGAGATCAGGCACAGAAGCAAACTAGCAGAGCTGAGGGACGCCGACGCCACGCCACACGCTCACCAGGGAGCCCAGGGACGGAAGCTGAGGAGACCAGGACTCTCCCCAGAGCCCACAGAGCAGCAGTCTTCCCCTAGAGCTGGTGCCCGGAATTCGGACTTCTAGCCTGCCCTACAGGGAAAATAAATTTATTCGTTAAAGCCACCCACTTGGGGGATTTTTTTTTTTTTTTTTTAAAGTTTAGCTAGAAAATTGAAGTTATTTTATTCCTTTCACCCAAGTCAATGTGACTACTCTCCAGTTAGTGGCTGACCCTCTCTCCTCTGCTCACCTTGGTAACCATCAAAGAAGACACTCTTTTCTTGACTTTTCACATCGTGGTCTCATACAGTACTTGTCCTTTTGTGATTGACTTATTTCATTCAGCATACTGTCCTCTAAGTTCATCTATGTTATGTTTTGCAGACCTGTCATTATTCTTTAATGGTTCACAGGGTCCACTGTGTGTAAGTATGTACCGTTAGTGGACCCATTCTCCATGGAAGGGGATATTTGTTACCATAGCAACACTGAGACAGTATCCCACAGCTCAAGAGTTGTGGGATGACATCAGGAACATCATCCATGAAGAGAGCAGAAGGTCATTAAGAGACAAGAAAGAAAAGATCCAAACTTGCTCTTAGACATAGAGCAGCTAATGTGACTGGAAGAGATGAAGAAGGGCTGAGTGGGTTTCATGGGCACCTAGAGGAGGTAAGTATTACAATGAGATGTGCAAAGACCTAGAGTTAGAAAACCAAAGGGACGAACATGCTCGGCCTTTCTCAAGATGAAAGAACTCAGGAAAACAATTCAAGCCATGAGTTGTAACGTTGAAGGACTCTATGGGCAAAAACGGAATGATGCAGGAAGCATCAAAAGAACACAGAAGGAATAGAGTCACCAAAATGAACGGTGACATCCAGCCATCTCAGGAGGTGGCATATGATCGAGAGCCAGTGACACTGAAGAACACTGAAGGAAGTGGTGGGATTCACAGAGCACCCGCCGAGATGTTTCAGGGAACAAATGCAGTGCTGGAGGGCCGTACTCGCCTACGTCGAGAAATCTGGAAGACAGCTATCTGTCCAACCAACTAGAAGAGATCCGTATCTGTGCCCATTCCAAAGAAAGGGGATCCAATACAATGTAGAAGTTATAGAATAGTATCACTATCATATGCAAGTAAAATCTTGCTGAAGATCATTCAAAAATGGGTTGCAGCAGTGCATCAACAGGGTACTTCCAGAAACGCAAGGTGGATTCAGAAGAGGACGTGCAGGGAGGGCTAGCGTTGCTGATGTCAGAGGGATCTTGGCTCAAAGCAAGGAATACCAGAAAGATGTTTACTTGTTTTTTGACTACGCAAAAGCATTCATTTCATGGATCATATATGGATAACACTGAGAAGAATGGGAATTCCAGAACACTCAATGGTGCTCATGAGGAACCTGTACATAGACCAGGAGGCTGTCATAGGAATACTGCATGGTTTAAAATCAAGAAGGGAGCACGTCAGGGTTGTATCCTTTCACCATACATGTTCAATCAGTATGCTGAACAAACAATCCAAGAAGCTGGACTGTATGAAGAAGAATGCAGCATCAGGATTAGAGGAAGACTCACTAACAACCTGTGACATGCAGAGGACACGCCCCTGCCTGCTCGCCTGCTAAGTGAAGATGACTTGAAGCTGATGAAGATTAAAGACTACAGCCTGCAATATGAATTACACCTCAACATAGAGAAAATGAGTCCTCACAACCGCACCAATGAGTGCATCACGATAAATGGAGAAAACATTGAAGTTACCAAAAACTTCACATTACTTGGTTCCACCATCAACACCAATGGAAGCAGCAGTCAACAAATCAGGTGTCGTATTGCACTGGGCAAATCTGCTGCAAAAGACCTCTTAGAAGTGCTGAAGAGCAAAGATGCCTCTTTGAAGACTAAGGTGCCCCTGACCCAAACCATGACATTTTCAATCACCTCATATGCATGTGGGAGCTCTGGTGGTGCAGTGCTTAAGGCATCTGACTGCTAACCAGAAGGCTGGCGGTTCAAATCCACCAGCCACTCCTCAGAAGGAAGATTGGGCAATCTACTTCCATAAAGGTACCATCTCGGAAACCCAAGGAGTCACTGCTATGAGTTGGATCCACCTCGATGATAGTGAGTTTGGTTTTTTTGGTTTATATGCATGTGAAAACTAGATAAACAATAAGGAAGACTGAAGAAGAGTTGATGCTTTTGAGTTGTGGTGTTGGTGAAGAATACTGAAAGTACCATGGACTGCCAGAAGAACTAACAGCTCTGTCTTGGAGAAGTGCAGCCAGAATGCTCCTTGGAAGTGAGAATGGCCAGACTCTGTCTTGTGTATTTTGCTCATGTTATCAGAAGGGATCACTCCTTGGAGAAGGATATCATGCTTGGTAAATTGCAGGGTCAGGAAAAAGGGGAAGGCCCTTAACGAGCTAGACACGGTGGCTGTGACGATGGGCTCAGGTACAGCAAGGATTGTGAGGCTGGCACAGGACCGGGCTGTGTCTCATTCTGTTGTGTACAGGGTCGCTATGAGTCGGAGCAGACTTGACAGCACCAGATGAGGAGAAATGTCTCGCTGGTGTCTGGACTCAAATGTCCTGGTTCTGCTCTACATCTGTGGGTACCCAAGGTCCTTCAGACAGTCTGGCTTCACTGGCTGGGGCCTCACCCTCTGCTTGGCAGCCAGCTTGGCAGCTCGCAGGCTGCGGCTACGCTGTTTGGCACCTGCCTCTGCACCCGCTCTCCCAACGGAAGGTAAGTCTTTCTCTTCTTTGATTGGCCACATGGAAGGGGTGAGACGTATCTTCATACTGGAGGAAACAGAGCTGCTCCTGAAGGCAGAGCAGGTCCCCGTGGGCATCAGGGCAACAGGGAAGCTGTTACTCTGAGGGGCTGCTCAGGTAGGGACCCAAAGACACTGGGCCATGTGGTCACAACTCAGGGGACGTGTGCTGGCACCTCATGGGCACAGGCCAGGGGTGCTGCTCAAGGTCCTACAGTGCAGAAGGCACCCCTGAGCCAGCTCCTCTCCACACTCGGAGCACACAGCTCCTCACTCACCGAGCACAGCCCCTCACACGGGGCTCACCCCAGGCAACCTGACACACATCATTTTAAAGAGGAGGAAAGAGACACAAAGGACCAAAGAACCCCACAGCTGAGAGAAAATGACATTTCCTTGAGCAAGTTTTCTTCAGAAGACGTAACTGTCCCGTACCCAAAGGAGGAACCGTTTCTCACCTGTGGGATGCGTGTGTATTCAAGAACGTTCCCTCTAATCCTCCCCACCGGTCCCTGGGCCGCCTGTCCGAGTCTTCAGACATCACCCAAGTGCACCCCACCGCCCTGGCACCTCAGCTCACCAAGACTCTAGAAGATACACACGAACGTGCAGATCCTAGGCCATTCACGCCAGCAACTGCCTCGGGAAAATCACACCAGAACCGCCCCCTTGTGGCTGGAATGGTCCTTCCACTGGCCGGGCTGCCCAGGGCCCGTGCTGTGGGTGAACTTACACTGGGCCATCTGCCTGTGGGCAAGTCCTGACCTTGCCTGGCTGACAGAGTCAGGAAAGAAACCAGCAGCTGTTTGCTGTGTCTCCCGTACGCTCCTTTCTTCCACAACATCTTTCAGTGGTTTGAAGAAATAGAATAAAAAAGCAGGCTTACGCCAGGGATGTTACTGGCAACACCTTTTTAATAGGTCAGAGTAACTGTACAGTTCATTATATTCTTCCTGAGAATAATTTATATCCCCCAGCAAACTAAAGGGAGGGTGGGTGTACTTTTCAAAATGATTATTTAACAGAATGGATGGTGTAACTGACAGCAAAGAACCAAACCCCTCTGTCCTGCCGTACTCTCCTGGGAAGACAGACACGTGGAAGGGCGGTTAACTCCAGTGGCTGTAAAACAGTCAACATGGCTTTACTCTTTATAAATTAGATAAAATGGAGGACACGGCAGGGGAGGGACCTCTCGACGCAGTCTGGAGGTGCTCTGGTACAAAGCTTAGCTGCTCCCGAGAGAGAACTTCACTTCAGGAAGCTGGCACGTTAACTTGGCGACAAAACGTCTCTCAGTTGTGTTCCACAGCTAGATCCCAACCAAATGCGGCACACGTCCACACAAAAGTAAAGGCAGCAGAGACAGAAAGGGCGGCGTTGGTTTTTTCTGAAATGACTCAAGTCTTCAAAATATAGCTTTGATACTCTCTGTAAAGTGGTAGTAGTGTATTGCAGCTGAAGGGTGTTCGAACACAGGATTCTCGTCTGCACAGTAACCCCACGGGAGGCAAGAGAACCCTCAGCCCTGTGGGCTTCCCGGAATTCTTCATCACCCCCTCTTCTTCCCACCCGCAGCTTCGGCAGTTCAGGAATTAACGTGTCAGCCCTTGGCTGTTGCCTCAAAGCACATCCTTGCGTGAACACCGTTTGTCACATGATCCTTAAAAGCTTCTCGTGTACGGTTTTCATCCTCAGAAAATTGCCCCATTTTGGATTCTTGACTTTTCTGAACATCACCATTAGAACAAAACGAAACAGAAAACCAGTCCAAATCAAAACGTGGTTGAACCTGTACGGGAGACTTCAACCAGCCATCGGACAGGAGCGCGGAGCTGTGGGTGCTGGCGACGGAGGGCGGGGCTCGCTCCTCACTGCTGGTGGAAGGCGAGAACGGGGATAGGGCTGCCCGCTCGGGCCTCAGTGTGGCCTTGTGTGTGCCAGCGTCTTCAGTCGTGCCTGGTCAATGACGTCCAGCAGGTTCTTGGCGTCCACGGCCAGGGCGTGCGCGGCCGTCAGCATCTGCTTCTTGTACTCCTGCTGCAGGCTGGTCATGACGTACTGCTGGGCCAGCTTCATCTTGCTGATGAGGGCCCCCAGGTCCGAGTTCAGCAGCTTCTGGGCCATCTCAATCTGCAAGGACAAACAGGTCAGGAGGGCTGCCACCAACACGTCACCCGGTCAGGGGACTTCTGTGTACCTTGTCAGGTGTCTCCAGGAGAAGAGAGGTTTTCTTCCCCTCAAAAAAGCAGCAAGACGTCAAACCCACCTTCCCTCTGGGCATTTAGTCAGAGCAGCATGTGTGTGCACACACTGGGCAACCGCCTGGTTCTGTCCCCAGCGGCCTTGTCCCCACAGCTTAGCTATGTGTTTGCTACTTGGTTGTCACTGCTTAAACTTCGTGACTGGGAGGGCTCCTTTTCGTTTTGGTGACAGGCCTCGGGGCCACCTGGTCATGCCCACTCCTGTGCGAGTGGAAGTGGGGGACCAGAGTGGGCACTGACACTCCATGGAAAGCTGGTCACCAACCCAGGGCCAAGACCTGGCTCTTGATTTCCACTCAAGGGCTCCTCCCACCACACCAACTACATCCCGAGGCCTTGGTGATCCAAGAGACAGGCTGTGGGTGTCACGAGACACCCTCGCCCACCTTAATATGAAGTCTGGACTCCCCCAGCTGCCCTTGTTGCGGCTGGAAGCAGGGGCAGCACTGAGGGTTGCGGGGTTGTGGTGAGGGAGGCAAGGTTGGTGTGAGAGAAGCAAGTCCAGGATCAGAACGGCTCTGCCTGGGGGTCTCAGGACCCTCTCCCTCTGTTCAATCAGCCAATGACAAGGCAGCCATCTGATCTACGAACCATTACTGAGCACCAACTCTGCGTGGAGCACTTGACGCTGTGGACACAGAATGAACTGGACATGTCTGTGCTCAGCCCGGCATGGGACAGCCCACCTGTGCTACACTGTAACAAATCACCCAGGAGGTGTGCAGGGAGAGGAGGGGCCGGGAGGGCCTCCCAGCAGAGAACCCACCGCAAGTGGACAGCAGGAATTTCCCAGACAGAACAGGAGAGCACGTCAGGCAGACGCCCCGACATAAAGGCAGCAGTGTGGAAAGAAGAGTGAAAGGCCGGTCGGCCCTGTGTGCGGAGGGCCTCACGCACCACCCAGGCTTCCACCCTGCACGACCTGCTGATGGAAAGGCACCACAGAATTCTGGGAAGGGTGACATCACACACCAAAGGCTCCGACTGCCATGTGGAAGGTGAAGGGGGCAGGGAGGCTGTGGTGGTTATTCAGGACAGGGGTGGGTGGCAGAGGCAAGCACCAGTCTGAGACTTGGCAGGTGACCCGTGTGTGGGGCTGTGGGATGGGGGTGGGGGTGCCACTCGTTACGGAAGCCGCAGGACAAGCGTGGCGCTCCTGCTGTGGGCAGACTCCTCCAGCACAGACCTGGGGGCTGCCTGTTCAGTGTCTGATCTATAGCAGTGGACGGAAAGGATCCCACGAGGTCTGGGATGAGGGGCTGATGGGGAGCCCGGGCCTGGGCTGGGTCTGGGGAGATGCCTCCCCAAGCTCACGTGGCACTCACCCAAGGTGAGGCCACTTGCAACCAGGCTGCTGAAGGGACGGGGCTTCCCTGATCTTGTTACTCACACAGCGAATGCGACCGTCACAGGTGCGTGTCATGTGGTGCTGCTGGGAGACTCCATTTAGGCGGACACACCCTCCTTTCAGTGTCTAACACCTTCGCTAATTTTAAAGAAATTTCTTTATCACTCCTTTCCGGGGAAACCTAGCAGCTTCGAGAGGAAACACTCCAAGGGCTGCTCCTGTGCATGTCACACTGTTCCCTCACCCATTCTGCTAAGATGCCAGGCAACGGACGCGGAAGGAACGCCCCTGTGGCCGCAGCGTCCTCCTCGTGTCTCAGCGAGGACCCCGCCGCATGTGAGGTGACCTGGTAGCAGCAGTGGAGCTGTGTCTGGACGCTGAGTCAAGGCTGCAGTACAGCAATGCCAGGACTGATCCAACACGCATATGGGGACTGGGTGGGGTGAGCTTCAGCGGGGAGGGCTGTCACCCCCCAAAGCTGAAGCCAGGCCTGTGTGACTGAGGATGGAATGGTGGCCATCAACACCATGGGCAGTATGGCTAGCTGTACTTGGAGGCCCAAACACGTCCCCAGTGCCCTCCTGGCAGGACTGAGAAGGTGGGAAAGGTGAGACACCTACCTCTCGGTGTGTGCTGGCTGGTAGGACAGGAATGGTTTCGTCCACGGTCGCCAGTAACGTCCTCAGGGCCAAGCCAACTTCCTAAGAGACCAGAATCACAAGCAGTATTAGCCCACCCCTAATGGTGGAGAAACACACTGATGGTGGTGACGGTGGTTTCATGCGAGGAGAGGAACTGACGTCACTGAACTGTAGGAACGTGGGCGTGGCAGGTGTTTTGTTCTACATACACTTCACCTCAGAAACCAAACCAAGAGCAGCTGGAGCGTGCCGACACGAACAGCCTTCCTTTAACTATGCCTTCGCTCGGCTCTCCCCACCAACGTAAGGAGCATTGCTACGTTCCCTTTCCTCAGTGCTGAGCTGGAGTCTGTAAGTTACCAAGCTCTTCCCTCACGAAGGGCTCACAGCCCCCCGGGCCTTGGTACACAGCTCTGCGGCTCTCCTGGCCTTCGGCATGCAACTCCTCGAGGGCAGAGCAGGATGGAGCCCCGTTCCTTCCTTGTCATTTAGCGCCTCTAACAGATGGCGCTGCCTCAGTTTGAGCGTCCGCTGCCCCCGTGCCAGGCTACAGTACACACCACCACGGGGGCAGGGGCAACTCCCGAGGCGCCTCCCGCTGCGGACGGCTGCCGCGGGATCTGCTGGCCGCCGTGCTTTATCCACACCGGGACACTGACCGAACCCCACCCCTCCCACCGTGGGGTGGAGATAAGGGACCGCCTGAACGTCCGGTTAGAGATCCTGCACCTTTAAGGCTTCCTATATTTTCCAAGGGCACCCTCCTGAGGATCAGACCCCTAACAACTAAGTTCTTGTATGTGTGACATGAAACGACAGTCTTCACACAGGGCCAGCACACAGAGACAAAGTGGTACCGGCCAAAGTCACAGGCTCTCAAAAGGAAAGTAGCCCATCCTGACATCTCCGTGTGCACACTGGTCAGCACTGCTTCTGTGCTGCTGTGGGCACAAGCCCACCCATGCAGATCTGTGGTCAGGAGGGGATAGCGAAAGAGGCGCCACACAACGGGTGACCCTGCTCCCTACAGACCAGCACGGCTTCTAAGCATAGGCTTCTAAGCTGGTGGTGGGTCCCAAGTGGTTCCGTGGATGGCCCCAACGCACCATGAAAAACGTGCTTGGGCCATCTCTGGCATTCACACATCCCTCTGTGGACACCCTGAGCACAGGAAGGCCGGCATGCACTGTGTCCCTCCCAGAGAAGGTGCAGCCCTGACTGCCCTCACCCCAGCACCTTCCCACGGTGTTCCTGCTGCTGTCCCCAGGACCACCCTCCACTGAACACAACTGGGGAAAGGAGAAACACCTCTGTCTTCCTCCCCTTCTGGAAAAAGCTCAGTGTCCCTCTGTTGTCAAGAATTCTACTCCCAGGGACATGAGTTCACTGTCCTGAAACCACTGCACATGTGTGCTGGGGACACCTCCTGCTCGTGCCGCCAGTCCATCCAGCTGAACACAGGTTCCAGCACAGCACTGTGAGCATGGCAGGCTTCCAGGGAGACCACAATACAGGGCATCAACCAACCAGAAAGCCTCGGGAGCAGCCAGGTCCCAGCACGCAGCATCCGGACACCAAGCGGACGCTGTCCAGTGCGCACCCCTGCTGGCCCTCCTCTGCAGCACAGCCCTGAAATTCCCACAGATGTCCCTGTACTTTGCCGACACAGCGATGGCCCTCAGCCTCATCCCAGCAGCTGCTCACACACTGCGCATCACACACGAGCGCTCCTTGGCAGGGGCTTTGCTCATGCTGGGTGCTGTGAGGAACCAGCAGTACTCGTTCACAGGCTCCACAGGGCCCCAGAGCTCTGGCAGCATGGGGGTAAGGTGTCTGGCTGTTGACCAGAAGGTCGGCTGTTCAAACCCCCAAGCTGCTCCACAGGAGGAAGATGAGGCACTCTGTCTAGCCCTGGAAACCGAATGGGGGTCCCCCTGAGTTGGCCTCCACTCGATGCCAGTGACTGTGGTTTGGGTTTTAGGGGGCCTCAGAGCACACACTGTCACCACGGGGTGCCTGTGGGCAGACCTTCTGGAGCGTCAGGGGTGACTGGGCTGGGCCAGCGAGGCCCTACCCACATGCACCACGTGGGGTTGCTCCTCTCACCTTCACCATGGGCACGTACTCCTCTGGCGGAGCCGGCTGGATCTTACTGGACATCTCAATGACAGCCTTCACCAGGCCGGTGACGTTCTCGTACACCTTGTCGTGGGAGCGGTCGAGGTTGGCGGTGGGCGGAGGGCTGATCTCCTGGGGTTGGAGCTGACGAGACAGAGCTGGTTATCTCTCTGCTCTCCGCTAGGGGGCAGCACACTACTGCAGTTACACTGGGACAGGCCTTTAAGGGGCCCAGAGCAGTCACAGGCGCACCCGCGCTCTTGTTCCAGGAAGAGGATGACGCCACTCATCCACGCGACAGAGCCACGAGGCACTACTGTGTTCCAGCTCTGGGCTCAGTTAAAGGAAACGAGGGGCTCACACACACACTGGAAACCCACACCCGCCCGCCGGAGGAAGGGATGTGGTGGTCCTGGCATCATTCACCAGAGAAAGACTCCACACGGCACTGACAGATCAGAGAACGCCGCCTCCTCGGCTCAAAGGCCAGCATCTACTGGCGCCGAGGGCCGGGCTCAGCGTGGCCAGCACACAACGCAAGTGTGTTTTCCTCTCAGGGCCTGAAAACACTGACAAGAGGTGTCCTCCTGGGTGGGCACCACCTGCTCGACTGTGACCCCAGGGAGGCAGTGGTGGCACTGCAGGAACTCATGCGCTCCTGTCACTAGGGGTGACCATGGGAGAGCCACTCTGCCCCCAAGTCTCAGCGACTCTACCCAGCTCCCTGAGAAAGGTGCACTGCCCACCCCAGGATGGGCAGAGAGGAGCCGGCAGTGATGGGAGCTGTTCAGTGACCTGCCCTGGGACCTGAGTGCCAAGGCTGGACACCACCACGAGGCTCTATAAGTCTCCATAGGTTCCAACTGGAACTCCAGAGGACAGGGCGGAACTGCCCACGGAGCTTCTCAGCTGCCAGTGTTTACGCAGGCAGACCGCCCCATCTTCTCTGCTGGAGCAGCTGGTAAGTTCACCATGGGCTTCCCTGTTGGCAGCTGGGCACCTAACCACAGTGCCACCAGGGCTCCTGGGTCCCAATGACCCCAGGTACAAAAAGGGCAGTGTGTATTTAAAAAAATA
This sequence comes from Orycteropus afer afer, assembly GCF_000298275.1. Classification (NCBI taxonomy): domain Eukaryota; kingdom Metazoa; phylum Chordata; class Mammalia; order Tubulidentata; family Orycteropodidae; genus Orycteropus; species Orycteropus afer. The sequence continues at coordinate 1,987,551 of NW_006921656.1, read as the reverse complement.
CTAAATGGTAACACTCGCTCGTTCTCGACTCTGTGGCAGCTGCCTGGTGACCCTTTAAGGGCTCATTTCTGAACCCACAGCTGGCTCTGCCCAAGGGGCCCGGGACAGCCTAATTCTGTCCTTGGGTGTTCCAGAGTCTGAGCGGAAAGAGAAAAAGGACAAGGACAGACCCGGCCCTGCACAGACACTCATCTCTCAGCTCTGGCAAACGCAAAGGCCGCCTCAGCTTCTGGGAGTTGCAAGCAGCGAACCAAGCAAGAGTGCCGTCACCCGGCTTTCTGGCCCATCGCATGCAGGGCTGGACAGACACACAGACACAAGGTGCTTACCCTCCACGGCTATGTCGGATGGAAGGTGAGGAAAGGTTAAAGAAATTTGTCAGAGAGGGGAAAAAAGAAAAACAGTATTAATAAGGCAGCAGACAAAACCCCTTAACAATACACGAGCAGGACAGAGGAGCCCTGGAGGCCGCCCTCAGCTGGGCGCTGGTCGCCCATGCACAGGGCCAGCGCGCCTGGTGAAGGGTCTCGGCATGCACGTGCTGGGCGCTAGGGACAAACGGGGGGCATGCGAAGCTCACGAGCCACACCCGGCAAGCAGCGTGAGAGCCGAGAGAACCGGCACCTCCCAGAGGAGAGGTCGGCCGTGTTTGCAGTCACAAACCACCGCCCCTCGGACGTCCGAGAGGTGCAGAGACCGCACCACCCCCACCCCACCCTCACCCCCAGTGTCCTTGCACGCACACTTCACCACCTAACCATCCTGCCATAGTCAGGGCATGGGGCTTGGGGGGCTGTGTTTAAAGACATGAGGCATGTATTTTATATACAAAGACAAAACAAAAATGCTTCCTGGTTAAATGACTTCAAACTCCAAACTTACTCATTTTTCTCCTCTACAACCTCAAAAGGAAGGCCATCGGCTTCCGTAGTGTTATTACCTCAGAAACCCAAGGAGGGGTTGCCGTAAGTCGGATCCGACTCGACGGCAGTGCGTTTGGTTTTCGTTTTGCACAGCTCACACAGGGTCGTCCTGCGAGTGAAAGCCACGTGAGCGGGAGCAGTGTGGGTGACCACTCTGGAAGTGTGGCCTGTGGGACGCAGGTCTTGCAGACTCCCACGCTCCAGAAGCCCAGCCCTCTACTACTCTGCTCAGGGCACAAGAAAGGGCGGGGGCTGCTGACGCCGGTCATCCAAGAGGCTCCTGCACTCCCCTGTGTGAGAACCGCAGCACAGGCCCGTTTAACATGGAGCGCCAGCTCACACGGTCACTTAAAGGGACGGGCTGCCTGGGGAGGAACAGACTGAGTCCCGTGAAGGAGAAACCACACAGCTCCATCCTCCCTGGAGGTGGAGGGCTTATCTGACCCCACTGAAGGCTTCTGGCCTGTGCCTTTCCCTGTGCTCAACCCTGCAGAGAGGGGAGCATATGATGCCCGACTGTCTATGTGTTCCCTGAGTGAACCATCTCAGTTACACAGAGCTACACGTGACGCTTCTGTGTTAACATCAATGCTGTTCTTCCAGGATAAACTCAGTAACCTCTACCAACCACCAAGCAGAAGGGAGAGATGGGGACGCACTTCACACTGGGTAACTGCTCAACAATCTGAACTAATAACTGCTCAACAATATGAACTAAGTGGGTAAGAACAAACACGTCCCTGTCTGTTCACTGCTCAAAATCCTGAGTATATTGTAGGGAAGCACTTTACAGCATTTCCACACATAACGCGCCCACGGAAATGGCGACCACACACATATAACGCAGAAAGCACACATAGGAGACTAATGTGCACAGGGGTTGTGTGGTTTGGAAACAGAACGAAACAAAACATATAAAGCATGCGTTCTTTGTGTAAACACATGGTGTTTCCATTAAGATTTCTACTTGCTTAAACTCTTACAGTAAGGGTATTTCCCAATTATTTTGATTCCCTATGTCACTCTCACTGTGAAAAGTATGTCAGACCTCTAATTGAGCAGCTGGTGTACTTCTCAAGTTGTTCTTTCATTATAACACAAGTCATCTTGAAAGTTTACTCTTATGACTTAGAAAAACAAAGTCCCACTAACCTAATCTCCCTCAACGTTCATTATTTATCTCAAGAAGCCAGGAAGGTGTGTCATTCTGTGTCCCTCTAGGACACGTGGTGTGAGGAGGATGAGCACGTTGTGAGGACGACGTCCATGGTGTGGGACTAGGTGCATTGGGCAAACACCTGCACTGTGGTGTGGACCCACCTCCGAGAGGAAAGCCCACCTCTAACCTCACTCTGGTGACCTCAGCCTCTGCAGGGCCTTGTGGGGACTAGGAGGACCCCAAACACAGAGAGTCTGAGCCGCCTGCCTGCCCAGGGACTCGGGGACAGACAGTGAGAGGCCCCAGCCACGGGGATGCTAGGTAGCCTCTTGCTCCTGAAGGCTGGCTGTGCTCAGGGCACAGGGCTTTCAGAGATAGAATTCTGACCCTGAGGAAACCTGACGGCTTTCCAGTAAGCCAAGTTGACCAACCTGGAGACAGGGTGCCTATCCACAACCCCACGTGTCCTGGTTGAATTCACTTCTACAACCAGAAGTGAGTCAATGTCTGCCTGAGGATGACGCACTCACACAGTCAGTATCTGACTGGGTCCTCAACTGCACCGCAATCAGTGAAAATCGGTGGGCGTCCTCCCATCCAGGTCTCCCTGACTCTGCATCACAGCCCCTGCCGCCCAACTGGGGTGAGTGGAGTTCTCACCTGGCACAGATACCCACCTTGACGCCCTCGTTGTAGCTGTCCCCAGGGCTGCTGAGGCTAGCAAGGCTGCCCAGGTGGCTGGGGGCTCCAGGGCGTGGTGGTTTCTTTGGTGGAGCTGCAGGATCTAGCAGCGCAGAATGACGTGATGAGGTGATTGACAAGGACGGGTGGAAAGTCTCCCACACCAAACATGCAACCATCCTCCAGAGGCAGCTGACGGGGCTCTCCTGTGCAAGAGACCCTCCTCTCCACTACCATAGTCGGGGTGAATCTGATAACCCTCCTACGACCTACAGTCTGAGGAAAGGAGCTAGAAGCCATCAGGACATTCCAAAGCTAGGAACCATGCACCCAAGGCCTTCACCCTCCAAGTCACACGAGCTTCCTGGCACGTGGATGGCTCTTCACTCACCTGGCTTACCCACAGGCTGATATATGTGTTGGTTTCCAGTCTGTGGGAAAAGAAAGTCCTGTCAATGCACCGGGAGACAATCAAGGCCATGACCTCTCCTCACCCTGCCCCCTGAACATCTAAATGCTGGAGGAACAAGGAGAGGTTCCTGCCTCAAGGTCTCAGCTAGGGGGTGGGTGAGGCAAATTAGCTAAGAATGCCCACAGGGTCACAAGACAGGGAACTACGGGGACACAGGAGGGGAAATCAAAGTCAATTCAACATTTTCTTTAAAACATGGAACCAGGTTTAAAGTTCACCTGGTGCATTTAGCACCGCCGACTTTCCTAACAGGGCACCCAGGACATCTCACCCTCAGACTCTCTTGATGTGGGAGCGCAAGGCGGAGGGTGAGAGTGGTGGATGAGACTTCGCAGCTAGTCTAGAAGCTGTGGGCCTGTTACCTGAAGCACGGCCAGGCCCCACGACAAGGGAGAGAAGCTGTACCATCAGCCGGGACTCTCCGCCCGGGCCAGGATCAAGAGATCACATAGAACCATCCCTACCGGGATGTCGCATCTGAAGCTGCATTTGCAATCACTGCAGTGGTTGAGGATGCGGCCGCATGCTGGAAGGTCAGTGGCTCCACGGAAGAAGCCCTGGTGATCTGCCCCCTACAGGTAACAGCCTAGAACACCTCATGGGGTGGCCGTATTCTATCACGTGGGGCTGCTACGAGTAGGATGGCACCCAGCAAAATGAACACCTCCGGTCAACCAAGGGAACCAGCTTTCCAGAACTACAGTCTCCTTCTGAAAACACGGTGTTTGTTGTTGTTGCTTCTTTGGAGGTAATGGTCTGGGAGGGCATTTTAAGGTGCTTTACTTCCTCCTGGACTGAGAGGGCTGCGACTCAGGCTGCCCATCCCATCAGCGTGCTTTCCACCATCCCTGATGCCTTGGTGTCAGGGGCTGGCAGGATGCTCGTGAGGTGAGGAGACGCGGGCTCCAGTACCTACACCCTGGCTTAGTGCTTTCCCTGTCACACAGACACTCTTTTTTTTTTAATTAGGATTTGGGTGAAGATTTACAGAGTAAATTCACTTTTCATACAGCCGTTCACATATACTTTGTCTCATGTCATTGACCAAAATTTACAATGCAGCAGCTCCCCTCCCACTTCCTCCCCATAGTTACCTCCTCCCAGTGTCCATCCCTTCATACACTTCTGCACCCTGAGCTATCTCCCTGTGCATAAGCAGCCCTTCCTTCTCCCATGATTGTTCTCTCCAGGGCGTGTCACACAGACACTCTTGCCAATGCCTGCTTATCCCAGGTATGCTCTGTACAGAGCAGGGCTCCTGCCCCAGTCAGGATGGCATTCCAGGAAACAGAGGGGATGGGGCATAGAACAGCATGCTGGAGAGGCTGTGGGTGATGGAGGTGATGGGGCTTGGTGGGGAGGACACTGTGGTTTAAGGAGGAAGGTCAGACTTGAAGAGAAAGTGGTCTTTGAGCAGAGACTGTGGTGGGGAAGCTATGCAGATACCAGAGAAGAGGCCAGTGAGGAAGGAGCCCCAGGAGGTGGGCTCTGGAGAGCAGGTCAGCGCGGCCAGAGGCGTGAGCAAAGGCACAGCGTAGCAGAAGGGTGGCCCGTGCCACAAAAACCGTCTGTGTGCTCCACTCCTGGCTCTGTGGCAGGTTTGGCTGTGTGACCTTGGGAAGTTATGGAGTTGTCTGGACCCTTGACTTTACCATTTGTGAACAGGCTGACAGCACTCATTCAGACGGTCATCTGAGTGAGTGAAATCATGAGGGCCACTAGCACTGCCTACTCAAGCGTTCACACTCACCTACCATGTGGCTCAGTCACATCCCACACCCACCCTCCACACACCTCAGGAAATGGTACTGGGAAGAGGAAATGGACTGGAATAGAGTCAGGAGTGACATGGCAGGAGCCACCGGGGCTTCTGAACTGGAACATATATGAAAAAGGGGTCTGTGCATAGCACACTGCACAAAAACATTGTTCCACATCCTACTTTGGCAAGTAGTGACTGGGATCGTAAAAGCTTGCAAGTGGCCATCTAGATGCAATGATGGGTCTGGTCTCGCCCAGAGCAAAGAAGAATGAAGAAAAACAAAGATTCACAAAAGAATTAGTCCAAGCAACTGGTACACCATGCAATCAGCAGCCCATACAACCATGGGACCTAGAACTAGATGGTGCCCGGCTACCACTGTCAAACCACTCAGAAGGGGATCTATGTAGGAGATCCTGGATAGAGAGGGGGAACAATGTGGAACAAAACTCAAAATTATTTGAAAAAAAAAAAAAAGGGGATCAGGTTTGCTGCTCTGATAGAGCCTGGTAGAACCCCTTCGACTATGGCCCCTAGTTGCCCCTCAGGTCTGGAATTGAACCCACTCCTGTGGCTTCCAGCCAAACAAAAGACAGGCATATGAGCTGAACACTGACATAGGTAGATACTAATCTCTCCTTGGAGAGATCAATCATGGGAGAATAGAAGGTCTGTGTATGCATAGGGCGACAGCTCATGGGGCAGAAGTGCATGGAGGGAAGGACACAGGGAAGAGGTAACTATGGGGAGGAAGTGGGAGGGGAGCTGTTGCATTGTGGGAAATTACAGTCAGTGTCATGAGACAAAGTGTATGTGAGCTGCTGTATGGAAAGTGAATTTGCTCTGTAAACTTTCACCCAAATCACAATAAAAATTAAAAAAAAAAAGGGGTGTGTGTGTGAACAGTAGACAATGCAAAATAATCATGTCCTTGACTTGTGTGTATTTCCAAAATCCAAATACTAACAAAACCCATTTTCCACCAGCCAGTTATTAACATGTTTGCTAGTTCGTGCCTAAGAGCCCTCCAGACGAACTTCTTTCTTCCTGGAACTTTGACAAGTTCAAAGAGTATATGCATTTGTTTTAACCACACAGGTGTTGATGGAAATCCTAACAATTTTAACTTTTCTCCCCCAAACACGGGGGTATTTCTAGCAAGCCTTACATATTTTGGGGGATTTTGAGGAGCCATGATCTGATGTCAACGGGGAAGCACAACTCAGAGGAGGAGGGTAGGAATGGCTGCCTGTCTCCAGGACTGTCACTGAACGGTCTCTGCAGACACTGCTCAATTGATGTCTGCTCTGCTGCATGGCTTTCCAACAGCAACAAAACACACAACTTGAAGAAGGAAAAGGCGGGTGGGACCCTGGACACTTGTCAAAGGGATCCTCAGGCTTTCCCTCCCAACGCCCAGAAGGAAGGCAACGTCGCCGGACCGAGTTTCACGAGAGCGGGGCAACTTCTATCCCCATGCAGTAACAATGCACCATTTCAGCGAGTGACACCAGTGTGTGCGGACGGCTGCCATGGACACACACACCTAGGACCAGAGCACAAGCTTACTGAAAAGGCCCCATCAGCTTAGGCAGGAAAGCCTCTGCACCTGAGCCAGCATCCTGGCTGAAACGTTCACCTCAGTGACAGAACGGAGGACCCCGACCCGCATCACAGATACCACTAAGCCTGGACTCCTCGTGATGTGAGAGTAACAGTTCACGCATCTGCACGCCCGAGCTGCTCACCAGGCCCTGGAGACCTCCGTCCTCCCTGTCGATGCTGCCCCGCGAGAGCCTCACGTCCGGCTTCTGGAGAAAGCAAAGCACACACAGGGTTCCAGGTTGGTCTGAGATCAGGAACGTTCCATATTCACACAACTGCCCTCTGAGCACCAGGGCTGAGCGCTCCCGGGCTCAGGCTCGGCCCTGGGCTGGGCAGAGCCAGCTCCGCCTCCGTCCCCAACAGGCTCCAAAGCAGCTGCTGCTCTCTGCTCGCCCCCTTCATGGCAGCGGGGCAGGCTTTCTTCCTGACCGAGAATCCCCCCCCCCAGGTGGCACGTGCTCCGAGCACTGCTGGTTCCTGGTGGTGGTGGACTGGCTGCCACTCCAAAGCCACAGGTGGGCTGGGCCCCGTTACCCACCTCCCGCCCAGTGCATCCACAGATGCCAACCGGGGAACTATGTTTTCATGTAAGAGTTCACAATCTCACTGACATCCAGGGAGGCACTGACATATCATCATGGTGATGGAGCTTAGTGGGAGGATGCTCCTGATAGAGACCCTGGCAACGCCCCAGCCTTGGTCCCAACACTCATGCATCACCACCCACCTCTGCTGAAGGGTCAGCCATAGGCCTCTGGGGGCGCAGCCCTGCTCCTGGGTCAGCTGAGTCTGCAGCCACCACCTCACCTGTCGGACGTGGCCTGAGGCACACAGGCCACAGACGCGCAGGTTGCTGAGGGATGGGGAACTCTGCCTTGCCGTCTGTCCCAGGTCCACTGGCACGGCCCACACCCTCTCCCACGGGACCAGCTTCCTCAAGGGCCTTTCTGCCTCCGGCACTGGCATTGTAAACTCAAGCCCCGTTCCCGTTTCCTCTGAGCCCTGCACCCTGGCAGTCTCTCCTTGGTCTACAGGGATCCAGTCCGGGTTTCTCATCCCGGCACCCAAGGCCTTGAATCTCCCTCCATTCCAGAGAACCACGGGGCAGAGTCAGTTCTGGGGCCAGGCTGTGGTGGGGAACTGACCAAGGACGTTAAGACCCGAGGGATCCGGGAGCCCATCTGCTGTCCCTCTGGTGCTGCCTGCCGCCTGCACTGTAGCGGCCCCTTGTGTGCTCATCTGGAAGCGAAGTCCTACGAGGACGGGATGAGGGACTCCTCCTCCACAGTCCTTGGAACCCTTAGGGCTACCTATGGGGAAGGCTGGTGACTTGTGTGCTGTCCCTGAATTCATTTATGAAAACACCATCTAACAACCAGGGGCTCTGATGACAGTGTGGAGAGCTCTGGGAGCAGGGACCGCCACAAAGTTTCTGAAGTCTGGAAGACAAAGTTTAAAAACACTAAAGGATAAACCACTGTGTGGTGTTTCCAAACACTGCAGCATCAGGAAACAGTCATTTCAAAATCCAGTTAGTGACTGCAGAAGCCCTATGCCACACCTGGGCAGTCACATTGCAGGAGACCTGTCAGCTCCAGGGCGGCGTGGTGAGCAGCTCAGACAACGCAGAGTGCTCTCTGACAGCTGACACAGAAGGAGACAGAAGGAAGCTGGGCACACCCAGACCTGAGCCCAGTGTGCCCTCGGGGAACCACCAGCGCTGACTCTGCCCCGCCTGTGGAGGCGGGGTCCTACCATTGCCTGAACAAACTGGCAGCTTCGTGCAGCTGGTGGGCACTCAACACCCTGGGTGCAGTGAAGACAAAGACCCCTAAACACAAGGGGCTTGGAGGAAATTTGCCCAAGGAGGTAAGATTTCAGGCGGACAAGTCACAGAACACCAATCCCAGGGTCATGAAAGTTTTTTGCCAGCACTGAGGTGGCCTCCTCCCCTCAAGTGGGTCGTCACGTGCCTTACAGACACGGCTGGCACAGCATCGTGTGTGTTCTACATGTTTGATGGGGATTTGCTGAAAGAACACTTTAATAAAATGCAAGGTGGAAGAGCTGTTTATAGATGAGGAACCTGACACTTAGGAAGGTACAAGGAGTTGCTTGGGATAACTCCGCTCTGGAGGTAGGTTCGGTCAGCCAGCGACTATATGGTGAGTGTCCTACGTGTGGGAAACAGTGTATTTACTCAAACAAAAAAAGCCATTCACGTTTACCATTTCCTTATAGAGTTAGGCAGGGTCTTTCACGTATATACATGACCACCCGCCTACATATTTTGTTAAATTTTGTTTTTCTCTCTCCATGCACAATAATTCCCTAAAGACAAGACTTTAACTTTAAATGGGAGCAGCCTATCTAAAGAAAGCCCACTGTGTTCTTGGAAAGGAATAACCATTTGAACTGTTTTCCCTCAGACAGCATACACAGCCCGTGGGGATGCCAGGTGGACGCCAGACAGGGTCGACAAGCAGCCAGGGAGAAGGCATCCAACACAAGGAACAGATTCTACTCTTGTTTCTGCTACCTGTGCGAGTCTTCTTGCTTACCCCTTGTAAAATGTTCCAGATCTGAAGACAGTGGATTAAAGGCAAAACAAGGCAATTTACTTTAAAAATCTCGTACAAATGGATCACAGACAAAAAATGTTTGGGCCATTTGGTTCTTCTGCTCCCATCAGCATACAATCATCTTCTACTCAGTTTGGCTCACTATGTGATAGCGTGCACAGCCTTCAGTGCGAGTGTGACATGTGTACACGGTGGAACCCGTGAGAGCGGGTGCGCGATGGCAGGGCCCCGCTGTTCCGGGTTTACACGGCGGAGCCCGTGAGAACTGGCGTACAACGGCAGGGCCCTGTTTTCCGAATCTTGCAAGTTTTCCACCTTGATAGACAGGCTGCACTCACCACTTTTATACCGTTATGTTTAGTGGAAACCAGCTGAGTTTTCCTTCTCTGATCAGCCCAGGAGGCTCTCGGGCACCCTACGAAGCTGCCAGAGGAATTCCTGCTCTGTTGCCCCCCCCTCAGATTGCCACCGCCTGTTCTGAACTTCACACACACGGGTCATACCAACTTTTGGGTCTGGAGTCCTCTGTGTAACCTGACAGCCCTCAGAGTCAGTCCTGGGGCTGAGAGCGGCAGTAGTCTGCCTCCTTGCTTGTTGATTACTATTCACTGGATCGCTGGGTGAGTGCCTGCCCGCTGTGTCATGCCTCCCCGGTGATGCCTAGTGCACATCCTCTTGTGTGTGGGCGTGTGCACCTCTGCTCTTTGGCTGGGTCATGGAGGTGTCTGGCTTTAGTCACACACCCTCAGCAGCAGAGCAAGAGCCCCTGTGCCCTGCCCTGAGGTGCTGCTCTAGTTTCTGGGGAAACACTGGAGAGATCAGGCGAGGGCTTGATCTTCAAGTTTCAGCCACCCTAAAGGCCTCAAACTCAAGATTTTTAACTCAAGTCCTTTCTTCTCTCACAGAACCGGCTGGTCCTCAAAATGGAGTTATACACTGTAATGGCAGGGCCAGGAGGGATGTGACTTGGCACAGCACCCTTGATGCTGAGGTCAGATCTAGTCTTGACTGACTGTCTTGCTTCTGTGCCCTAAGTCCCTCTGGGGCCTTCACCATGTACTTGGACGGGCTGTGGCCGTTCATGAGCAAAAATAAAGCCCACGCATTTACTTCCTTTCTCAGAACACAAAGTAGGCTTTATGCAGACAGGGCCTCCTCATGTAAAACCAGAATCCTGTTCTTGCACAAAGCCGTGTTAGGAAACGATGGTGCACACAGTGACGACGCCAAGCGTGCCACAGAGCGACTTGACCTTCCTGCAGTACCGAGCGGAAGGGCACTCTCTCTTCTCATCACGGCTGCTGGTGCTCTTACAGACATGCTGGCTTGCAAAGGGCCTTCCCCATAGGGGACTCTGGGCACAAAGCGCCTCAGAAAGGCCGTGCTCCGAGCTGGGAATAAGAGAAGGTGGCAGGACCATTCTCTGGAACTTTCTGTCACAGAAGAGCCGGGTTTTGGAAGGTTCTCACCAGTGCAGCTCTCACAACAGCCTAAGCCCTCAGACGGGTCAAAGACATCAAAGCCACTGAAACCCAACATGTCTCCTATATACATGACAAAGGACTCAGATCCAGAGATAGAAAGAGCTCCTACCACACAGTCATTAAGAAGAGTAAAACCCGGGCAAGACGTGAACAGATGCTTCACAAACGTTAAGGACTAAACAGCCAGTAAGTAAAAGAAAGAGCATTCCACATGACGAGGCGTCAGGGAAATGCAAACTAAAACCACAGGAAGAGCCCTGCAGAGCCACTGTACGTCCACTTACCCAATGGACCAGTGTCCCAACAACAGGAACAGAGTCCGACAAGCATGATAACATGACGAAACCTCAAGCACAGGCTGGACGGGTGCAGCCAGGCGCCAGACTGCACGTACTGGATGACTGGGTTTATGTGGTGGTCAAGAACACGCAAACCGGCCTGCACTGTAAGAGTGCGGCAGAGACTGCCTGGGGCTAGAGGCTCCGGAGGAAAGGGAAGCTACAGGTCTTGATGGGGTACAGGGTGTGTGGGCCACAACTCAGGAAGCTCTCCTCTCAAAACGTGTGCACTTCACTAAGTAAATTATCTCAGTAAAACAAAACAAAAACCCAACCAAGCCCTGAGTAGTTGGCAAAATAAACACATACCTTGAAGCTTTTACTTGGAATACTGGAGTCATTCAGAGACTGAGGGGTCATGAATCTGTCACCCCATCCCCACGAACGTGTTGTCAGCCAGCACCAGCACTCACAACCGTCTCTGAGCCCATTTCACTGCACGGGCTGAGTTGACCCGTTATGCCCTGGCGTGGATGCTGTCCTGACTGAGAGGCCCTGCCTGGCTGCCCAGGCACCACCGAGTGGCCTTCTGGTCTTGAGCAGCGAGCCCTTCGCTCAGATGCAACTGTGCACAGAAGCCAGGACTTCAACATGCTAATTCTGCTTAGGAAAATGCATGCCACTCACTTTTAAGAACACGAACCAATGAGGGAAAAGAGGCCATTTGTCTACAGAAAAACACAGCAAAGGGGGAGGGTGAGAGCTGTGTCCTTAGAGCAGACTCAACACGTCCTCTGATCCACGTCACGACCACGTGTACAGCCTGTTCACAGTCTGAAGGCCTGCTCTCCTGTCTTCTACATCTTCCTGTCCCCAAGGGGCCTGCGAAGGGAGCTGCTGAAGAGAAGCAGCCTGCCACAGCTGGGAGAGAGGCCTGTGCTGGCAGACGGAGCTGAAGAGGGAGCCCCAGGGCGGTGAGTCCCCCACTCTCTGCCTTTCCCAGGTCTTGCAGCAGCTCCATATCCACACAGAGGTCCCAGCTGTGCTCTAAGCCAGGAACACTGCCCCAGGAATCTCAGAAATTCACCCCAAAGCAAAAATCCAAGAAAAGCAAACAGCCCTGTAGGTGAGGAAACGACTTCTCGCATGTAATTGATAAAGCAAGACCTGGAGGTGGTCTACTGTGAGGGAAGTACTGTAATCAACGAGGATATAGCTACGCGACTGGAGGGGAGTGAACTGCCCCTAAGAATGTGTCTGCACCTTGTCCCAGGTTCTGGGAAGTAACACTCAAACCCTTGGAATTTCCCAAGTGACTAGGGTGGCTCCTGGTACCACACCTGGAGTTTAGGCTAATGGGGTGACTCACAATGTGGGGGCTCTGGAGACTGAGTTCAATCATACCAACAGTGACTCAGCCAATCGTGCCTCCATCATGACCCTAACAACAAGTCAGGATGGGCAGCTTTCCCGATGGATGATATTCTGCACACATCCATGTGCTAGGAGGTGTCATGTCCCTGAGGACACGGAGGCTTTGCATTCAGGACTCCCTGAGACCTCACCCACAAGTCCCCTTGCAGCTGGTTCCGTTGTAGCCTTTTGTTACATGATGCTGTAATTGAAGCATGAGCAGCCTTGGGGCCCTGAGCCTGTGGTCGGTATAAGGAAGGTGGTCTTGTGGGGCCCGATACAGGTCGCTGGGGTTGGAAGTCATTGGCAATGATGGAAATACTGTTTAAAAAAGTATAAAAATAGAAGTAGTTCTATTATGTTTAAGTACTAGGATTTGCTTAATAAGCAATTAAATTTAGTTACAATTGATCCTTTCTATCTGTGGGTTCCGTATCCATGGACTGAAAATATTCAGGGGAGGAAAGCAATGTAGTGGTCAAAGCCACCTGGTAAAGGCTGGGATGGGGCGTGACATGCCGTTTCCAGGGCACTGACCTTGGATGATGTGTTACATCACCCACAGATGATTGAGAGCAGACGGGAGCATGTGCACAGGTTATGTGCAAACACTACGCCGTTTTATACAAGGGGCTTGAGCACGTGTGCATTCAGTGCCCACTGGGGTCCTGGAACCACGCCCTGGCAGATACCAGGCAACAACAGCATTTACAGACGTTCCTAGGCAGTCACAGTACAGTCATGGAGGGGATGTTCCTACTTTTAGGAGATTGCTTACAGATACAAAGGAGTAAGGGTCATAATCGTTCAGTGGTTCAGAACCAGTGACAGCTCCAGACACAGGTCCAGCAAAGCTGGCAGCATGCTGACCACAGTCAACCAAAGCGTCAGCCACCACAGCGCTCCGTTCCCACCAGCTTTTCAATTACTGAAATAAATAAGCAGCTGGCAGAGCCCTTCCTTCCATGCTGGTTAGTGACGCCATCCTCTTCACCACCTGTGACAGATGTGGTCTTTTCTCCTTGCTTAACGGGCAGGTGGTGAAGTCACAGAAAGCCTTCACACTTGCCCCGGGTCCCACAGCCAGCAAGTGGCAGAACCAGGGTCTCAGGGCTCGGCCATCACCCGCTAGGCTCCACTGCTCACGTGCGGAAACAGGATGTAGTGCAGGGAGAAGAGGCTTTGTGCGATGCACACCATTAACACACAGTTTACTTACAAACAGGATTCTCAAACCGATTACTGCACAGGTCTTAAAGCCCAGCTGTAATGCTACTCTCTTGCCTTGGAAAACACGACGCTGGCAAAACACTGGCGACATAGGAGACGCCAGCAGGGATTACAAACGGGGAGAAACATTTCTGTGACAATTACCAGGAATCGCTCCTCCTTCTCCAGCCAGCGCTGATCTTCCTCCATTTCTTGTTGCTGTCGGATCAGTCGCTCCTCCATCAGGTGAGCTGGCAACACTTGCCCGATTCCTCGCATATCCAATGCCGGAGAGTCCTGCAGGAAGGGTCCAACCGGCATGGCCAGTTTCAGAAGCCTGTCCACTTACATCTTGCTGGGTATCTTTTAGAAAATTAAGACAACCAGCACGGGTGGCGGAAACAGGGCCTCTCCTGCTTGTTGGGGGAGTGACCCTTCTGGAGGTCGGAAGCTAATCACTTCCTGAGTATCTTTTAAAAGCATCAAGCACCCTGAGGCAGTGGACTTAAGATACCCATCAGGCCTGGAATTGAACTCATCCTGTGGCTCAACTCTAGCCCAATGACAGACGGGTGAACAATAACACTGGGGAGGTATGCACGCCTTGGAACACCCAAGCTGGGCACCTGCCCAGGGATAAAGATCAGAAGGCTGGAAGGGACAGGAAAGAAGGGTGAAGGGAAATGGAAGACACGGGGGAAGCAGGAAGAGAGCTTTACACGGTGGGGACTGCCATCGATGTCACAAAACACAATGCGTTTGAATCGATTAATGGCAAACCAACTCATTGTGTCAACTGTCATCCAAATCACAACAGGAAAGAAACAACAAGCACACGACCACGTAGCTCACAGCCCCAACTCAGGAATTTAAGGAAATAGTCGAAGATTCAGGCAAAGAAAGGTTATCAGCAGGAACAACAAAGGAGAAACCACCACAAGTAAGGTCACAGGAGAAGGGTGAGGTGTGGTGTGTGGGGTCTCAAACAGTCACCCAACAGTCACTGGAAGGAAAAGAGTAGACAACAACAGGTGCTCTGACATTCAGACAGGTAACTTTCAGTCTTCTAGGAGTGGCTGATGGCTCTTGGCTTAACCAGGAAACATGAGTGAAAATGAGCATGGTCCAGGGGCTTGGGGGCCCTGCTCCCTGGTTTCCTCTCTGGCCTCACAGATGTAATACCAGTTAGATGTGTTCCAATTAGGGCTCTGCTCTTCCAATGAATGGGCTAATGATTTTAGCATCTCTCCTTGTGTATTCCTTTCAATAAAAACATATTCACAAGACCTGAAAACACTGAGTAGGGGGTTATCTTGGTCTCAGAATGAGGCCATCCAAATCAAGGGATCTTAGGATTTTAGAAATGAAAGGTACCTTAGCCTGGGCGTAACTGGTTAACAAGCCCTAGAATATCAGCTTACCTCCACGTTGGGCGGCCACACTGGTGTCTCCTGAGATCTGTGATTCCACACGTCTGCCTGGTCCAGCAGCGAGGCCTGGCCTGGGTAGATGCTGCCAGCCATGGCAGGAATGCCGTGGGGGCCTGGACAGCCAGAGACCTGCAAACGAGTGGGACGTCAGGCACCACTCTGGCACCAGTGGGTCTCTGCACAGCTCTGTTTGATACACAAAGATGACAGGAAGTATTACAGCAGGCAGAACAAGGGGTCCCCAAAGACATCCCTGTCCTAATCCCTGCGACATGTGAACCTGCTACCTCACATGGCAGAAGGGGTTGAACAGACCGATCAAATTAAGGATCCGGAGATGGGGGATAATCTGACTCTCTGGGTGGGTTTACTGCAGTCACAGGGGTCCCTCAGCAGAGGCAGAGGGAGGCCGACGAGGAGACGGAGTGAGGGAGGCAGGTGGGACAGCTGAAGAACAGTCTGAGACGTTACACTGTTGGACTCAATGATGGAGGAAGGAGCCATGAGCCAAGGAATGCACGCGGCCTTGAGACAGGGACCCTGACTTGACCCCAGGGAGACCAGTGTTGGACTTGAGACCTGCAGAACTGGAAACTAGTAAAACTTGGGTTGTTTTAAGCCACTGAGTCAGTGGCAACTGTTACAGCCACTGTAGCAATTGTTACAGTTGTGTTTTGACAAGTAACACACACTAGGGAATCAGCAAGTTTCAGAATTTGACAAACACTCACCACAACGTTGAGCAGATCACCACTGGATGGTCCACAGGAGGCCACGAAGGTGGCTCAGCCCTGCTGCTCTCAGCCCCCCTTTCCTGCCCACCCTACCACTCATCACCCAATAAAAACAGCCCAAAAGAGCCAAGTCTGTTCTCCAGTAAACCAGGGCTGATGGGGGAGGAGGGGGGGCAGATTAACCACACCTTATGTAAGGCCCGCCTTCAAGTTCTAACAAGGATGATGCCGGTGGGGAAAAGAAGGCACTGAGGAGGACGTGGGGGGGAGGTCAAGGCAGAAGGGAAATAAGAGGGGTCGCTTTGTATAACTCCCTCCATCGAGAGAGAGGGAGAGAGAGAGAGAGAGGGAGAGAGAGAAGGAGGGAGAGGGGGGGTGGAGAGAGAGAGGGAGAGAGAGAGGGAGAAGGAGGGAGAGAGAGGGAGAAAGAGAGGGAGAGAGAGGGAGAGAGAACGCGCGCGCATGAGCGAGAGTGTGCAGAATCAGCTTGTGTCTCTGTCACTCATCCAACTGGCACTACATGGCCAGGACTGTCAGGTCTTACTTGAACGAGGTAACACACATCCCCACTGTGGTTACAACGTGGTACCAACACACACCACCTCCATTCCTCCCCAGAGGCTCAGCGCCAACGAGGTCTTTGGGCACTGACTCCTACCAAAATTCTATCCTGATTGTACTGAACTCATATACTTTCAAATGCAACATACAATCAGTTCTCAGTTCCTCTGAATGAAAGTATGTTAATAACAAAAACCAAGTGCACACCACTGCATCCCGACTGTCTGCTCAGAAGGGTCCATGCTACCATAGGCCTGTAGGACTTTTCATAGAAGAGGCTGCAAGCGACTGAAGGCAGTTTTCTAAATAATGACGACCACGTGAAGAATGCAACAGGCATTTTAGACTCAAAAGGAACATAAGACGATTTTAAGAACCCTCCTGGAGCTGACTGCAGCCCCAGATGAGGGGACCTGTGGTGGCGACAGTGTGGCGAGACCAACGTGTACATTCGCCTGTTGTACCCTGCTCTGACTGACACCCCTTCCAAGTACTAATGACAAAAAGACACCTGCTCGCAGGGGCTCCCACCCCAGTGGGGCCACACACCACAGGCTGTGAAGGTGCTTGGGACCAAACGGCCACTGCCACATGCTGGACTGCACCAGGGGGCCTGCCGGGCACAGCGTGCCTTCTCTCCTCTGCTCATCACCTGCCTCAGGAAGCAGAGCCCCGCCATGTTCATGCGGGAATGATTCTCGTGCCAGGCTCCTCACAGTGCCACTGAGCGGTGTCTTCCTGTACCACCAGGCACAGATGGGGGCTGCCCCGGGCCCCCCCTTCTGCTGCTGGCCAGCGGTCCAGGTCACCACAACTGCAGCCCTGGGCTGGCTTTTCCTCCAGCCTTGTTCATCACTGGAGGCCAGGCCAGGTCCTGGGGAACTGGTAATCTACACTCACTGAAGTGGAAGGGCCTCTCGCTTCCTCCAAGGTGACTGAAAGAGGGAAAAGCTGACTGGGCCTCCCTGTCACTCTGTGGGCCCTCCTTCCAGGCAGGTGAGCATCTCGGAGCTGTGCGCCCGCCCCCTCCTCCATGGATCCGCACTTCGCACCGTAACCGGAGGGGCTTCCACGCACTGGGATGTGGAGGCAGTGAGCCGAGTGGAAATGGACCCAGCTCCACTGGTGGAAAGCACCATAGCTGCGTGGTCTCTCCCGGGCCAGAAACAAGCAGGGCCCATGCTTTTTCTTGACTACCAACAGCCTGCTCCTGTGACGCAAAATGCCTTCTATGTCTAAGGTCTAACGGACACAAGTGTCTGCCTCTGCACTTGACCCTGTGGAGGAGAAAGGCAAAGCCAGAGCCCCACCGGACAAACGCAGGTAAGCACAGCAAGGAAGGCAGTTATTTAATGAGCCCCGAGCGGCTTCTCCTCTCTGGGGAAAAGCTTCTAAGATCTATTTGTCTGTTTGGTTTGGTTTTTATTTTGCTTTCGGCTACTCTTCATGGCACTCCTGTCAATTAACTACTTTTTATTAAAAGCTGGTCATCACAACTAACATAGTCAACCAGCCATAAGCATCTTCCTGCAGCCCCGTCAGAGAGCAGGTCTGCTACAAGAAGACGCAGCCCACAGAGGTCACAGGGTATTCTGCTTCCTGGGAATCAGCTGATAAGAGTTCTCTGACCTTTTTAGAAACAAAACAGTACTGTGGGTAAACAAACCGTGACGGAGTCCTAGGGCAGAACGCTTCTTTCAGCCACGAATGACAGGGAACAGACACACCAATACCCACAGCAGACTCTGACTCCTCACCCGGCCTCCGTGAGGAAGAGAGCAGAAAGAGAGCACAAAGAGCACGCCCCACAGGCCGCCCTCGAGGGGCCCTCCCTCCGCACGGGCCATCCTTGAGGGGTTCTCACAATGTACGGGCCGCCCCTGAAAGATTTTCACACTGCACACTCTCCCATGGCATGGGCCACCCTCAAGGGGTTCTCACCCAGCATGGACCACCCATAAGGATTCTGGAACAGGTACAGCTAATCCCTGGAGACAGAGCTCAGACAAGCGATGACTGCAGGGTAGCGGAGGATAGGCTGTGGAGGGCACCAGGGAACTTTGTGGGCTTATGTGCTACACCTTGAAGGAGGTATGGGATACATACGTACTTGTCAAAACTAAGATCTGTGCCTTCCATAAATCATCCCTCAGTCAAAGCTAACAACTTCTCTCAAAACAAAACAAACAAAAACAAAACTACAGCCTCTGCTTCCGGTCCTTTTCTTCCAGGGTAAATCGTTTCACCTGTGTACAGGTCACTGCCTGAGCCCAACTCCCCTTCCTTGTGCACCTGTCCACAGAGACTCTCTCCTGAATCCTGTTAAGGTAATTCTGAATTTTGTTCCTGTCTTCCAGAAAAACTACCCAGTTTGATGCTACCTCTAGAGAGAATGGACACACTGGATTCACTGTGCACCTTACCACAGCAGGCAGCAGACAGCAGACCTAAGAAATGGTGGAGATGGGACACTTGCCGCAAGTGTCAAGGTGGAATAACAAATTAAAGTCCACTGCATGGGGATATTAAGACAACATTCACTCAGAAAACTGTTAGGTTAAGGTTACTTTCTCAGCTTTTCACTTACCAATAATCATCACACTCATAAGTACATAAATGCCAATTATAAACATGCACAGTTTCCCTCCCCCCACCCTCCAAAGCACAGGAGAATAAAATGCCGTGATCTGCATCTGCAGTGACTAGCATACCTGGTAGTGATTGGTCTGTGCCACGTGCTGCGGGCTGGGGTAGAATCCTTCGCTGGACCTCGGGCTGGGATAGCCAGGTCTGCTGGGCTGTTAACAGATCAACAGAGCACCAGTGAGTGAGTGCTTTGATTACTCTGTAACTCTATGTTGTCTTCTTTTTTTTGAAAGAATAGGAAAAGCTCTTTCTCTGGTAGGGCTGAGATGAAAGAACACTGACAGGTGATCATTTCAAAAGGGACACCAAGACAACTCCATGGGAAAAGAGCATGCTTGTCAACCAATGGTGGTGGGACAACTGGATCTCCACATGCCAAAAAATGAACATGGACCCTCTCTCTATAACACACAAAATTAACTCAAACTGGGTCACAGACCTAAATGTGAGAGTGACTGTAAAATTCTTAGAAGAAAGCACACGTGTAACCGTCGAGACCTCAGATCATGCAATGGTTTCTCAGCCATGTCATCAAAAGTATGAGCAATCAAAGACAGACATACCACCTGAATGTCATTGAAATTATTCATGTCTATGCAAAGGGCACTAACAAGAAAACGCCAGAATGGGAGAAAGTACCTGTGAATCACACTTGAGAACAAGTGACTGGTATCCAGGATCTGTAAGAATTCTCACGGCTCAACAACAAAAAGACAAACACTCAATGGAAAACTGGGCGAAGGATCTGAAGAAACATTGCCCCAAAGAAGATGTAAAAAACGGCCACCAAGCCCATGAAAAGATGTCCAGCACCATACATAGTTAAGGGAAATGCAAGTCAAAACCACAGTGAGACACAGCCTCATCTCACAAGGACACCTCATATGAAGATGACAACCACAGCGGTGACAAGGAGGCGGGGAAACTGAGTCCTTCGCTCACACACTGCTGATGGGAACGTAAAATGGTGCAGTTTCTGTGGAAACAGCCTGGTAGCTTCTCAGAAAACTAAGTACCAAGTTCCAGGTAACCCAGGAATGCTACTCCTCGACAGACTTGAGGAACAAAGCCATGTCCGCACAAACGCTTACACATGCAAGCTTACAGCAGCATCATTCACTGAGAGGCAAACAGTGGGACCGACACAAACAAATGCCCATCAACATAATGACGAACGTGAGATCCAACCAGTGGGACAGGACTCAGCCATCAAGACGCAAGATCTGATACAATGTGATAAACTTTGAAAACATTCACCAAGTGACAGAGACCAGACACAAAAACCACACGTTGTACAACTGCACCCACAGCAGTGTCCAGAGCAGGCCACTGCAGAGACAGAAGGCAGGTCACAGGTGGCTGAGAACTGGGGTGGGATGGGGTGGGGTGGAACCGGAGGTGACCGTTGGAGAGTAGGGGCTTTCTTTGAAGGGTGATGAGAACATTCTAAAATTTACTGGGGTGATGAATGCACAAATCTGTGAAAATTAAAAACCACTGACTCATCAATGTCATGAGACAAAGTGTATGTCAACTGCTGTATGGAAAGTGAATTTGCTCTGTAAACTTTCACCCAAATCACAATAAAAAACAAAAACAACAACAAAAAAACCCCACCTATTCGCACCCTTTCAATGGGTGAATTACAACTTAATAAAGCTACTAAGACATCGATAACAACAAAACAACAAACAACAAAAAAATCACTGCCAAATACTCAGTGCCTGGGATGTCTGAGTACTTTCTGCCCAGCGAACTAGGTGCTCAGGAGCCCAGCCCTTGCTCAACTCGGCTGTTTCTGGTGGCATGCCTGGGGCATATGCTGCCTAGCATCTAGTCCTTCATGTGTAAAATCAAGTTGACCTGCAAGCCCCTCAAGTCACTTCCAGCTCTTACACTCCCTTTGCTTGAGAGATACATAACTTCAGGTGCTTCGACAGAGAACGTTTCATTAGAAACGGAAGGCTGAAAGCAAGTCAGCAAGGTCTTCAAAACATGAGGACCTAGCCAACAGAAATGTGGTCTATTGCAGCCAAATGAAAACCAGAATGACCAGGGATGTGTGTCCACAAGCCCATCAAGAGGGGAGGCTCCAGGGCCTGCTGATCAAGGTGGCCCCCCAGCTCATCTCACAGAGAATCTTCCAAAGTCCAGATTTAAGGGAATAAACCCTAATGATGGCTCCATCCATGACCCTCTTAGGCCACCTGCTATCCTTACCGCAGAGGTACATGGCAGCCTGGTGCCACCACTGATTCTCAAGTGACGTGCCTGCTGCCTTCCCACCTTCGTCACTGTGCCATCAGCACGTGTCCACACAGAAGGAAAGGTGTGTACCGTTAGTGGTGTCGCTTCGGTCTCCTAGACCCACTGGAACATTCTTGGGAACCCCAGTGGTCTGAGGATGGCACTTTATGAAGCCCTATCCTGAGACGCCGCAGACTAACAGGCCCGGCAGGACAGCTGCAGGGGCAGGGAGGTGCCCGATGACAGCTCTCCTGCGCTGGGCTCTTCCTGGGCAAACTTGGCCAGAGATTTCGGCTTGGTAAAAAACTGGCGGTAAGAGCCGACGGAGAGATCGTAACAACAGTAAGAATTAGTCTGTGGTTATAATACTCTCTGACCTGAACTGAGTGTAATTAAGCTTTCAATTTTGAATCATGAATGGGGAGGAGAAAATTTTCCCTGTAGTATTCTAATTACGTTACAATAAAAATATCCTTTGCTTTCCACAAAAATTATCTACAAAAGCCTTAGCTTCTACTTGAGTTTAAGAAATGCAAGGGAATTCAGCTGTCCTAAAATACCACAGGTAGAATTATCAAAACCACCAGGATCTGCAGAACAACTGCCGAGGGGCACTGGCCAAGCACTTTTGAAACCATAGGCTTGTTTCCAACTCATCCAGAAAGTTAGACCATGATGCTATAGACAGGCACTGAGAAGGCAACACTGCACACAGGCCAGACTCCAGCGGGAGGATGCTAGCTGATGCGGAACCAACATCCGTGCCGCGGGAGAGGACTGTCAACCCAGGGGCCACCACACATTCTCTTGAAGGGCCAGAGTAAATGTTTTAGGGTTTGTGGGCGACATCATGTCAACTGGGCCTTGGTGCCGGGAAACCAGATGACTTCAGGTACAAAAAACAGGCAGTGGGTTGTAATTAGTGAACATGTTTGAAAGCACAAGCCTTCGGGACACTCTCCAATTACAGAGAAGAGCCTCAGCATACACACCCTGAAGACACCTCAAACAAAACCGGAGCTTAAGGAGATTTCAACACCCAAGGAGGGCTGGCCTTTGTGCTCTGAAGCTAAGAGGCTGACAACCTCACCCCATAAACTCAGAACACTGCAGCTGGAAAAAGTAGTCAACTTAAAATGATTAAAAGTCCAATAGGTTGAGAGACGGGAAAATGTTCAGATGGAGAGAGTGCTTGAACTAGTTTCACGGGAGTGCGACACCCACTGTTCGATACTTCCTCCCAAGCACGAGCACCATGTGACCTTGTGTGCCCCAGAGGAAGTGCAGGAAAGCACCGCATTGCACTTCACCATGTACGTACACCATGCTACTGTCCGGGCACCAGGTCGAGTGTGGTCAAACACACTGTGCCGCTTAGTTCTCTAGCATCCTAAGAGGCAGGGTCAACCACTGCCTTCATCTCACAAAGGAGGGTGTTATTTGGGCAGCCTGCCTAGTTACCCGGACAGCAAACGGCAGGATCAGAAAGAACAAGTCTGCCTGACGTCCAGGTGAGCTCTTAGGCCCCGCACACCCCGCGTGCCAGTGCCGGACAACTGTGCCACCACCACGGAAACAGGTGAAGCAGACAGGAAATAAATGCCTTGCACACTGGGTTGAAGGGCTCATATTGCTTCCTGTAAGCAACTAGGGTGGTTGTGTTGTTAAATTAGAGCAATGACAGGGAAAGGTTCTGGCTCTATGACTTATGAGCCCAGAAGGACAGCCATGGTACAGGCCACACGGCCTTCTTTCTCCATGCCTAGGTCTTCCTGTCTGTCAGGAGGCTGGCGACAGATGCCCCCCTCCACGATCCCGCAGACTTGGGTTAGGGATCGTACTCACTGCAAATGTGAGGACACTGACTACTACAGGCCCAAACGCTGACTAAGAAAATAGGGCCTTCTAGGTCATGCATTGTGACGGAAAAGCAGGTGAGTAACACCCTGCACCGAGAGACTCCCGAACACGTTTAGAAAGAAAGTAAATAACTGTCAAATTTTCTTCTCAGTAAATGCTAAATTCCTTGCTAAATGTAACTGCAGAAAAGTCTGTTTTTTATTTACTGTCCAGGAAAAGCCTATTTACTCTCTCACACACATTAGCTAATGTGTGAGGCACCATGCTGCTGTGAAGGGAGTGTCCAAGGACAGCACTCTCTGCAGCTGGACACACAGCACAGCCGGTGACAGAACGGCTCTGACCGCCTCCTGGAGGCCAGGGAGACACCAGCAAAGGACTGGAGAGGGAGTGGGCAGCTAGGCCTGGGGACGCTGCCAGCAGATTGCACCAGGGCAGTGAGAGCAAGCATGAGGTGCTCTGTGCCCAGCCTACACCAGTCATCCCCACAGGTAAGAGGGAATGCACACACGTGCCAGGGTCCTCAGAAAACACTGCCACCGCAAAGCAGAAGGGCCGGGGGGACGTGCCCCTTTTACATAAAGCACAACGGAAAGCGTGCGTGGCTGGTGCATGGCCTCGGGACGCTTCAGCCTTGACGTGACTGCTAGACTTTGACAACCTGACCGGCAGCACCAATCTCCCTGAGTGCGGCTGCCACGGCCACAGCTGACGTTCATGCAGGGACACGGCAGAGAGAAGGGAGAGCAGGTTCCAGTTATGGCTCACAGCCAAGGTCTGAGAGGAGGGCATGAGGCTCGTGCCGAGGAGCAAGGATGAAGCCACCGGCTGCTGTCACAGGGTGTCCTTGGGTCACGCTGCCACTGGGCTCTCTGCACAGGCCCGGCCGTCCACCCGTCACCCTCGACAGCAAGGTCAGGCATTCCCAAGGTCAGGCTGGGCCCTCTCTACCTTGGGAGGTGCTTCCTCGGCCCCTCCGGAGTCCCAGGACACTGTGACCTGTCGTCTGGACTCCATCCTCACTCGTTCTTCTTGCTGCACCTTCTCCTCTTCCAGGATCGTGCTGGGGAGACAACACAGGGTTTCAGGGGTGCGGCAGCAGGGGCCTACCATCCCACCCTACACATGGTTTTAGGGGTGCCAACAACAGAGGTGCCCACCAGCTTTCGTGCCCACACACGGTTTCAGGGGTGCCGACAGTAGGGGCCTACCACCCCCACCTTACACATGGTTTTAGGGGGACCAACAACAGAGGTGCCCACCAGCAGTTTTAGGGACGTAGACAGCATGGGGCCCATCAGATCACCACCCCCACCCCAGTTTCAGGGCAGCCAATGGCTAGGAGCCCATCAGCACCTCCCCCACTCACCCCAGTTGGCTCGCAGTAGTGGGAACAACAAAGAAACAAATCCATTCTCCAGTGGGACTGAGGGATCAGGTTCCCCACCCTCCCAGGATGAGCAGAGAACAGCCCTGGTCCACAAAAGCTGAGCGTGAGAGAAGGCAAGACAGCTGCTCGGGAAAGAAGGTGGGGCTCAAGGATCGGCCAAGGAGACGCGCTCGCACGCCAAGGTTTATTTCAAGCAGCACGGTTGCCGCAGAGTCCCCAGCAGCCCCCATCAAGCACGTACGTGTCCCAAGACGCAGACCGTTCACAGGAAAACAGGCATGCACGGAATGTGCCGACACAGCAAACTAGGTGACAAACCGGAGCCCCAGCAATCATCCCTAAACTGCCCGACACAACCTCCCTGCTCCCCTTCTTAGCCAGCACCTGACTCGACCAGGAGAGTAAGGAGCAGGCTACGGCATTTTCAGGTGCTTCAAACTGGCAATGCTACGGTTCGGAACACTGCGACTTACCCACCGTGACTACGGACAGGCTATCTGAAGTCCCACATACTGCCGCTGCCGCGACCCGCAGCGGGCCCCCGACTGCGACGCAGCCCTTCAGTCCTGGCTGCCTGCCATCACGCAGCTGGCTCGGAATGTGGCCGGAGCTGGACTTTCCGAACTCCCTGCCCCAGGGGCTCCCCGGGTCTCAGTGGCTGGCAGCTCCTTGTGAGGTGCTGGAGGCCGGGAGTCCTCATAGCGAGGCTCCTTCACAGCACTGGCCCTGGTACGGTGCAGCACATCACCACCCAGATTACTCATGAATGGAGTGAGGTCAGCGCCAGACCCCTTCTAATCTGGGAACTGGCTCTGCCACTCCATGAACCGTCCCTCCTTGTCTCGAGGCTACAGCGGCTGTTTCCCCACAACCCGCTGCTCACAGCACCTTTCAGATCTGGAAAGGACAGGCAGAGTGTTTGTGTAATCACTGAGTCCGCAAACCATGACTACAAGGAAGGAGTTGGTATTTTTCCTTCCTTTTCTTTAAAGGGAAAGGGGTGCTTTCCTCAGAGGAAAACTGCAGTCAAAAGTACCCTCTCCTCAGAACGCGATCTTGGTTTCCTTACTGCTGCAGTTAGGCAACCGGGGCCGGGAAAACAGATGGAACAGCCTTCAACAATGTGTGAGAATTTCACGGTAGTCTCAGAAGGCTGGCAAGGTGCTTGCTCTGGGCTGGCAGTGGGAACCTGGCACCGTGTCCTGAGCGCCACAGGGCACGGAGGACAAGAGCCCGCTGGGCTGCTGGCAGCCTTGGCCTTTGGCTCCCAGTTTTCCAGCTGGACGGTCAGAAGCACACCCACGTCAGGCTGCTGAGAGGATCGGATCAGTGGTGACAGTGGCTGGCGAGTCTCTGCTCAGCTCTCATAACGCACTGTGCAAAAGCTCCCTTCACTCATGACTTCTAGCGGGCTCTGCTTGGGTTGTGCAACTCTGTCAAGCAGTTCTGCTCACCTGCTGCCTTGTGCAGGACGCAGGTGGCGGACGCAGCCCAGGGTGCTGGCCAAGGGAGAGGGCCGCCCCACCAGGGGCTGGATAGACCCTGTGCCCCCGGAGCTGTGAGGGATGCTCTGGGAATGCAGGAAGAAGCTGAGAAGCCTGGAGCACACAGGGACAGACTCTCCTGACAAGCCTAGCAACACGTCCCTCCCTCAGGAGAAATGCGTGTCTTTGTCTTTTTATTCTCTCTACCTGCACAGACACTCTGCCGTACTTTGGATGGTGCCTGCCACAGAATGGACATGCAAGTACGTGCTGCATGAACAGCGGTATGTACACACACACCCGTCATCCAAATCCATCAGATGCTGAGAAAAGAACACCTGGGGTTCAGCAACAACAAGCAGACTCACTGGGGCAACAAGAAGACACAGTGGGAGAAGTAAGGGCTTTGTCGCCCAACCAAGATCAGGTCTAAGAGCTGTCAGACAGTCTGTGTGACCCTGGACAACTGTGTCCTTGTGAGCCGCCCCCACAAAATGGGAGAACACCTCCAAGGGCGGCTGTGAAGATGACACATAGCGAGACAATCTGCATGAGGAGCTCCGGACCATGAGCTGTGTTTAGCAAAGGAGAGAACCGCTGAAAGCTGCCAGGCCCCTCCAGGCCCAGCTCCTGGAGTCCAGGCAGCAGCTCCCCCAGGGGCTGCCAGGAGCCACATGGCCTCAAAGCCCCTTAGAGTTGGATCTTAGTACAAAAAAGCACCCGCATTATCTTCTTGCAACTCCATCCTGCTGCCCTTTTTTAAAAAAAATTTTATTGTCATTTGAGTGAAAGTTTACAGAGCAAATTCACTTTCCATACAGCAGCTCACATACACTGTCTCATGACACTGACTCAATCTCCCACAATGCAATAGCTCCCCTCCCACATCCTCCCCATAGACACCTCGTCCCTGTGTCCTTCCCTCCCATGCTCTCCCGAGCTGTCTCCCTGTGCCCACACCGCCCTTTTATTCTCCCGTGAATGACCTAAGGAGTGTATCTACCTAATGTAAATGTTCATATCATATGCCTGTCTTTTGTTCATCCAACTGCTTACTGAAGGGTTACTGATACAACAGTTAAGACCAGCCATCTAGTCAATAAACCAATAGCTCAAGAGTATACCTGCTAGACCACTGATGCACAGTGCCTCTGAACTTGACACATATAAAAAGTGAGAAAAAAGTTACAACTCTAAAGACTGAGGATTGACACCTTGGTATGAACTAACAGAGTGACACCAGGTCCCAGCCACTTAGCAAGTGGCATCTTTGCTTCCTGGACATAGCACACAGGTCTCTATCTGTCCCTCAAAAGGCGGCTTCAGGATGACAATCTGTACCAGCCCATGAGCAGGCGGCAGCACTGGCGCAGGCGAGAGAGCACCGTCGTTCTCCTGAGTGCAATGACGAGCCTTCCTCTCTGGCTTCATCCTCCTCCTTCCACAGCTACCGTTCTCTGCCTCCAGCAGTTCCCAAACTCCTGGTGCTCTCTGGGGCCCTGAGAGTGGCTTCCCTACCTGGAACACCGTCCTCGCCTGGTCTGGCCAGCTATGACTTATACTTCAAGTGTCAAACAGCAGCTCTCCCAGAAAGTCTTCCCTGACGCTGCCAACTCCTCTGGGCTAACCTCCATTCCTCTCCTACGTGTTCCCAAGTAAAAGTCACGCTTAAGTCAAGTGTTAGGAGTTGTATGAATCCGTTCTGATTCACAGTGACCTGTTATAACGGTGACCTCTTGTTAAAATGTGTTATAAATGTATGTTTGCTTCAGGGCTACAAACTGGTTTGAAACCACTTTGAAATGGTTCAGTCATGGCCGATGGAAATCAGGGCAGTGTACATGTTTGCATGTTGTTGTTGTTATGTGCCGTCGAGTTGGACCCGACTCATAGCGACCCCTCCTTGGGTTTCTGAGGCAGTATCACTACGGAAGTAGATTGCCCAACCTTCCTCCCGAGGAAGGAACCCCAGCCTCCTGGTTAGCCGCCAAATGCCTTAGGCACTATGCTATTCCCTTTACACAGGGGATTTTGGCTCAAGTAGGAAAGAGGCAGCAGTCCCCAACTCAAAGATGGTGGCCGACGCACTTGGAGTGGGGCACCACTGCCTGTTTCCTACTCAGGTCAAAATCCAAGGCACAAGAGACTTGGTTGCTGGGCAACCCGTTCGTGGTCCATTTCTGTCACTGCAACTGAACCATTCTGAACCGGTCTGAAGCCCAGGTTTGCTAGGCTTTTGTTCCCATTAGGCCCATCTTTGTACTCCAGTATCAGCACAGACCCTGGGGCTGTAACAAGAAAGAGGTACATGGACGGGAAGCCCACCCACTGCCCGGGGAAGAACAAAGGGTGTGTCACCAAGCTTCCTGCACTCTTGATTGGCCAGCAAGCAAGAGCCACAGGCTGTTCTCTGTGGGATGGCTTTGGGGGCAGGGATCCAGTGTGAGACGTGAGCAGAGGAGGACTCCATCACATCCCTGATAAGCAGGTTTCCAGGACCTGCTCTGCAAACCTCTATCACCTGGCCCTTACAATGGAAATACAGACCTGTGGTGGGCGCTCTGCCTCACAGAACTCAAGACGGGAAGGTCCCTGCAGTCGCAGACACGGTCAGGTTCCTCACATGTTACAGACATGCTGAGATCAGACACGGTCAGGTTCCTCACGTGTTACGGACATGCTGAGATCTCTGTACTCAAACACACCAGTCTTCTCACTCCAAGAATGCAGTGACATCTGGGAGACGTGTTCCCTCGACCTCAGCACTTCCTTCTTGAACCAAAAATACCCTGTCACGACGCCCCTGGGAAAGGGTAATCTGTAGCTCTGAGGAGCCCGGAGTATAAATAACGCACAGGAACGTGCGCAGAACGGGAAGAGCATTCCATGGCTGGAATGTGAGTCTGAGAGAGCCCTCTCTGGATGTCTGTCTTTACAGCTGCAGAGGAACTGGAGCACCAAGGCTTGTGGCAGGGAGGTCAACTTTAAGCATATTTTCCCAAACGGCAAATCTTTCTGGGAGCAGTGCCTCTCCCTGTAAGCTTTTAGCCGCCTACAGTGAGCTGGCAGCAAGCCCTCATGTTTCTTCCGAGAACGCAGGCTTTTAGGTCCTACACTTGCAAGCAGATGAAGCAAGGAAAAACCAGACTTCTGACTTAACAAATGCCAGCTCACTGGAGACTCAGTTCCTGTTTACTTGTGGGTCCTACCTACGAAGAGAATGGTGCAGGGGGGAAGGGTACTGAACACTGGTTTTGACTTTGTTTTCCACTTCCCTGACTTTAAAAGGTTCATCCAAGTGGTCAGTGCATAGCACGGATGACACAGAGACTTTTAAGCGGGCCATTCTGGGAACTAGCTTTCTTCCCTGGAGCAGCCCTCTCCCTGTGGAGTGAGGCCACACAGTCTCCACGGGCTGGCAGGGAGTCCCTTCTACATGTCTGTTCTGGAGCTACAAGATGCTCTCTGTAGGGAGTTCCCCTACAAGGCATCTTGATAGTGAGCAAGAAAGTGGTCTGATAGCTCCCTTGTTTCTAGTATTGAGCCAGGACAGGAAGAACACTCAATCTCCAAAGAAAAGACCAATGATTCCTGAGCAGCTGATGCCAGAAGAATGCACGACAGACAGGAGCCGTTGTCTGTTTCCTCCAGTAACTCCGGGCAACCCTGCCTGCTCCGACCAGCTGCCTTCTGCAGGCCCTGGGAATGGCGCCTGGCCTGTCTGTTGTCAGGAGGTAGGAAGAAAGCATGTGAACAGCTCCTCCCCTAAGACTCTGAAGCAAAGTGAGTTAGTGCTACACTTCCCCACCAGCCTCACGTACCACCAGGAAGACGTGTGCGTCTACACAGTTGATTTCTGGGTGCACTTTTTCTGCCGTCACCCTCCTCCTGCCCTGCTCTTTAAAATGACACATTACCATCTGCTCTTACAGGAGGAGAGCCTGTTCCCTTTTAAAGACTGGACCTTGGTCACCAACACAAAGGGAGGCTGTCCCAGCATCTGCTCTGGTCCTAAAAGAAGTGTGAGCTCCCAGCTCCTCAGGCTGCTCTGGGAAATATCCAAAGAAAAGCAGCAGCAAAACAGGAAGGGAAAACAGTGACTTGCTTTGGCAAGTCCATGGGAATACCAATTCAGAAACATGAGCTCCTCTCATCATCCAACGTGACCTCACCATAAGGGAATGCAACTGACCTTTCTAACAACAACAACAACAATAATAACTGGTATCAATGCAGAAAACAAGTCTAGGACTGGCGATGAGGCGAGACAGGCCATCTGGAGCTGGCTGGCTTCCAGCTAACTGCCTCAATGCCAGCATCCTGGTGGATGCCCCTCCCCAACACACACAGCAGACCGCACACCTAGGCCCACGAAAACACAGAGACCTTGCGCTGCAGGAAGTAAAGCATGCGGTCACTGTCTTACCCCTCTGGAGCTAGCGGAAGTGGTTTCTGTTAAACCTTCACTTTACAATGGTGGCCTCCTCTTATTCCTGGCATGGCCTAGCAGCTCCCTTGTGACCAGCCCTTTGGCTGCAGCCTAAGGAACTAGAAAGTGGAAGCACAGAAGAGCCCAAGGCAGGCAGCTCTGGGGGATGTGACACTGGGAAGCAAGGACAGGCACTCTCAGCCAGAGGCACGCCGCAGTGACTGGCTTCAGGAACCAGGGGACTGCATTTGGGGCAATGACAACGACATTGCCAGGAATGGGAATTCCACATCACTTAATTGTGCTCACAAGGAACTTGGACACAGACCAGAAGGCTGTCATTCCAACAGTACAAGGGGATACCACATGGTTTAAAATCAGGAGGGGAGTGCATCAGGCTTGCATCCTTCCACCATACTTATTCAATCTATACGCTAAGCAAATAATATGAGAAGCTGGACTATATGAAGAATAACAAGGCATCAGGATTAGAGGAAGACTCGTTAACAACCTACGCTATAAAGACACAATCGTCCTTGCTGAAAGTGAAGATGACTTGAAGCACTTACTGATGAAAAATATGGATTACACTTCAACAGAAAGAAAACAAAAATCCTCACAACTGGACCAATAAGGAGCATTACAATAAGTGAGGAAGAGATTGAAGTTGTCAGGGGTTTCATTCCACTTGGAGCCACAATCAACATCCATGGAAGTAGCAGTAAAGAGATCAGATGCCATACTGCACTGGGCAAATATGCTTCAAAAGACCTCTTTAGTCTGTTATGGACCCAATATATCTTTCTGAAGACTAAGGTGCGCCTGACCCAAGTCATGGTATTTGCAATAGCCTCATATGCATGTGAAAGCTGGACAATCAATAAGGAAGACGGAAGAAGAGTTGATGCTTTTGATCTGTAGTGTCGGCAAAGAATGCTGCAAAGTACCATGGACTGGCAGAAGAATGAACGAATCCATCCTGGAACAAGTGCAGCCGGAATGTTCCTTGGAAGCAAGAACGGCCAGACTTCATCTCACTCAATTTGGTCGTGTTGTCTGAAGGCACCATTCCCTGGAGAAGGATGTCATCCTTGGTAAAATGGAGGGTCAGTGAAAAAGGGGAAGGCCTTCAACGAGATGGACTGGCACAGTGGCTGCGACGATGGGCTCAGGGACAGCAAGGACCGTGGGGCTGGCCTGGGACCGGGCAGTGCTTCGTTCTGTCGTCCACGGGGCGGCTATGAGCTGGAGCCGACTGGATGGCACCTAACACCAACGAAACAGCTGGCAGGACGCGAAGGAAGGCAAATCCCAGAGAGGAGAGAGCCAGAGGGGGGCCCTCAAGTTCTGTGCACAAATTCTGCCCAAGTCTCTGGCTGAGCCCCTGAACCATGCATGCACCGAGCAGACCCCCATCTGCCAGGAAAGGTCAGAAGAGGTGAAGTGGGAACTGAGCTACCACCCACAGGAGGGGGTCTGAAGTTGAAACCAGGCAAGTTAACTGAGTTACTAGACAGCACCAGCAGGTCCAGCGAAGCCCCGGCATGATCAACACAATGGAAGCCACATCCAGGCACATTCTAGTTAAACTGCCGAAAAATGACAAGACAGAGATGGTGAAGGCAGCCGAAAACATGACCCACCCAGAGGGAGAGAGATGCGAGTGGCCACCAACCACTCATAAGAAACGGCAGAGACCACAAGCAGTGGAGGAGATTCCTCAGTGTTAAAGGAGAACCAGAAAACTGAAGCCCCTGTCAAACCGGAGTTCTATAGCCAATGAAAACAAAGGTGTTTCAAGATAAAGGAAAACTAATGGGACCTGACCCCAATACATCTGCACCACGGGGAGCGTGAAAGAAAGATGCTTAGGGTGGCTGGAAGCTGAATGGAAAGAAGGTTTAGGACAGGAAGAGGCGTGGGGGTGAATGCAGGGGTGAGGGTGAAAGACCATTCCTCCCCACCTGCTTCAAGCAAACATTATGACCTCCTTTGGTGGGATTAGTAACACATGTCACTGTCGTATGGCGGACAGCTCCAGCACACTGCACCGAGGTGGCAGGTACTGACCATTGCTGGTGCGAGCACTCGACACTTAGGTGGCGTACGACGATTAACTCTCGAGGGTGAAACATGGAACATGCACATTGTCATTCCGAGAGCAACCACTACAGACATAATACAATGGGGGCTGTTAAACGCAGACTCTGGAGGGCTGGTTAAGGGAGAGAAAGAGGCCTGCACGGAAGGGAAGTTACTGGCTCTGAGAAGCCCCATGCAGGCTCTAGCTGTGTGGGTTCTCTCCACGTTGGCTCTTGTCCCTTCTCCCTGGCAGTTCCAGCAGAGGGGGCCAAGGAGGGCCACAGACACTGCATGTTCCAGCCAAAGAGGAGGAGGGCACTCATGTCTGGTCTAGTCTGCCTTCCCACTTTAGGGTTAAGACCCTGCAGGCAAAACCCAGCAGAGAGAGGAAGGGCAACCCAAGCAGAACTGGCGGGATGGGGTGACAGGAGCGGCTGGCCTAAGTCTGAGCATTTCGCTGTGGGTTCTAGGGGTAGGGCTTGGAGAGCTGTAACAGCAAATGCATGGTTTACAGCTGAACAGTAGCTATAGACATCACCCAGGCAGAGGCTGCTTTTCACAGACCAGTGAAGGGACTCTGAAACTTGCCCTTGAGCAGAGGATAGCTAAAGCAAATGAAAAATCGACAGGACAGAATAGCTGAACAGAAGATTTCAAAGAACAGCTCGAGCAGACAAAGCCAATTACTATAATAAAATGTGCAAAAACCTTGAGTTAGAAAACCAAAAGGAAAGAATAGACTTCACATTTCTCAAGCTGAAAGAACCGAGGAAAAAAATTGAAGCCTTGAGTTGCAATACTGACAGATTCTACGGGCAAAATATTGAATAATGCAGGAAGCATCGAAAGAAGATGGAAAGAATACAGAGAGTCACTGTACCCAAGAGACCTGGTCAATGTCCATCCATTCCAGGAGGTGGTGTATATTCAAGAACCAATGATGCCGAGGGAAGAACTCGAAGCTGCACTGAAGGAAGTGGTGATGAACAAGGACCAGGGATCGACGGAATACCTTTGAGATGTTTCAACAAATGTATGTCCTGCTGGAGGCACTCACCTGGCTATGCCAGGAGATTTGGGAGATAGCTACCTGGCCAACTGACTGGAAGAGATCCGTATTTATGCCCATTCCAAAGAAAAGTGATTCCACAGAAT